>NW_017806197.1:731363-764197 GCF_001891065.2 Hippocampus comes | reverse complement strand
CTTGCTATTACGTCCGCTGCCGGTACCGTACAATTGGACCACGGCGTGTCCTTTGCGTTGCCTGGAGAAGCGAGCGAGAGGAGCGTGGATGACGACTCTTTAGACGAAAGCGACGAGAGGAGAAGGTGGCGGAGGTGGTGGTGGTGGTGGTGGTGGTGAGACCACCACAAGATGCCTCGTTTTAGCCTAACGTGCCCCGCAGACTGTGCCCTTCCGAGGCTGTAGAGAAGGAGAGAGAGAGAGAGACAAGGCTGGCTGTGTACGATATGCTGCCCGACCCCGCATGCCGCGCTGTGTTGTTGTGCTATTGTTTGGATTGAGGAGGGCTGCCATCAAAAAAAAGCCAAATCAATGAGGATTCTGAGGCCATTCCTTCAGAAAGGAGCGCATATGCTGCAGTGTTTCTGTGGACAACGATCGAAGTCGACCACTATCACCGACGGTGAGAGACCCCCCCCCCCACCCACCTCCACACACAACACGCTCTCTTTGCATGCTCATAAGTGTGTATGTGTGTGTGTGTGTGTGTGTGTGCGTGTGTGTGTGTGTGTTGGGGGTTGATGGTGACGATGAAAAAGAAGGCGGTTGAGTGGTTTGATTGGCCCGCACACACAAGTCGAGTGCTGCGGCTGAGTCGGCTCCTCATCTGGCCCCGGTTGAGTGTGTGCACCAGTTAGCGCCGAGCCCCGCAGTCCTCTTCCACGCTCCACGCACACGCCGCCGGTGCGTCGAACGCGCGCAGTGTCGCGTCAAAAGTATCCCCAAAACAGCTCCTGGGTTAGCGCCCTATATGCAAGGAACCACAAGGCCCGGGTTGCCAAACTTTTCACTTCTGCACTACTGTACTGCATGTACGGTGTATTATGCGGAGATGTACTCCAACTCGATAGTTAATAAGGAGGCAAGACAGTTCATGTACTCCCCCGGCCGGCCACCTTTGAGGTTATCGTTTGAAACCTGAACGTCATGTTATGCCGCTTGGTTAACGGGAGACAAAGTTCGAGAAGTCCTCCCGATTAACTCGTGTGCTATATTGGTACACCGCATGGGGTGTACCAGATTTTTTGGGTGGTCCGGTGAAAGCAAAGTTGAACTTTTTGACCAATTCCAAAACGTATGTTTGGCAACATATGTACAGTGAAGCATGGTTGTGGGAGCATCATGCTTTTGGATAGTTTTCTTGAGCTGGAACTGGGGCCTTAGACAGGGTGGAGCAATTTACAAATATTTTGAAATACCAGTCAGTACTTGTGCTTAAATTACCATCAGAAAGCAAAGTCAAAAACAAAAGTTAGAAAAGCCTACTAGAACAGCTCAACTTTATTAGGGATTACCTGGAGCCACTTTAAATGGTTGCAGGTGTATGCCGACTCCCAGTTAACATAAATGTGAATGTTAGTTCTGAAGACAAGCCACTATCCCCATTTATCAGACGTGTTTCCACTTCTGCAACCACATGATCTCAACTGCGTTTTTATTATCCAATTTTGTGCTCATTTTTTAAAAAAAAATTGAGTTCTACAGCTTGATCCCATATTTAGAATATTTTAAAAATATATACTTAGGTGTCATTTTTTTACCTCACAAAAACTGGCATTTGAACACGTTTGTGTCGACTTTTTTTATATCCATTGTACAAGTATCAAAGTAATTAAAAAAAAAACTGACTCTTTGACAATGTTGAGTTCAATGTATGCTCGATCTCTATTTTACTTCCCAGGAATAAGGCTGCCCTTATAGGAAGCACGAAATGAATTATTAATTCAGTGGCTTACACGTTTTCAGCTTTAATTAACCGCTGTAAGTCATTGAATAAGGACACCAGAAGTGACCTTCTGAGGCAGTAAAGGCTGCACAACATTCCACTGTTTCACTTCTATTCATGTCGTTTCTGTTGCCTTCATCATAAAGTCGTGTCCAATTTTAATCCCACTGACGTGTTTAAGTGACATGACAAGCACTTTCAAAACTTTTTTTGGAAAATGCCTGTCCTCAAGTGCATCTCAACAATCGACAGAAATTTGGAGCTACTGTAACAACTTGCTTGCTTTGTTGTGCTTTGGTGTGCATTGTTGCCATAAATGCCAGTACAGTAACTTTGATTTTAAAGTTGTTCCTGAGGCAAACGGATCAAAAGCAGAATATGTTGCGATCTGCATTGCTGATATAAATTTTGTTGTTGCTTATTTCACCGTACAGTTTTTTTTTGTTGTTTCCACACAATGTGCTCAAATGTTTTATGTGAAAAGTCATGATGGAAGAAAGTGGAGATGCTATTTGTGCCTTATATGCAATCTGTGTCACGTGAAATGCTGGCCTTCCTTTCCGGGAATTGGAATATCATTTTCGTGCAACCATTTACATGTATGATTCTCACTATTGATGCACTTGTGTACTCTGAATCTTTAAAGGTGCATTTTGCTCTGTTTTGGTTCTTCAAGGCAGCAGGGCGTTTCATAAATCCCACCGCCCCTTTTTTCTATTTTAATTGTTTTTTTTTAGTCAAAAGTAAGGTGATGTGCTGTCTGAAACGCTTTGACTGCAGAGGAAATTACAATATGCACTCTGAAGTCTCTTCTCATTTTGCTAAGATGACAACAATTGACTTTAAAATCATGGTTTGAAGGTTAAACAAAAGCACACGAAGCAGGAAGTGCACCAAGTAGGCACCGTGCCAAAGTTGCATAAGATAATTTAGTGTTATCTTTGCAATATCAACTTTCCACCAGGCTTTCACCCGTGTCCCAAAAAAAAAAAAAAGACAGCTGGGATATGTTCGATGAATTATTCGAAGTTAATTTTGTGGCGGAGGCCAGAATTACAACAGCCGCATGTCAGCTAAAGTGTCTGATTGGAGTTCAGATGGCTGATGAAAAGTAAGCAAAAGTGCTGTACGCTGTGGATATTATT
This sequence comes from Hippocampus comes, assembly GCF_001891065.2. NCBI lineage: Eukaryota > Metazoa > Chordata > Actinopteri > Syngnathiformes > Syngnathidae > Hippocampus > Hippocampus comes. Next base: position 761,287 of record NW_017806197.1, on the reverse strand, counting down.
CTTGTTCAGTGTTTTGTTCCTGAAAGTTTAAATGCCTGTTTCAAGAGAACTCATTAAAAGAAGCTCACTTTTTTGTGGTAAAGGTAATAAGACATAAATAACAAAGGTAGATTTCTTCTGTGGATTTGGATTCATAATTTGGTTTTCCTTTTCTGTTCTTTATTTTCAAGACACTATTATTCAGTCATATGCTTGGGCGGGCAGCGTAGGATTGGTTCCCCCCGCCTTGTAACGGTGTGGATTTGGATGTGGGTGGTTGTTTGTCTTTTTGTGTGCTATGTGCCTGACTGCCGACCAGGTCAGGGTGTAGTCCGCCTTTCCATGGAAGTTAGCTGGGGTAGGCAAGAATTTGACTGTGGATGGTATGATAAACAATGACTTCTCAACCTGGCTTTCCTTTGTATGCGTATATTCTCACTGTGCTTGAGTGAGTTTTCTTCCACATTCCAAAAGTCTGTATGTTGAAGGTTGTAGCCTAAATTTTACATAGGGGAGAATGTGAATGTTTTTTTTTTTTTTTGCCAATTTGAATTCTGCCTCTCAGCCAAAGTCAGCTTGGATGGGCTCCAGCTCACCTGCGACCCCACGAAAGAAAAGCAGTACAGAAAATGGATGCATGGCTAAGGCTTCCACCACAAGGGGGCAGCAGACATAAAGAAATTCCCCTCGACGTGTATTTGCTTCATTTTCTTCCTCGTTTTCAAACGCATAAAGCGACTTCTAATTCAACAGCGCACATGTTTATATTGATCTAAAAATCAATACACTTATAATATATGGCAGAACATCACATTCGCTGCTGCTTGGGTTTACGTGCCAGCAGCTGCTTCTTGGCTCAAAAAGAACATCAATTGTCTTTGTATCCGGACGCCATTAAGGGAATATTTTAGATATTCATAACATGTCTCTACCCCACAAAAGACCCCCCCCCACACACACCCCTTTTAAGAACACAGCACTACTGAGAATGTGCTTGTTATGGATGTTTCTTCTTAAGGTCATGACATATCCTTCCCACCGAGTCAAAGCCAAGCCAGTGTTAACGTTACAGCATGTGAGAAATGAAGAGTTCTTGATAGACTCTTGCCAGCGTCTTTTGCGCTGTTTATTCTCTCCCTGGGAAAAGCCTGCATGTGTTTGTACCTCTTATCTCACACTCAGACAAGGGGGGGGGGGCCTCCGGGGGGGGGCCCTCCACCGATGATACTCACATCTTATGTAAGGAGGAGATATAAATAAAATAAGTATTTGTCGCGATTGCAGAGAATGTGTCAAAAAGGGAGGAGCGAGGGAAAAACATTTCAATGTTTCATGGGAAAAGAACGAGGTTTGCTGCGTTGGTGGAGATGCTGATGCTCGCGCGCACACACACACACACCCACAACCGCGCACACACACACACACACACACACACACACACACACACACCACCCACACACGCACGCACACACACACACACACACACACACACACACACACACACACACACACACACACACACACACACACACTGTCATTGTCTTGGTCTTGAGTGTGTGATCCACTCACTGATAGTTGGAGCTTGTTAAACTCTTAAGACCAGTTCTCGTACCACAACTACAGGGTCACTACTTGCTACATCAGGAATTGGCAATTTAAATGAGAAGTCAGCCCCCAAATTTTCTTGACAATAATAAGTTCCATGCAGCCCCAGTAGTCCAAACACGGCATTCTGTTTAATATTGTGCAAATTTTCTTGACAATAATAAGTTCCATGCAGCCCCTAGTAGTCCAAACACGGCATTCTGTTTAATATTGTGTTTGTGGAATATGAGTTAAGCAGCAAAATACACCCATTTTTAGCCATGTCAGCGGGCGGCCATTTTGGCAGTTGCTGTCACCCGAAAAATAAAAAATAAAAAAAATCACCACAGTTGTTCAGGGCTCAGGTTACAACCAATCATGGCTCAGCTTAAAAAAACAAAACAGGTGAGCCGTGATTGTTCGCTACTTGAGCAACTGTGATGTTGTTTTCAGTTGACAGCAACTTGCAAAATGGCCTCCCACTGAGATAGCTAAAAATGGGTGGATTTTGCTGCTTAACTCATATTCCACAAACGCAGTATGAATCAACATGCCGTGTTGAGACTAGCGGAGGCGCATACAACATTACTACCGAAAAGAACATTTTCGGGTTGACTTCCTCTTTAAATGCTGAAGGCTGCTCCAATCCCTGACATACAAGAGTTTGTAATGAACATTTATCCAAATGGAGCAATAGTGAGACATTTAGCAAGCACGCTCCACCCGCTTCCTTTTTTTGTCTTCTTATTATTTATTCACATTTTCTATACCAGCGCTCATTGCATGGCTTTGAGAATTCCTAATACACTCACGTATGATTGCGTTAAAAAGAGTTGGAGAGAAAGGGAGAGTGGGGAGAAGGAGGAGGAGCAGGAGGGGGGAGGAAGAGGGTGAGGCGGTCTATGGAGCGTTCACTTTGTCGGCGTCGGAGCAAACCCACAGCATCCGCGCAACGAGACATACCGAGGAGGAATAATGCCACTCTTTTTTTTTGCGCTCCCCTGAAACTAATTGTTGCTTTTGATACGACTCCCCCCCGCCGCCCCCAACCCCCGCCTTGCAAGCTTCTATCACATCTCTGCAGCACCCTTTACTGCCGATCCCGAGCCTTTTTTTTCTCCTCCCCACCCTCACTCCCCGTTGAATTTTGAGGTGCCATCGTCAAAACCAGAGCGTGCAGCGTGCATGCACGGACGGGCTCATCTGGACTCCTTGCATAGCGCCGCCGTGCACAGTCATGTGCGAGGATTAAACACCTGAAGGGACATTTTTTTTTTTTTTTGCAGTCCATATGAATAATTGCTAAAAAAAAAAAAAAAGAAGCCCAGAAGGTGAGGAAGGATTTCGGCAGAGCGGAAGGCAGAACCTCTCCAATGACACGCAACTTATCGAGACTGTTGCAGGTGGACGTGCACGGTCCAGTGGGTTGATTGATAGCAAGTCTTGACGGTGCAACAAAGTTCTTCTATATTGCCTGAAGATGCAACTGGAATCTCAATGATGTTCCGGACCCAGAGTTCCTCATCAGCATGACATTTGGTTGAAGCGTGTGTTCGATACTCAGAACCCAGAACCCCCTGCCCCCCCCCCCCCCCCCCCCCCTCTTTGTGTTTTTTTTTTTTTTTTTTTGCATTACATTTCTGCACCAGCTTCCCCTCTCAGCCGCACCGGACTCTTGGGTGTTTTTTGATCCGGTTACGGGGAGATGGCCGCGATCGCCAGCTCTCTGATCCGCCAGAAGCGCCAGGCGAGAGAGTCGAACAGCGACCGGGTGTCCACCTCCAAGCGTCGCCCCAGCCCCAGCAAGGACCCCCGCTCGCTGTGCGAGCGGCATTTTTTGGGGGTCTTCAGCAAAGTGCGCTTCTGCAGCGGCAAGAAAAGACCCGTGCGCCGGCGACCAGGTCAGTGCAGTGCTCGGACCAATACACACCCGCCGTTCACCGCCACGCCGATGCGCGCAATGTGTGCGAACGGAACCCTCAACCCCCCTCCCCCCCAACTGAACCCAGCCCAAACCCTCCCCGCTCCCCTTCAAAGCAGCAGAGGCTTTGTGCTGCAGTCATTGGCTCCCAAAAGACCCTCAGAAGGTAGAATTTCTCCGCGGTGGAACAACAACAACAGAAAAAAAAAAAATCCACCTGTTCCTTTCTGATGTCGTCTCCCTTCCTGATGTGTCGAGCATGTCTCGGCTGTGACGTCACCCCCGTTGCCCTGATCAGAATGCACGATGAGTTTTCCGTCGTGAACGTGAACAACGAGAACGCCCCCCCCCCACCCCGCATCCCACCTCAAAGCTCTAATTCTAAATGAATGCTGATTGGGGTTTTCCAGAGGAGGGGGATAAGTTGCACCGCAGTGCACCACAAGCCTCTTTTCAGATTAAATGTTTTAATGGTAAACGTTTATTGCGGAGAGTGGGGAGCATGACTGCAGTGGAGGGATGGTCTCTGTGATTAAGAGCTACTCCGCTTTTATTGATGCCTCACGATAGTTCCGTGTTGGCGCACAATGATGTAAATCGCCCCCCAGGTAGTTATGATGGGAGAGTCCCGCAGACAGACAAGCGGACTGATTCAAACCTCGTATGGATCGGCGCCAATAAACAATTGCACTGTCATAAATTTGACAGTTGAGAAAATGTAGTTGGCAGGTAGGTAACTTTTGGATATTACATAACATTGTAAGGCGGTGATGAATATGAACCCCACCTATTGATGCCTTGACGTATTTTCGCGGATACAAATCGATTCACTGGACTTTTTTTTTTTAATAAAGAAATCAAATCTGCCTGTTTTAAAAGACTGTTTCTCCTTCTGTCCCAACCACACCCCCCCTACTTCGTAAGATGCACCCTCGAAACCTCCACAGGTGTCCCATAAGGGCTGCAGGCTAGGTCAGTAGCTCAGCCTCCATCCGTGTGTGCTGTGTTTCTTCTCGTCTCCACCCCATCTTGCGCCCATGTCGACTACCCCTCCTCTTCTTTTTCGGGCTCGGTGGGGGTGGTGGGGAGGGACATAGAGGAAAGGGGGGGCCTCCGTTGGGCCTCAACACCTGTCTGATTGCTGACGTTTTTTTTTTTGTCCTCTCATCTCTGTGTGGCTGTCTTTCAAAAACGGTTTGGCTCTGCCTCCTCATTTGAGTTCTGCTTCTTTTTATTTATTTTTTTTGGTCAGTGTTGGATCAAACCCTCGCCCGTCCTCCGAAGTCTGTAAATATTGTGTGTGTCAAGCTTTAGTGAAGGTGTACATTGGTGTTGATGAATATGGTGTGTCCCCCCCCCCCGCCGCTATTAGAACAGGTGGTCATTCACCATTTCACGGCCATGACACCATTTGTCAGCGTGCCTAAATGTCTTGTCCTGTTTAGTATGAAGTACTTGTATGACCTTTTTATACCGGCTGCTGTCAGCCATCACACGATACACATACACACGATGGCAACCGTTACACTGTTGTGTGTGTTGAAGGAATTTGGTTTGGACTGTACGCTCGCACAGCATACACTCGCTGTTAAATAATGAGAACGGGTGAGCCACTCCGCCATGGCCGCACACCTTCATGCTTATCACATGGAATTTATTGACGTGTTTGCACGGTCACCTCAGCCAGCATAGGATGGATGATGAAGGGTTCGTCCCAGGAATGTTCCACACTGGTCTGAATGATCCCGGAAATAGAAACGAAACAAGTGTGTGTGGTGACTTTTGGGGCACCCTGTCGATGAAACGCCTTCCGATTGTACCTCTTATGGTGTGACGAATGTATGGCGATGCCTACTGCAGTGAAAGATGAACATATACTGTATTTCACTTTCATATTCAGTTCGTTCATTTTCTGAAACAAAGCCATAGAATATATATTTGTATTATTGGCTGTGGTCGGAGCTTTCAAACAGGATTGTTTTAAAGCCAGTAGGAAAAAAAAAAAATCAGCTTGAATGCATCTATTAATTTAACTGACATGTTTTTGGACTCACTGACTAGCCTTTTAGAACACAGCATGATGGAAAATACGGCCCAGGGCGGGCTGCTCTAAAAGGGGTGTGGCCATAGTGATTGACAAGTTCCCCCTATGGAAAAGAGTGTTGAGCTGGAAACCACACAACTAAGCACAACCAGAGCAGAGCTGTTGTGCCAAACTGAATATCCTTGCACATAAAATAAACGTGATGTATACAGTATCGAAACTGAAAATTGTGATACTCTAAAACACAAACGTGTATCACTGTTGAAATGGCAGACTTATGACATGCCCCTTCCAAAGTCTGGCTGTCTCAATGAGCTCACGGTGCTACCAAAATTAATGTAATTCATTATTATTATTACTATTTTATATTTATAGTACGAATCGCTCACCTGGTCAACGTAGTGCAGTGTAGTTGGTCAACGACGCGTCCCTTCAGCACGGCGAGTCCGCCATCGGTCACGCCGGCCGCTTCTACAAGCCATCATAAGCGTTTGTAACATGAAGCAATAAATACATCCACGTTTTTGCAGGACAAAAATTAAGGAATACCTCATGCACTATAAATGGATTGTCAAAAGGTTTTTGTGGAGGAAAAAAAAATTGATGTTGAGATCGGCGCTGTAGTGGCAAATTAGCGTGAAATCTTCCATGGCTGATTGGTTTGCGTTTACATTTGGTGAACATATCATCTGCTTCCTGTTTTACCGGAGCGATGCCGTTTTGCTCATCTAATGCGGGTACGAGCGAAAAAGTCAGGGCGCGCTCTCTCTTCCTCTTCTGATACACAACAAACAGCTTTGGAGTTGGATGCACTGCTGAGAATTGTCTGCCATCTTGTGGTGAACACTGTTACTACAACTTCAGACTGCTCAGCTATTGTGAACATTTTTTTTTGTGGACAAAAAAATTAAAAAATTAAAAAAAAAAAATTGTGGACTCCGATTGATAGCTGCCATTTGCCCATCCCTGTTATAGGCATAATAAAAATAATATAGTGATATAACAAATTCATATAATAGATCGTATTTTATTATCACAAACTTAGTGACAATAAGCGGTATGGAAAATGGATGGACGCATGGATAAAAATTCAAAGTCTGTGCGTCTTGATCCAGAAATTTAGATTGAATCTTAACTCCAGTGTATCGTCACCGTCCTTCGGAAACCAAAGGATGAGGTCACAGTGGCTGCATCCACCTTTTTTTTTTTTTTTTTTTAAACTTAATAGGTTCCCTTGCAACATCCCTCTTCTTCATGGGCCTGCTGTGCCTGCAGCAGATGGTCCACGATGAGCTGACATCAGCTCGACATAAAAGTTGAGGGAAAAAAAAAATGTGTTCAGTAGTCGGGATCCTGAGCCTTCAGCCCTTGAGAGATGTCGTTAAAAAAAGAAAAGAAAAAAAAAAGAAACAGGGGGGCTATGTGTTGCTTCCCTCAAAAGGATCGACCTCTAAGTTTGTTCTGACTTTGCAGGACAATTAGGCTTGGACTCAGATCACAGATATTTTTCCCGGAACGTGTTGCTCAATGGACATTTTGAGATGATGTAACATAAGATAACCTGAACTCGGAATATTGCTCCACAGACATTTCAGTGGTCGCCTTCCCGAAAGGCTTTCTTCCATACATTGAAATAATCTTTTTGCGCTTCTCCAATTATTTTACTTTTCAGCATTCTGCCCCCCCTTTTTTTTTTTTTTTTGTTGGCAGAACGTGATTTGAGGCTTACGCGGTCCACTTATGCATGCCATCCCTCATTCCTGTGCGTGACACAGCCTGGCGTTAAAAATAAGTGCAAATGTTAGCAGATCTTCCACAAACCTGCCGTGACAAACTGCATAATTTGTTCCCTTTGTCAGCCGGAGAATACAAAATGATTTGTTTTGTCTGTCTCTTTGCCTCCAACCCCCGAAAGGCTCATCCATTGTGGGGAACAAAAAAAAAACCAAACAAATTTCATTACGAGCCTCAAGCCTGATCAAACAGGGCTGTTCGTTTTTCTCACACATCCGCCCCCGCCCCCCTCTGCCCCCTTACCTGGCATTGCCAGACACCCAGTGGTTATTTAACCCAATCCCCCTCCCCCCCGTGAAGCGTTGAGCATTTCCAGCAGCACCCTGGCGAGGCACCAGATGACACAGCCTCAGAGTTAGAGGTCAGTCAAGGTTATTGTCATGAGAAAAAAAAAAAAACCCAACACTCTGGAAACTTTAGATTAAGAACTAGCGCCGTCAGAATCTGTCCGTCAGACCTGCTTGTTGAATCTCCCTTTTAAGGAGCTGCTTTAATGATAAAATGTGCATGCACGGATGCTGTAATTTCTGTCCGGGGGAAGTTTCATTACCGCGGGGCGCACCAAACGTCTTCTCGTTACGATTCGTTATTGGTGAGCAGTCGGTAAGGTCCAAGTAAGTACGAGGGTGGATTGCGATTGTATTTCCATTCAATGTACTCCGAACACATTCTCTTCTTTAGTGCCTTCACTACAAATAATATCTATCTTTTTTTTTTTTTTTTTTTTTTGTTAAAGTGATTTAAAAAAAAAAATGTTGTCTGACATGATCTTGCTGGGCCCGGGTGGGTTGTGGCCTGGCCCAATGTGTGTTGTGTGCGCGTGCGTGTGTGCGTGTTGCAGAGCCACAGCTGAAAGGCATCGTGACACGACTGTTCAGCCAGCAGGGCTTCTACCTGCAGATGAAGCCGGACGGAACCATTGATGGCAGCAAGGACGAGAACAGCGACAACAGTGAGTTGTGCCTTCGCATCATTTTTTTGAGAACAAATAAGCAAAGGCCCACATATTTGTCATTTTCTGCAAATTCCTTCTACCGTCATCACAAGCTGGCTAGTTTCATTGGTGAACTAAAATCCAACCCTTAAAAAAAATGTCACTTACATCCCACCTGTATGTGTTTTAAACAATGTGAACTGTATAATGCAGTGGTCCCCAACCCCCGGGCCGCGGACCGGTACCGGTCCGTGGGTCTTTCGGCACCGGGCCGCACAGAAAGAAAAAAGAACTTACATTACTACCGTTTTATTTATTTCGGAATCTCAAATTTGTTTTATTTTGAAAAAATACCGGATTCTCTGTTACATCCGTCTACAATATGTCACTCATGACACAGATCAAGAGTGACATATCTCAACGGGAGATTCCCACGCACCAAGCCGACGACGGTGAGTCGTATTTTTCATGCATTTGGTATTTGCGGCGTATTTTATTTTGAAAGCACGTTTAAACGTTACCGTAGCGACAAGAATGTTGCGGCCAGATAGGACGTTCCTGTGTCATGATTCGTGTTTATTATCATGTTTCGAAAATACCACAGTTTTCATACGGGTCATATCATATTATTTTGTTGTATTTATCCGCCACATCTTAAAGGCCGGTCCCTGAAAATATTGTCTGACATGAAACCGGTCCGTGGGGCAAAAAAGTTGGGTGACCGCTGGTATAATGGACTGTTGCATCACTGTGGCATCCCTATTTCTCCTCTGACTTATTCCATCATAATTCTTTTGCGGCATGTGTGATGATGGCAGCGGTTTCCTCCCTGCAACAATTCAAAATCTTACACGGGAGTATTGTTGTAAAGGTTACTCTGTAAGCTTTTTTTAATGGTTGTATTTCATGAGCAGTTTCCTCTCTTCCGCACCACTGCACGGCTCTCCCACCCTTTCTCCTCCGAGGGAAACGCAAACTGTCAACATTCAAATATCGTCAAGATTGTGTGATTTTGGACAGCTCGGATTTGGGTGAAAAAGTATGCCATCGAAGTACTGTACCCCAAAAATTGCAAATGGTAAAAAGCATATTTCCTGAAACTGCAGTTCAATGAACATCCAAGCCAGGCCGGATCTGAGGTCCGTCATACAATACACTGCACGGTTTTATTTTATTTTTTATTGAACCGTAAAAACATGGTATGATTTTCAAGGGACAAGTGGATTGCCACCAAGACAAAAAAAAGTAAAGGAGCCAAAAGAGGACAAAATGGAGAGAGTTGATCTTTTTAGAAGCTGTTGACAGTAATCTACAAATACATTCACTTGTCTGCATCCATGCATTTGTGTTACAGAGACTCTCCATGCTTTGCTTTCTGGCCTCAGGCAACATATGAAATTATAAATATATTTAAGAGTTAATTGTAAAACCTCCTTTGTCCAATTTATGTCGGTTTCATATTTTTTCCACAAATAGATAATACTGGCGAGTCCCCAAGCGGGTTTATTATTCCTTCAAATCCAGTCTGGCGGACTCCCGATTTTTGTGAAAGCATATATGCATTTTCAAATGGCTGTTGTGCCCGCAGCATTGCGACGCCTCCAAAATTTGAATCGACAGGAAAACTCAGGACCAACAGTCAATTGCCAATCCTCGCACACTGTGCGACAGTTCAGCCACTTTCAAAGAACGCTCCGCAACCTAAAATTGTGTCGAGATCAGAGAATGCTGGTTCTCGTACGAGCTGTGACTGTGGGCGATCGCATGTCAATATAGAACGATCTCCCAAATGGCTGTTGTGCCCGCAGCATTGCGACGCCTCCAAAATTTGAATCGACAGGAAAACTCAGGACCAACAGTCAATTGCCAATCCTCGCACACTGTGCGACAGTTCAGCCACTTTCAAAGGTTGTGGAGCGTACAACCTAAAATTCTGTCGAGATCAGAGAATGCTGGTTCTCATACTAACTGTGACTGTGGGCGATCACATGTCAAAATAGAATGGTCTCTCTGTCTGGAGCGAAGACAGACGGCGAACCAAAAGATCTTGCCAAAGCTTCTGGACCCCAGCAGGTGGACAGAGAAAGCTCCCCGTGTCATGTTTTCGATGTTTTACGTGGATCAATCCTCAGTGAGAAACAATTATACGTTGCTGTCGAGGCAGGGTGTTTTGGCCAGAAAAGGATTACCGCACAGGGGAAAGGGTTTCTGTTTAAGGGGCATCTGTTGTATTCTGGAGGTTTTTGTAGTACGTTGAGGGCTTCCCCGCTTCGAGGTAATCCGCTTGTTGAAAGCGGCGATTGTCAGGCCAGGGGATGACGGGCTGCGGTGAATAATTCAGCGGCGTGAAACTAAAAATACCACCGTTTCCGTTTGTACCCAATAAATAATTCTCCATATGTGGTGCTGCAAGCGTAGACGGTTTGAACGTAGAAAAAAAAAAAAAAAACGGGACGGGGAGGGAAAAGAGTGCTGGAGCAGCACAAAGACTTTTGTATTCAGATCCAGCACGGATGTATTGATTGAGAGGCTGGTGTATTTGAATAATAGATTCGCCCTCTAGCCTTGAACCGTGCTCCTTTCTGACCTGCGACACCCCCAGCAGCAGACAGAGAAGCTGGAATTTATTTTCAGCGGCTTTCCGCAGAACCGATGATGCCACCTGCATAGTAGGTGCGACCTAAACAAAAAAATAATCGATTTAAAAAAAAAAAAAAAATCTGATTGTATATGTCGAGAAACCTCGGATTAGAAACAATGGCGGGACAGGAACGTCCTTGGAGTGAACGAGATGATGTTTGCTGTGATGCCTTATTTTGCGGACCTACTCGTCTCAATGTGTGTGTCGATTTGTGCTTTGAAAAGGCAGGAATAAATGTGAAAACTGGACGTTTTTCGCGATTCGCCGCAGAAGTACAAGAGACGCAGCCGGCTGTCAGAGTGACGAATGCAGTCGTGTTTGGGCGAGGGGAGTTTGCAGCGAGAAAGATAGAGGGTAACCAAGGGCCGCCGGGAGAAATAAAACGATTCAGTCAACCGAGAGTTAAGAATTTAGGACGCCAGCGGACCCCTATGCCTGTCTCAAGGATATACATGACTACAACAGTTGCCCGTGTGAATCCGCTGCGTCAGTTGCCCGAGGGGGGCCACATTTCCACCATCGACGGTCCTGAGCATCCGTCGATATTTATTGAACGAAATCGAATCTCCTCGGAGGACAGTCTTGCGTCGGCACGTCCGCCCTCGTCCCCGCCAGCCTTATCTGATGTTCCTTCCCCATCAACACTCGCCGGACAATCAGATCGACACAATACAAGGGAAACCTGCAGTGCATCGAGATATGTCCCCTTCACACGCCATCCGGAAAGCAAAGTCCATGAAAGTCATCGTCATGTCCTCGCAGTTAGTCGCCACAGAGATAACAATGACTATGGGCTATGTTCATGAATGGCCAAGAAGCTAAATTGCTTCCAGCGTGACATTTCCAGATAACCAACGACCGGGATAATGAGAATTTCTAATAACCACTTTTTTTTTTTCTTATCTTCGCTGTGATCAACATCCTCAAGGAGTGTTTAGGTCATCTTCATGAGTGCCTTCCGCGAGGATTTCAATATTCAAATGTGCTGTCATCGTGGGGCATGTCGCTGTGATTTACGAGGATTTAACAGCGGCGCATGATGCGGCGGTTAGAACAGGATTTGGTGTTCGGACGTCAGTAAATTCTGCTCATCTCTGATTTGTTTTTGTTTTTTTTTTTTAGTGCGGCGCTCCGGGAACCAGTCGGCATTCGGTGATTACCGAGTGCGATAACGATTCAGAGGCGCCTTGCTTATGTTGCAGAGTCAGTCAAATCTGATCAAGACTCGTCGACATTCGTGTGATAAAGCACAATAGCTAAATGCCCGAGTGCTGTCTTTCGGTTGCGTTAGTTTGTGCTGATGTATATAGCTTGTGGATATTCTTTTGTGTAGCACATTTTGCACTCTAAGATATTTTGGGAGTCTTGTACTTGACTGAATAATCCTGTCTGATACAAGAGGCCGACATATTAGCATATATCTTGTCCAATCGCGCAACCTAAGCCATCACAGGCTTACTTAAGAGTACGCAAGTACCAGTCGGGCAGGGGGACAGATAATTTCGGCTGACTACTGCTACACAGGAACTAATTTAAGTTCATGTTTGGGAAGACAATCCATTTTGTCTGGTCAGTTGACTGCAAATTTTTGGTCATTTTCCATCAGGGAATTTTTTTTTTTTCTTCAATCTCAAACTGATTCCATCATAAAACAGTGGATTAATGATGCAGGCATTAAAAAAAAAATAACATCTTTATTTTCCTAAGTACAAAAGAGATGTGAGAGTATTAACAAAACAAAAGAAACGGAGAAAGAACACAGCGCGACAATGGGCATTTTTTTGCATTAGCATCTGCTTGGTCACATTAAGTCAGACGTGTCAAACTCATTTTTGTCGCGGGACAGATTTTAATTTCAGTTTCCTAACTCATTCACTCCCAAAGACGTTTTTATGTCTTTTCAAACTTGGTTTAGAATTGGCTGGTACTGAATGAGTTTTAAGAAGTCAAGAATAGCGGTTTATTCACCGAGTGTTTTAAGTTACTGTGATGAGGAGTTTGGTAACAAGAAAATGCTAACAGTATCGCGCTTATTTATTACAAATGAGAATTTGAAATTTGGGTAGAGATTTCAGCAAGCATCCTGAAAGTTGACATCTTTGATTTGCTTTCGCGGGCCACATAAAATGATGTGGCGGGCCAGATCTGGCCCCCGGGCCTTGAGTTTGACACCTGTGCATTAAGTTGTGAATGCAATTAATATTTTATAATTTTATTCCCACCCATTTAACCCAGCCGCTGGGGAGCAGTGCCCTCCCCTGGGGGTACACTGTTCCCCGGTGCCGGTCCCAAGCCCGGAGAAATGGGGAGGGTTGCGTCAGGAAGGGCATCCGGCGTAAAACTTTTGCCAAGACGGACATGCGAGTTGATAGGGCGGTTTGCAGGGACGGATGGGAATTAATGACTCGCTGTGGCGACCCCTGAAAAGGGACGTGCCGAAAGGAGAAGAAGAAGAAGATTCCCACCCATTTCACTCAACAGCAACACCCTGTTTTTTTTTCTGAGTAAGCCCACAGCACACCGGGTTGAAATTTTCATGAGTGGCGGACTGTCGGCCAGTGGGGGAAAAAAAAAAAAAAAATCAGGATTTTTGCAATATCGCAGATGACTTAACTATCGTCATCATTTCCAATGTATTGTGGCTATAAAGCAAAGCGCGTAGAGTGTCTGTCGCCAAAATGCACAAGTGCAGTCAATGAATGGGACGATCATGGGACAGATTAAGGGCTTTTCCATTCATGTCAATGGGGAGGGATGATTTGAGATTAAAAAAATAGAAAGGTAAAGATGCCAAACCCTGAACATACATGCTAAACGCTAACGCATTATACTTTGACACAACTCAACGTACCATCAAAAGTGCAACTGAAACTGTCACCCTTAGATTTCGTTTTTACGTTTGCTTTCATTTCTAACGCTGCATTCTCGAAGTCTACTGGAGTTTTCAGTGCAACGCCATCACTCGGTCCGTGCCCGTCATTTGTCTTCATTATAAAACACATCGAATGTTGCAGGTTCAATTTCCCCTTCAAACATTACCGTTGAGCCATAAAGCCAGATTCCCTAAAACCTTTACTTGAATGCCGCTCTGTCAAGAAGCTGCGCCTCCCGTTGTTCACTTCTTCTTGCCGTTCACTTAACTGCTGCCAGAGCGCCAGAAAGGCAGCCCGGAGAGACAGATCAGACATTCTCATGCCTCTGAGAGTTAAGTGAAAACTAAATCCTTCTTCTTCTTTCCCTTTTGTCTCTTTTGTACGCGTGCCTTCCGCCGCAACAACTGACTTTGCCGGTGCAGCCCTGTTTAATCTTATTCCCGTGGGTCTGAGAGTGGTGGCCATCCAGGGAGTGAAGAGTGGCTTCTACATCGGCATGAACGGCGAGGGCATGCTCTACAGCTCGGTAAGACCCACATTTTCCACTCTGTGTGTGTGTGTGTGTGTGTGTGTGAGACCGGCATTTCTGCATTCCGCACACGTTTTGTTCCATCCTCTTTGATGAATATCCAGCATTAGCACAAGAGCCCTTGTGATGTACTGTTATTGTGTTGTTGTGAACCACTTATCCTCCCACTTTGTTGATCAGGCAGCATGGCGCATGTTTTACATTTAATTCGACATTGAGTTCAGGACTCATTGTTTCAAATTGCCGGCTCTGGTCTTATGGACCCCAGCGTGGAGTTTATCCGCAAAAGAAACGTTCCACTCGGTTGCTGCTGGATATACAGAACATAATTTGGATGGGGGGTAGTTTATATCTGTGAGAGCAGGCAGAGGGACGCCGTTGCAAAGCTAAATTTGCTCTCAAAAGAAAGGAATTGAGGATATTAAAATGGACATGATGACATCGTTGCAACTCCGGCAGGCTATTAGCAACTTAGGTGTGACATTGAGAAATTGGGACGCCGTTGCAAAGCTAAATTTGCTCTCAAAAGAAAGGAATTGAGGATATTAAAAATGGACATTATGACATCGTTGCAACTCCGGGAGGCTATTAGCAACTTTGGTGTGACATTGAGAAATTTCTTCGCTGCGATGCCATTACATCCATCCATCGTTCATACCGCTTGTCATCAATTTAAATTTCAGGAATTATTATCAGCCAAAGATACTTTGACTTTTTACGCACCAAATCCCACACGTCGCCGGAATATTTCTTCCACCGGGTTCCAGAAATGAACAGAAGCGGGGGAGTGAATATCATGCGAAAAGAGATTTCTTATGCGGCGTAAGATGCGAGGAGCGAGCGGGGAGAGTGTGGGTAGCCCATCGCCGGGCGGGGGTGGAAAGAGTCACGGATGTCAAATTTAATTTCGCTGCCAGTTACTGCGAGGCGGAAAACGTGCCTCTGGAATGTTTGACATGCAGGGGAAGTGAAAAGCTGGCATATGCGCAGAGACGGGAGACACGGGAACTTATCCCGAGTGAACATGCTTATAAACTAACTTCCAGCGTCGGGGGCGCTTAACTCAGATGGAAATAACAGAAAATGAAGGAACGAGGGGGTTGCGTGACCCCGCCTCCTGCCCCCGCATCCCATCTAGCTGACTTCTTTTTAAAATGTCAAAATCGCCATAAGGTGTTTGAAGGACAGACCAGTGTGTGTTTTGGTCGCGTGTACTGATCAGGCAGCGGTTTTATCACAAGCGAGACAGGTCCAGATGGCGTCCATTTTTCTCTCGCGGCGCAACGTCCAACAAATTTGTATCCTTTCCCAATCCGAGCTTGACTCATGAGCCCTTGCGGGTTCGGACAAGGACGTCGATGTGCAAAACGTGACTCATCTGGCTAGACTGATTTCATTCATAACTTAAGACTCCTAAACAAGCTCACAGTGATCACCTCCCACCGCTCGCCGGTCTAATTAATGTTAAATAGCACCCGGGGCCGTCACGTGATTCATCGAAATGATGCCAAATTGGGCGCGTAGTGTCAACCGTGCCCCGCGTGCACCACCCCCCCCGTTCATGAAGGCATCATTTGTGTCCGGCGGCCTCGTGATTTTTATGAATTACAAGCTGAGCGGTGCCCTGGTGTCAAATGGCAGCTTTCAGCCTAACAGCCACGACACTCCATTCATCCTCTTAACGATCTTTTTTATGGCCCGCCAAATGCAATTTTGACCTTTGTGGCCATGGAGTGGAAATGTTTGTCAAAAAGGAGTGTGGGTGTGTGTGTTTCTTTTTTTTTTTTTTTTTTTCTGTTTGTCGTGACGGTAGAAAGTGGATTTTAATGACAATACACGAGCCAAATGCACTTTGGTGAAGTCGCTGGGATGGGAAACATGGGAAATAAGCACGGATCAGTGGGCAGAATGCAAGAGCTGGACTTCTGAGCCTCGTACGCTGCTCATCGGTGGACCGAATTAGCATATGGATCGCCAATGATTCAGCAGTACAGGTTATACTGAGGCAGTCGGAGAATTTAGTAGGGCTGAGTGATTTTGAAAAATCTATTGTGATTTTTTTTTTTTTCCTCCCTCAGTATTGTGATTGCGATTAGCTCTGCCCTTATTATTTTTTTTTCAAGGTCCTCTTCCTATATGGTTCATAAACACAAGCAATGAATTAATTTGTCCTCCAATAAACAATATTAGAAATCTGTTGCGTTGTCACTTTCACGACATACTGTCGACATCCATCCATCCATTTTCTGATCCGCTTCATCCTCACAAGGGTCGCGGGGGGGTGCTGGAGCCTATCCCAGCTGTCTTCAGGCAGTAGGCGGAGGACACCCTGAACCGATCGCCAGCCAATCGCAGGGCACACACAGACGAACAACAATCCGCTCACACCGAGGGACAATTTGGAGTGTTCAATCAGCCTGCCACGCATGTTTTTGGAATGTGGGAGGAAACCAGAGTACCCGGAGAAAACCCACGCAGGCCCGGGGAGAACATGCAAACTCCACACAGAGAGGCCGGAGCCAGAATTGAACCCTGAACCTCCGTACTGTGAGGTCGACGTGCTAACCGCTGGACCACCGGGCCACCCTCCTGTCGACACATAAATCAATAAGTAGTCCACACGGCGCCATAAATGGCCATAAAATAAGCCCCTCACGTTTTACTTTCAATGCAACTTGTTGTTTGCCCGTGCCATTCTCTCTCTGACAAGCTCTTCATGCCACGCCCCTCTATGCGCTTTTTTTATTTCATCTTTCTTTCCCAAAAATCTCCCCACGTAAACAGCAGTTTCTCTCCTGGGAGGTCATGATTGAGGGATCTCCTCTTATTTTGCTCACGCTTCCGTCACTGCCGCTTACAAGACGTGGCGACGGGAGATTTGGGAAGCCATTAAGGTAGTCGCTGACTTTTTTTTTTTTTTTTTTCCGCCCCTCCGGTGTTCATCAGTTTAAGTGGTCAGCGTTGATTGGCTCGAGCCCCGTTGAGGCTTTTGCTGATGAGGCTGTGGGTGAGCGCGGTTGATAATGCTTGTGCGGAGTGTTTTAGCCCCGTTAGTGCGTGTGTGAAAATGAAAATACCCCCTCCATTATTCATAAATTCTTCTCAATATGACCTAGTTTGCTGTTGCCTAGTACAGCAAGAATCAGCACTCCCTCTCTAGCTATCAAGCTGTTATCTAATCCAGGTATCTCTCTCTCTCTCTCTCCATCCATCCAGCTCTATAATTATCCAAATTATATATCGATAGCCTTCACTCTCTCCATATCTTTGTGTCATTCTGTCTCTATTCATCGCTGTCTTATGTAGCTCAAGTTATCCATCCATCCATCAGTGGAAGCCACAATTCTATTGATTTTGAATTAAAAAAAAAAAAAAATTGTCGGGAGCAGCAATTCTCCGTTCCTCACCACAACTTCAGGAACGTTTAGTTTTTGTTGATGCAAGAACTATGTAAAGGATACCTGATGAAAAAAAAAAAATCGATATTTTGGGAACATACTGTAGCTGTGTAGACGTAATGTATGTAGGACAGTTACTGACTCGCTTCTAGGTCCATGTGCTTGTGACGGCATGCGCAAAACAACAGCTTGAGAGTGGCCCAAGACTTTTGCACAGTGGTGGATTATTCCTTGCCGATGAGCTGGGCTACACCATCGATCGCTATCCAGCGACCCATCGAGCTCGGACTAACCATCCATCCATCTAGATTAACCGCTCCTATATTCTTTTTATTTAACTGGGGGATGAAATTCACTGCTTCTTATTTATGTCACAGAAATAAATGACACGTCAAGAGCAAAACCTTCACTGAAGGTCCTAAAAAGGGGAGTGAGTCAAAGTTGTGGAAGGTGAGAGAGAGTGGTTGAGTTTTGTTCAAGGTTTAAAAAAAAAAAAGAAAAAAAAAGGCAAAATACCTTCACAAAATGCTGCTTTGTCTGACATATTTTATAGGCTCTTAGTTTTCAGTCTAAAAAGCTATTGGTGAGATCTCCAGATTTCATGAGAAATGCTTCAAACAATTTTTTTCTTCATTTATTAATGACAAATTACGGGCCAAGTATGCAATAAATATTATATCCCCCCCAAAAAAATTTCAGATTAAAAAAAAAAAAAAAGCATTTATATATTTATTTGTTGATTATTTTTAAAATAATATATCTATATTTTTTTGCCTTGGTAGCTTTTTCCCTTCTTGACCAACGGAGATATTAGCACGTGTTTGTGGTTTCGGTGTCATTTATCATCTCAGTCTTCTGTGGAAGGTCGTCAGCAAGGTCATCACGCAACCGCATGCTGACTCTTTGGAGTCAGACCGAGGGAAGATAAACATAAAGGTGGGAAGTAAGAGGGAAAACGTGGTGTGAGAGAATATATCAGTCGAGACCATATCTGACATGAATTCTTGACGCAATATCAGTGAGCAATTTAGGGAGTCCATGCCAGCGCTGGGGATTTTCTTGACGGCTAAGTCTTTTAAGGTACATTCATGGCTCGGGCTCAAATTCAAATGGAACTCCTTCCAGAAGGCTCCGCAGCCTCGTACAAAGCCAAAGAACACCTGTCGCGAACACCGATTAGGCTCCTGAGTGCGTTCAGCACAGTTCTGCTGGCAGCCCCGTTTCATATCCATTACATCTCGCCGTTGTTCGTGACTCTTCATCTGCCAAACGACATCGCCGCTCGCCTCTCGCACAAGTCACTCAATAATCGCAGACGCAATTCATGCGGATAAAGGTGTGAAATCATCGAGAAAACGGGAACATTAAACACAGGGAAAATAAAAGTTGGGTAATGAATCTGATGATTGATTGTCGTATTTGTTTGACTCATGTGATTATATGTGGGTGGAGTGGTAGTTCGCCATTTTGGGCAATAGTCAGATTCAGTTTTTATACCTTCTGTTCCGGGTTCGTGATCATTTCTACTTAAATCGTCCAGCAAAATTTGTTTCTTACTGTAACACTTATTGTGCCCATGAATTGAAACTTGAGCTTCACGTGGTGCACTTTTGCTGCATTTACTAAAATAGCAGCCAAGACTTAAGTCGACACGAGAGTCCCTATTTACTATTCGGCGCACAACTGGCGCAAGGCATGGTCTAAATCTGCACAGTGGCAGCCAAGACGTTGTTTGGGTATTTTAGCAGCTGCATATCACTTGGCACAGTTTAAAATGGGGGGTTTGCGCCATTGTGGGTGTGAACACAGCTGACTTGATGCGCCACCAACAGAAGCGACTCCTCTCATTCGTTTTGGTGCGAGAGAGGGGCACAGCTGCCAAACCCACTCTTCAGCTCCCCTCAACATTTTATCTCACGACCCTCAGCTAAGAACCCCCGAGATAGTGACATTCAACTGCATAGGGAATTAATAATATTCGAACATTTACATCCAGTCCATAGTCTGTTCCCTAAGCATTTTCTTTCTCTTCCAGTTGAAACATTTAATGGCATTCGTGAGCAGTACCAGCCAATTCTCAGTCCAATATATATGGGATGTAAATTAAAGCCACGCGCAGCAATTAACATCCCCCCCCCCCCACACACACACACTCTTTATCATGGTGAATCCTCGGAACGGTCATCAGCCTTTGACTCTGCCCACATGTGGCAGAGTCGACAAAAACTATTTGGACAGCGTTTCCGAACATTTATTGAGCCAAGGCACACACACACACACACACACACACACACACACACACACACACACACACACACACACACACACACAAACAAAAATATCGCAAAAAAAGTATATACTGCAAATGCAGCGTATTGTATGCAAGACAACAAAAAACTGCAATTCCAAGCTGGCCCTTACATGCATTTTTGCAATCAGTCTTCTGTTTCTTAGCCCAAAAATGTGCCCCCCTCCCACCCCCACCCCTATTTTGTAGCACTAACAACGATGCTTCCTTATGTATTCCTCTCAGACAAAGCAACTCTGTCGCCGAAGCATTCGGCATGCAAGTGTGAATGCGCTGCACTCTTTTTTTTGGGTGTTGATTCCTCTTCATTGTCTGCTTCGGCGCTTCATGTAATTCCATGAAGGAGATTTCATTAATGAGAGACTGCGACCTCACCTCATTTTTCCTCACTCACTCATCTGCAAACAAGGTGCGCCGTCAGACTTCAAAGTCACTTACATTCTGCCCTTATCATTCCCCAGAGCTTTTTTTTTTTTTTTTCTCTCCACACGGAACACACTCAAAGCCAAACTCATGGGGTGATGTCCTTGCGGCTGTGTAGTTTGGGGGGGGGGGGCTGTCTGTGGCGTGACAGCTCCTGAAGAATATTTAAGTGCTCTCATACTTGTGACTTATTGCCAGGGATTTCGGAAACTTTTTGGTCTGGGTATCCTTCACGGGAGATACATTTTCCCAAGGACTTCCATCTTATCCTTATTCCAATTAAAACACATCTTCACACGCGTTGTCCTAAATGCCACGAGAATTGTTATATGGTGAACATTTTGACTGTCACTGAAGTGAATTAAATAACATTTAGTTTCATACAGTGGCACCTTGACTTAGTTTGAGTGACCCAATTGATGAATTTATTCTTGCTTGACTGGTTTGCTTTGCATTGTGCGCAAAAGCACTCGATGGGGGTCGGCGCAAACGTAACAACGAGCAGCGGTAAGGCCGCCAGTGAACAATTCTGTTTATTGCCACTCCTGCTTCAAGTTTATGATCAAACTAAACCCGAAACGGTGACACACCACATACCTTTGTCTCAGGAAAGTGCTAGCTTAACATGAACATAAAATGCATAACATCATGGAAGAGCTAATAAGTAGCTGTGATGTTGCCGTGTGATGCTACGTTCAGACTCGGGCTGCGGCGATCGGATAAGCTGCTATTCGGATAACCTACTGAAAAAAATGAATAGATTTTTTTTTTTTTTTTTTTTGCTTGGTTAAAGAGCAGTTTTCAATACAGAAGACAAAAAAAACACATTTCCACTAAATAATGAACGGCCAGACTGTTTTCATTTTGAGATGATCAAAATTTCATATTATAATGAACGGCCAGACTGTTTTCATTTTGAGATGAAATATAAAAAAGATAAATATAAACTGTGCTTAGTGCAGCAATGAAAAGGCAGATTTTTTTTTTTAAATCATTTATTGCACATTAGTTTTTGCCCCCTCCCACCACCACCAAATTAGGGCTTGCGGACCCCAGTTTGAGAAGCACTGCTGTAATGTGCTTGACCTGATTTGGGCTCGTAACAGATGAAGAAGGGCCTGATGGTGTGCACTGTGTCATTGTCTGCCTTACACACACATGCACGACGAGCATGCGCACACACACACAAATGCACTCGCCGCCAGACAGGCAGGACGTGACCCGCTGAGCCCCAGCCCAGATAGAAACTTCTGCACTTTGACGGTCCGTTGCATAGGCCCCCGATAACTTGTCCTGCTGACCCACCAGAGGTGTCCATACAGCGCTGACCTCAGTGACCTCACCTTCCGAAAGTCCTTTTACGGTGCTTGCCTTGCACACTTGTGTCTTTTTCGGAATCAACGGGCAGTGACTCAAGCTGTTGCTGAACTGTGAAATGCTGTGTGAGCACAGTGCGTGCGCACACATAAACACACACACACATACACACGCGCAGGCACACGTTCTCTTTAGACGACATATGGCGGCCTTTATTTTTAATTAGTCCACACTTTGCAACACCAAATGAGATGAATACACACAGATAAGCAACGCCATTAGCTGGTGAGTTTATCTCATCTCCGAAATAGAGATGGAGTTTTATTTCTTTTGCTGTATTTAATTATGGGAATGAATGTGTTCACACTTTGTTGTACTGCCCCCAAGTGGTCAAAAACACCATTAAGGCTTCATGAGTCAGGAATCAAAATAGCGGAAAACTGCTCATTATTTGGCACCATCCCAAACATGGTTATGAATGCCTCGTCTGTACGTAGTTTAAACCAGGAATATATCACAGACTTGGATCCCCCAAGCTATTTATCAGTTCATTTATTTTACAGCATTACCCTTAATAAATCTCTAATCCGAACATGAATCGGTGAATTACACTATGGACTGTTAAACTGAAAACCTACATAATTTTTTTTAATCACTTGTGCATCGTTGATCAAATATAACAGGTGTAAAAAAAAAATAAAAAAAAAAACTGTCAAAGTCACATCCCCAACCTGTCGTTTTTTGTGTTTTTTTAACCAGCTCGACTTTCTGTGGCTTTACACATCAACAACCGCACATGCAGCAGGCACGCACTGACAACATCATAAATGACCACCTCCAGCTGGAATTGGAATTGGACGACTTTAAAAAAGGGCACAGAAACCTGCCGGAGATATTGCGAACCCACACACAAAACGCGCGCTCGCACACACGCCGACACGTACACAAAACCCGCTTTAAAATGAGATTAGGCTTTGTAGAATCATTCCGGCTGTTCTGCATGGCTACGGCTATCTGCACAAATATAACCGGACTCATTTTCAAGGTGTCTGCTTAAGATAACGAAAGAGTGCGGGACATCACCAAACACAAATCTGCCCCACCGAGCGTCACCAACACCAAAAGCAGAATCTACTGCTGTTGCCATGTCATGGGCGGAGAACCATCATGGTGGTGGAGTTATTATTTAAATTAGCCCCACGATGACATAGCAGTGGGTCAGAAGCGCAGAACAGCTCTGTCACAGACACATTTCCAGAACTAGGCAGATAGCAAAAGATTTACGTGGTTGGACAGGCACTACAGAGCCAACTTTTTTTTTTTTTGTATACAAGCCATTAAAAAATCAATTTTCCATAATATGTCCCCTATAAATTGAGACAAGTCTCCATAAAACCAAAGCCTCTGTTCTGCATGAACTACATCCATCTGCACAAATATAACTTCTCATTTTCAAGGTTTCTGGTTCAGATAAAGAGGAAAGCTGGGGTATATTTTCAAGAAGATAAATCCGTTGATGCATGGGCTGACTGCTGTTCAGAGATGATTCTGCCACCGCCGTATTGTGGCAAGCATAGCAAAATCGCTGTTTTGTTTTGTGCCATCCCCCTGCCAAATTTCGATGTCTGTAAGTCAAAGGGCATGGACACTCAATGCACTTACTCACCATTTTTTTTGTCCAGGCGAGGAGGTCAGGAGTCAAATTGTGGATGTTGAATAGGGAGTTGAGTTGATAATGAATGAACTCTACTGATCTTTCAAGCTTGAAATAATGTCGACTCTCAAAAATGCTTTCAAATAAATCTTTGGAAAACCTTTTCAAAAACCAACAGGCCTGCTGACATGCTTAGCTTACCGTCTACACACCTGACTTCAGGCGGCCATCTTGCTTTTAACCCTTGACCCCATCAAGGAAAGCACACCTCTAAATGCAGTAGCCATACCTGGCCAGTGGGGAGCACACTAAACCAAAATGACCAGACTAAAGTCCAGACTTCAACAACAGATCTAAACTGCAACTTCTACATTTACTTAGCTCAATTTAAAAAAAAAAAAAAAAAATTAAAGAAAAAAATAAGTGATTTACACAAAAATATAACTCCCTTCAGATATTTTTTTTGTAATGGGCTGGAGTGAGAGCCCAGTCGTAAATCCATCATCAGCAATCAATTCTTCAAGATTGATCAATAACTTTGACCATTCCTTGTTTCATCTATACATGAAACTCACAAAGAAACAAAAAGTCACATTTCTTTTTTCAATTACTCACGTGTTTTAGGGACGCTTTAGCTGCCGCTGCATACGGATTGGTGTGATGAAACCGACTGAGCTGTTCGTGGTTGTAGTGGGGTTCTTCAACTAGTTTTCATGAGGGGCCGACTTTTTGGTCACTTGTTTTGCCGTGATTGTAAATGTATCGCTGATGAATGCCGTAACAAATGTAACAGCCAATTCAAAATACATTTGATCTTTAAAAAAAAAAAAAAAAAAAAAGAAGGCTGGCAACCAATCCAGGATGCACTCCATCTCTGGCCCAAAGTAACTAGGATCACCGGCAACCCTAATGGAAGACAGTCTAGAAAATGTCTTTTACAGGGTCTATTTCTTGTATGTGTGTGTGTGGGGGGGGGGTATTATGGAATGGATACTTGGGAGTATTTCGTAGCCAACTAGAGTCAGGGTGATGACGGTGAGACAGTGGCAACAGTGAATAGGAGTCATCCTGAGGGCGTGGGAAAGCCGTAGTGATGGAGTAGGATGGGGCGGAAACTCCCGGGAGAAGGTGAAAGAGAAGTTTTTCAGGACTGAACCTTCGCCAAGGCGTCGTAAAAACTGACCGCAGTACACAAACAGCTCTTCTGTCCCGGTATTAGTTGGACACAAAAGTAGCACACGCTGTATAGTTCCACAATTGCGTTGCCAGGACGGTAGAATCCGGGTACTGGTGGGATGACATACATACAGAGAGGGGAATTTGATACACACGGTCACACAAAGACTGTGATAACGCAAGCATAACATAGATCCTTATTTGCTCCTCCGCTCTGTCATGGCATTTATGTAGAATACAGCCGATGTCACGTCCTCCCCATCTTTCCTGCGTCGCTGACTTTCTCTTTGACGTGCCGCTTTGATAATGATGCGGAGCGATACTAATCTTCCATCGTTGCCCGTTATCTTAGTAAGAGCATCATATTTTGTTTGAATTCACAAGGACATGCAAGGGGTGGGAGCCCATTTTGAGCAAGGAAGTGAAACGGGCACTTTTTCCACTTCAAATGAATTTCCCACTTTTGTATTGACTTCTATTCTAATTAGTCTACTACTACTATGACCACAACTAAATATACATTGGGGTTATCTCGGGTAGTAACAGTGGAGGAGTGGTTAGCATCATCTCCTTTCACCGAAAGCTGTGATATAGCAATTTTCAAAATAGCGAGACGTGGTCCCTTCACATGCCACCGGACGTATGAGCGCTGTATGGCGACAGGTGACTCAACCCGCTTCAGAACAAGCAGCAGCTCGGCAGATATAAAAAGGAAATCGTCTTCCAACAAGAGGCTACAAGGTATTTATTGCCACTCTCAGCAGAAGGTTACTGTCAGACGAAACATAAAACAAAGAGAATTTCACATGGTGTATTTCAAGCAACCACAGGGCCTCTGCTCTCTGAAGATGCAACACGGGCTAACTTTTAGCATCTATGCGGCAGTGTTGTTACCCTTCTGAACACAAACGGGGCTGCAGCAAATG
This sequence comes from Hippocampus comes, assembly GCF_001891065.2. Classification (NCBI taxonomy): domain Eukaryota; kingdom Metazoa; phylum Chordata; class Actinopteri; order Syngnathiformes; family Syngnathidae; genus Hippocampus; species Hippocampus comes. The sequence continues at coordinate 735,786 of NW_017806197.1, read as the reverse complement.
TAGACAGACAAGATAACATTATTCCCAGAAATATTTTCTTTATCCTCTACAATGACTAATATTATTGCTGTACTCAGAAGCGGAGGAAAAAGTTTGGACCATTCCCGTTTCAGCTCATAGCGAAGACACATTGTTGTGTGATAACTATATTGACAGTGCTGTATGTTATTCTGCTCTCAAAGGAAATGTTCACGCCGGAGTGCAAATTCAAGGAGTCCGTTTTCGAGAACTACTACGTGATCTACTCGTCCACTGTGTACCGACAGCAGGAGTCGGGCCGGGCCTGGTTCCTCGGCCTCACCAAGGAAGGTCAAGTCATGAAAGGCAATCGGGTCAAGAAGACCAAACCTTCTTCTCACTTTGTACCCAGGCCCATTGAAGGTAACACACACACACACACACACACACACATGCACACCCACACACACACACACACACACACACACACACTCACACACACAAAAAAACCCTAACTTATCACATTAAATATGACTTATTAAATAAGTTGACTTAGTTCTGTGTTTGTTGTAAAGATCGATTGATAATGTGCCCTTGTTGGGACTTCACATTATATTTTATCATGCCATCATGCCAAGTGTTTGCTTGAAATGAATTTTGGAAAAAAAATAGTTAACATGAAATCCTTATCATTTTAGTCTGTTGTAGTTAACAAGTTCCTAAATTATCTCTTTACTTTGTTTCATCACACATCCATTCTCGTTTCTTCATTTCCTCCTCCCACGATCATCTCCCTTCAGTCTGCATGTACCGCGAGCCGTCGCTGCACGAGATCGAGGACAAGCACCGCTCCCGCAAGAGCTCAGGGACCCCCACCATGAACGGAGGCAAAGCAGTCAACCAGGACTCCTCATAGCAATGAACGGGAGGGGCTTCCGCTGAGGGGCGTGGCCTGAACGGGAGACCTGAGGAAACTTTCTGCCCCGCCCCAAAACGAATGCACCATCGCTTCCTCGACGAAATTGTGTCGCTATCATGGCGATCGAGGAGCTCTTACTGTACCCTCATGACAAGACGGGACAAACTCTGAACTCTTGCCTGTGAAAAAACTTTTAGAAGAATTACTACGACACAGATGAAAACTCTCTCTCTCTATATATAGTTATATCTATATCTATAAACATTTCCAATCAGGACTTGACTGATATTTTATGCAAAAAAAGAGCTATGATACGCAACGGATCAGAGGCCTCTCCTCACAACAAATATCTCTCATTTCCATAGAAAAAAAAAGCTTTAATACGTGCTCACTTTTCATATGGATTATTTTCTAAATGCTATCTTGTGTTCGATTTGCCAATAATCACAAGTTCATCAACACACCAATGTGCTGTGAAGCTGACCGTGAGTGTAACAACTTATTAAAAAACAGAAGAAGAAGAAGAAGAAGAATTCCTTTGTGGGACTGAGTTACACAAAATGTTTCCTTGTGGGTGAATCTTGAATCACACGAGCCGCTCTGCCTGAATGTATTTGATGATGTAGTCACGGGAGTGCTTACGATGGGATGTCATTAACTCAGGTGTGTACTGTCAGTGCGTCTACAACTCGCATGCGGCGTCAGAAGCAATATAAACAGCGGGGTCGAGCAGGTATTAAGATATTATAACTAGCAAGTGAAAACGAAATATTCCACAGTACCGTATTTTCCACACCAAAAGGCGCACTGGATTATGAGGCGCACCTTCGATGAATGGCCTATTTTGTAATGTTTTTCATACATTGGGCGCACCGCATGATAAGACGCAATCTACAATGCATCCACTAGATGGAGCTACGCTCAAGGAATGACCAACACAACGACCAGATGTCAGTAAAATGTATTTAATAAAGCAGCGACACAGTTCACTTAACCAACAGCGAGTTATAACATTGACTCGGTAACGTTAAACTCTCGTGCCGCTGTTCTATTTCCGTGTTCAATTGCGTAACCGAGCGCCTTACGTTTGAACTCTGCGTTGTCAGCATGTCGCGAGCAAGGAGCCATTTTGGGGGTGGAAATATTACCGTAATGACCATACACAAAGCGCATCGGATTTTAAGATGCGCTGTGAGCTTTTAAGAAAATGGAAGGCTTTTAGCTGCGCCTTTTACTGCAGAAAATATGGTATGTTTGAGATGAGCTGCTCCAGGAAAGATTATTTCGCCTTCCAAAAAAGGGGGGGGATGACCAGCATCAGTAACACGTTCAGCCCAAAATGCATTTGCACTTCATGAATCTTAACTTGTTACGTTCGGGTTGAAATAACCGTATGGACCTTGATGCAATGAGAGAAAGGAATGGGTGAGGTTTTATTGTGAAAACAGAGTCCCCATCCGCACAACCTCGCCTGGCATTGTGATCAATGAACTAACTGCAGAGGTTTTTGCATTGAGCGAACTGGTTGCTCTGCCGTGTAAATGCTGTTTGCGTTACATTAATTTATTCCCTGTCCTCCATTTAGTGTGTCTAATGTCTGGCTCAGGAAGTGTTAGTCGGTCCAGTGAAGCAGTCTTTCCCAACCAAGGGTGAGCAAGTTAGAAAAAAATCACATGGCATACCAAAAAGTGGAGACAGTGAAGTTGGATACGTTCCAGAGCCAATCGGGGGAAATTTTGCAATGTCGGCACACCGAGGTCCTCCACTAAAGGGCCGCAACTCTAAATTCCGAATTGCCTGTGCACTATAAAAAAAAAATTAAAGAAAAAAATATCCAAAGCGTTTATCGGAAAGTCTGTGAAATAGCCGGGGGAACACTGTTCACTGAAATAATAAGCTTGTCTCAATTTCGTCACACATGTTGTTGCTCAGTGTGAAATGTGGTTCTCTTTAGTTGAACATTCTGGTGTGCCAAAGTGTGGCACACAGGTTCCTTATACCTTTTGCCATCGAATGGAAGTGCATTTATTTGTTCAACGAGTGACTATATGGCGCCGGCATGGACACACGAACAAAAAGACATCATTTGTAGGACATAAATTAGAAAATATTGTGAAATTGGATGGTGTGAGGCCAAGCATGGACACGGCATTGAAGTTGGGAATTATGACTTGGTTTTATGAATTGTGAAAATGGAAATAATGCAACAATTTGATTGTGTGGTGAGGAGTAGGGAAGAGCCTGTTCTCACAAGAATTTAATTGGAGAATAGTTCAAGTAGAAAAAGGACTTTTAGGGCACCACTGCAAACTGGGGTTGAGGTACGGCTGCTACAGTTGCAGCAAGACTTTGTAATGCAGAGCTCGCATCACACGAAATGTGAACTGTTTGAAATGTTGATTTTTGGAATGTACAATCAATGAAAAATCCAAACGAGGTGATAAACATACATGTCAAGCAGAAATGTTGCTAATTCGGCGTCACTTCTGAATGCTTTTTGCTGCCTGAGGCTCCTTCGTGCTGCTTGTTTGCTTGTCTTTTGATTATTGACAAACAATGGATGGTCCTTTTTTTTTTCTTTCGTTTTTCAGAAGTAAATCTTCCACCATTCTTTCAGCAAAGCTCCCGAAGTCAGCATGAGAAATGATTGACACCTCCTCAGTACCTGTTTCTGGGTTGTTTTTCCTCTTTTTTTTTTCCCCCTTGTTTTTTTAAATTGCACACGTACACCAAGATTTATTTTTCCTGGTGACTTTTTTTTTAACTTTTCTCTTAACACCTTGACTTTAATCTCGGGATCTCATTACTTTTTTCTCGTAAATATTATACTTGTTTTCATTGTGGCCCGGATTCCCATTTGCAAGAGGGAATGCTGGGAATGACAGTCATAGAATACAGGTGCAATTCTTGGGTATTTTTTTTTTTATTTGCATTTTTTTTCAATGATAATATGAAACCTATTTGAACGGACTGCTTGAAATGATCATGCTTTTTTTTTTTTAGCCCAGCATGTTAGCCATATTTGTGGCAAGTATACTGTTGCGGGCGTTTGACCAGATTCGATGAGAGTTATATATATATATATATATATATATATATGAACACATAAGTATATTTTCTACAAAGGTTTATATTGGTGCAAATGTAGACGCAAAGTGATGCATGTCATTGGATGTACTAATTGTTGACAGCAGATTGAGAGCATTTGTGGAGAAAAAAAAAGATTTGTCGACGAATGAATGGTTGAAGCAAAAGGCTTTCATTGTACGTGATTTTAATTTGTACTTTTACGTTTGCAGATTTCACTGCATTGGAACACACATGTATATGCACTATGAATTGTGTGAAATAAATATGCATTGATGATGACAAAAAAAAACAAAACAAAAAAACACAATCTGAATGAAGTTAGCAATTGTTTCAGAATAAAGATTATGTTACCAAAGCCACCCTGTGATTTATTTGCCGCAAATGATGACTGGCAGTTGTTGTGGGTCTCTTACAGTCGGACTACATCCGTCAGCCTCTGACTTTTCACCTCCCCCC
>NW_017806197.1:652581-712740 GCF_001891065.2 Hippocampus comes | reverse complement strand
AAAAAAAAAATTAAAGAAAAAAATATCCAAAGCGTTTATCGGAAAGTCTGTGAAATAGCCGGGGGAACACTGTTCACTGAAATAATAAGCTTGTCTCAATTTCGTCACACATGTTGTTGCTCAGTGTGAAATGTGGTTCTCTTTAGTTGAACATTCTGGTGTGCCAAAGTGTGGCACACAGGTTCCTTATACCTTTTGCCATCGAATGGAAGTGCATTTATTTGTTCAACGAGTGACTATATGGCGCCGGCATGGACACACGAACAAAAAGACATCATTTGTAGGACATAAATTAGAAAATATTGTGAAATTGGATGGTGTGAGGCCAAGCATGGACACGGCATTGAAGTTGGGAATTATGACTTGGTTTTATGAATTGTGAAAATGGAAATAATGCAACAATTTGATTGTGTGGTGAGGAGTAGGGAAGAGCCTGTTCTCACAAGAATTTAATTGGAGAATAGTTCAAGTAGAAAAAGGACTTTTAGGGCACCACTGCAAACTGGGGTTGAGGTACGGCTGCTACAGTTGCAGCAAGACTTTGTAATGCAGAGCTCGCATCACACGAAATGTGAACTGTTTGAAATGTTGATTTTTGGAATGTACAATCAATGAAAAATCCAAACGAGGTGATAAACATACATGTCAAGCAGAAATGTTGCTAATTCGGCGTCACTTCTGAATGCTTTTTGCTGCCTGAGGCTCCTTCGTGCTGCTTGTTTGCTTGTCTTTTGATTATTGACAAACAATGGATGGTCCTTTTTTTTTTCTTTCGTTTTTCAGAAGTAAATCTTCCACCATTCTTTCAGCAAAGCTCCCGAAGTCAGCATGAGAAATGATTGACACCTCCTCAGTACCTGTTTCTGGGTTGTTTTTCCTCTTTTTTTTTTCCCCCTTGTTTTTTTAAATTGCACACGTACACCAAGATTTATTTTTCCTGGTGACTTTTTTTTTAACTTTTCTCTTAACACCTTGACTTTAATCTCGGGATCTCATTACTTTTTTCTCGTAAATATTATGCTTGTTTTCATTGTGGCCCAGATTCCCATTTGCAAGAGGGAATGCTGGGAATGACAGTCATAGAATACAGGTGCAATTCTTGGGTATTTTTTTTTTTATTTGCATTTTTTTTCAATGATAATATGAAACCTATTTGAACGGACTGCTTGAAATGATCATGCTTTTTTTTTTTTAGCCCAGCATGTTAGCCATATTTGTGGCAAGTATACTGTTGCGGGCGTTTGACCAGATTCGATGAGAGTTGCTAGCATATTGTCCACTTTGATCATAATGTAGTATTTTTTTTTTTTTGTACAATTCCTGACTAAATTCACGTGAGAACACGCTTACAGCCAATTGCAGACACAGTCTGTGAGCGCCCGTTGTGTATCTTTGAGGACATGCGGGAAAGGTTTATACTGTTAATTCCACTTCCGCTGCTTTATATAAGACAACACAGGAAGTCAAGTGGCGCGGCACGATTTTGCAGATTTCACTGCATTGGAACACACCCATATATGCACTATGAATTGTGTGGCTTAAATATGCATTGATGATGACAAAAAAAAACAAAACAAAAAAACACAATCTGAATGAAGTTAGCAATTGTTTCAGAATAAAGATTATGTTACCAAAGCCACCCTGTGATTTATTTGCCGCAAATGATGACTGGCAGTTGTTGTGGGTCTCTTACAGTCGGACTACATCCGTCAGCCTCTGACTTTTCACATCCCCCCCCCCCCAAAATCCAATCCCCTTTTCCTCTGCTATCAATTCACCCGGAGTGATTTACAGCCTCGCTATCCTCCTAAATACGTCGTGTCATTTTGGAACGGCCCTCCGTTGGCCTTAATTCTCCCGTTGTCATGGAAACAGACCTTCCATACCGGCTGCCAAGAGAATGAGGAGGAGGAGGAGGAGGAGGAGGAGGGCGAAAGCTGCCCCGACTTTCAGGACGTGCCATTGTCTTCTCTTCTGCACAACAGCTGCAGCACGCAGAAGGGACAAAAAGGAGAAGGCGACAGTCCATTTTTGTGTCACATTCTCCATGACAGCATGAGACAGCGTATTTGGTACTACTACAAACCATCACCATTATATAATACAAAAGCTGCGTATCCGGAGCAGTTCACAATCAATATTTTTTCTAAAAAAAAAAAAAAAAGCAAACAAAAAAGTAAATAAAATGCATCACACTAACCAGAGACGCCGATTATTAAACGCAATAATGGGTGCAGATCGCTACAAACCTGTAGGCTTTGTTCGTTTAAATTGGCTGCACGATAACAAGTTTTGCTCTGATCCGCCAGCCAGAGGATGGATAAATGCTGATGTCATCCAAGGCCAGAACTGTATCCTGACGCTAGCTGACAAAAGGCCAAAATGGAATTCACCAAACACCCACCTGTAACAGAGAAAAGACAGAGAAATATACTTTAGCAGCTTTATAGACAATGAAATGAGGACGGGTAGCGGTCAATCAACAGCCTGTTTAATGTGAAAACGAATTGTTCGTGACAGTCATAACAACGGCACCCCCCAAAAAAAACCATCCTGCAGACATTCGGCCGTTTTTCCGCCTTTCTGTCATCCTGTCCCAGACTACTCATAGAACCGCAAATCATGCTTTGATACTTTCACTGCCTCACGGACAGTCAGCGCTTGAAGGACTCTGGCAAGAATTCACAGAAAGTTTGTGGCACAGTTGCTGTCAGGCAGTTTTGGTCATGGTTGCAAAATGTGGCCCAAACGCAGGTAAGCAGGGAGGCAAAGCAGGATAATAATAATAATACTCACAGGAATCTAATGAACAAAGTCCCCCCCTCCCCTGAAAAACAAGGTTCAAAGTAACAGAACAAACTCACGACAAAAGCAAACAAACTAAATGCAACAAGAGACAACGAGGTACACCTGGACAAGAAGACGTGAGTGACAGACGGAAGCCGATTGGTCGACACGAGGGACCGGTCTGATGGGAAACAAAAAAACCAAGCAGCAAAGAATCTGAAGGCATACGCTAACACAGCGGTCCCCAAACTTTTTTTGCCCCACGAACCGGTTTAATGTCTGGCAATATTTTCAGGGACCGGCCTTTAAGGTGTGACGGACAAATACAACAAAATAATATAACCAAAGAGACCCCTTTCAGTAGAGAGATGTGTCAAATTGAGATGTTTAGGATGCCGGAGGGAGTCTGCCGCGGTCGCCTGCAGTAGATACAGTAACAACTGACTGCCTGTTGTATAAAAAAAAACCAAAACAAAACATGGTTTTACTTTCACTGTCAGCAGTTTGTGTTGGAAGTTTCCTGCCATTCCATAACTAAAATAGACGCATGATGCCAGGCAACAAGTAGCGTGTAAGATATGACCACAGAAAGCTTTCAAAGCCCCCCGCGTGCGTGAGTTTTGTCACGAGCCACGATAAGGCCGTCTCTTCTCGTGCTCACTTTCTTTTCCTTTCCTCCGTGCCGGCACCCTTGGGACCTCCTCCCGTTTCTCTGTTTCCTCCTCATTCTCGTCATTAAAAATAATTGGCCTGCGCTCAATTGAAGATAACTGGTGTTTCTTTGATGTGCCGTTCTTTGGAGCCGCGTTTAGTTGGCGTGGAATATGGGAGGATCTATTCTAATTTGTTTACTTCCACATGTAGGGCAGCTGCACCAGAGAGAGCATCTGGGTCTATATGCACCAAAGTTGTTCTTTACATCATGTATTTTGAATTTTTTTTTTTCTTTCTATGGTAGCCTTAACACGTCTGCTTCACAGTGACAACTTTGCCAAACATTCTTATCAGGAGATAACGATTGCAACACTAATCTTTGCCTACACTGCAGCTCTGCTTACCTTTTAGTTGCGACATGCTTGCGCACCGCAGTTCTTTCACTCTGAAACTACACCAATCATCGGTAGAGTAATTCAGTGGGAGGGTGGGGGTGGTCATGATGTTAATTTGCACCACTGATGGGGCAGAAGTGAGGAACAGCTTGCTTACAGGCAGCCTTTTCAGAAATAGTTGACTTAAGATGCACTTGGTTGTATGATTGCACAACCGATAGGTGGGCAGGCAGTGCAGAGCCGATTTGGATACAAACATAATCCGCGCTAACCACTCAACTACCGGGCCATACAAACACGAAAAAAGTGTTTATGTTTTTTTTTTTGTTTCCCCCTGTGCTTGGCTCCACTTATTTGCCTTCTCCCTTCACTCCAGTGCAAACCCCCGCGACACTCCTGTATGCCCACTCGGGAGGAATACTGGCAAAGGCACTCATCGGTTAAGAAGGGACTCACTCAGCCATCCCCACCCCCGCACGTGCGCTTGTTGTTAACCAGAGCAGTTCTGCATGTGTGTCGCAGTGTGTAAAAAGGGATGCTGGCGCTTCCTGTTTCAAAAACAGTTTTATTGTATTGACCTGCATTGTATTTTTACCCACTTGTCCTTTCCCACCTGTGTAGGGTTAAATATTTCAAAGCATCACTGGTCAGATGTTAAGGCTTTCGGATGAAATTTCTGCTTCAAAGAAATAATCCGTTGAGTACCATCAACGTAAAATATGGCTCGTTAAAATCTTTATTGTTTTGACTCTAAGGAGCAGAAAACGTATTTTTAAACTGTGGCACGATGAAAAATTGTTTTATTAGCGAACGTAGCATGCTTGCGGTCAAATTTTGGAAACCAATTAAGTGACTCAAAGCCAAATGAAGAAAAATGCTTTATGGAAATGATTTTGAACCAAGCAAATGCGTATTCATACTATTTGGCAGGCAGAACAGATGTATCTCTTGAATGAACAATAAAAACACACACACACACACACACACACACACACACACACACACACACACACACACCCACACACACACACACACAATTAATAAATCATATTAGTAGACGAGCCATGCCAGCTCTTGGATTGCATTTGCATTGACGCTAAGAGCATCAGATCATGTAAACAAGACTTTCCTACAAGCGGCAGATGAATGTGACTCGAGCAAAATAAATATCAATATCGGACAACAATGTAGCCATGTGATTAGCAGGCGGTCCAGGATTTCCAGAAGAAGATTCTGCATCCCGCTCTGCGAACTTGAGGACTCGCTCTCCTCTCCAGTCCTCCTTCCTTCTCATTTTCCTCCACCTCCCTCGTCCTGCCAGGTTCTTCCGGGACTATATCGTTGTCCTGTTTGTAGAGTTTATACAGCAGCTGCATCGCCTTCTGTTTGTCGGTCAGCTCCTGCAAAATGGCCAGGAAAATGAAAGCTGCTTTTCCTTATTTGGAAATCTAAAATGTCCATCAGGTTCTTTTCAATACAAGCAACATTTGGCAGACTACATCAACAAAAAACAAAAACTGTATTTTACTCGAATGTTAAATACAACTTCAATGAATTTAATAAATATAAAAGACTGTCTTGGATTAAAAAAAAAAATACCCTTAAAATATCCACCGTTTTAATTCGGTGATTCTTTGACTCACCACAAGAGGGAGCCCACTTATGACTTGTGGTACTACCAAGTAGTAGCCAAGCACACTTTAAGGAACTACTGAGGGAGAACTACTGGGAGAACATGCAAATTCCACATAGGAAGATCGGAGCCGGAATCGAACCCTGCACCTCTGCTGACGCTCTAACCAATCGACCACCGTGCCGCCCATGTTTTTGTTCTTTTAAAAATGTTTTCAACTGCGCGGTTTCAAAACTTGCACAACACAGACGGCGGACGATAATGCAAGCTCTGTCATATCTAAGCTCCAATTTCACAGATGAACGACTGAGCTGACACTGACAGCGCGTCAGATCTCGGGGTTGGGAGATCAAGATAACGCATCACTTTTTTTTAATACGTAAGATGACAATATGCAGTTGGGATGTCCTTATATGGGCCTGCTAAACTATTAGCAGGAAGGCGCCTCCAAAAAACATGCACGCTAGGTTCATTGAGGACAATATTTTCCATGAGTGTGAATGCGTGTTTATATTTTGAAGCCATCTTACCTGGTTGTCTTGTATCTGTATGAACCATGGTAGGTCGTCGCCAAGTTGCGGGTCTCTCAGTTCGCTTCCTGGCTTCCCCATTGCAGGCAATAACAAACAAAAAAGTGCCACAATGCAAAAGGAGTGCACCATTTTACCTTGACCTGTCGGTTCTGGTGAAGATGTGCACCTCATCTGACTTTAAGGGGGCCCAAAAGAGCGTTATTTGCATAGTGTGACGATGTTGGGAGGTCAACATCCATATAAGGATATCCTCATTTACCGCTACTCAAAACATGTGCTGTAAAAGCAACCCATGTGTGATACAATTAAAAAAAAAAAAAAACTGCGCCAATGTGGACAAACAATGATGGCATGAGACTCTCAGGTGTCATAAATTAGGATACGCACGCACCCACAACAGTACGTGATGCCCAGAGACCATAAAGGTCATGTGATCATTTGTTCCACGCTGTACGTTTTTAGTGACGACCTCTAATGAGATTTCTGCTCTGCTTAACTTAACAGGGTCAAAACGAAGACATACTTGTCACTGTTTGACAATGTTTATGGTAACGCACTCATGCAACTGCATCACCTGATGAGTCTTTCGTTTTGTACTGTTCTGAATTTTGGAGCCAATCCCAGCTGTCTTCGGACAGTAGGTGGGGGACACCCTGAACCGGTTGCCAGCCAATCGCAGGGAACATAGAGACGAACAACCATCCATACTCACACTCACACCTAGGGACAATTTGGAGTTTTTGTGGAATGTGGGAGGAAACCAGAGTACCCGGGGAAAACACACGCAGGCATGGGGAGGACATGTAAACTCCACACAGGAAGACCGGAGCTGGAATCGTACCCGGTACCTCTGCACTGTGAGGTCGACGCGCTAACCACTCTACCACGGGGTTGCTTTTAATGTTTCAAAATAGAGAATGCATGTACTGCAGGTGGAACACACTGTCCTTGAGAGGTATCCGAATCTCAGGAAACGTCGATGCTAACACGATTAGAACGATGTAGCAACCTACCGAAACAATTAGTAAGCGCAATGTGGTGAGTAGAATAATCCTGTTATGAAGGCCAGACACTTTGGAGCTGATCACCGCGCGCACTCGCCCGTGTTGGCTTGGGCTTTAATTCAAGGTGGCAGAGCATCCGCTTGGTACGCCACTTCTTCCTCATGTCAAGGTGCAGAATTATGTTGCGGTGAAGACAGCCGGGAAATCGGGTCATCCCATGAGCTCAAGCAATCCATCCATTTTCTTTACGGATTCTCCTGTTGAAGTTGGTGGGCAACTGAGGCATATTCCCTCCCCACCCGCATTTTTAATCTGAAATTTCAGACTTTAAATGTAGTGTTGAAAAAAAGCATTGCTCCCAAAAAGTAATAACAGGCTTTTCACACATTTGTAATCCACTCAAGAGTTCTCTTTCAGCTGTTCTGTGTTATGTGCACACTTACATAACGTCTGACATTTTGTTATTTTTGACTGCCACCAATCGATTGCACGGGTTATGTGTGTGCCAAAAGGCAACTATATTCTGGGCATGTTGTTGGTTTCAGTGTAAAATATGGAGAGATATTTTATCGATTGATCCCGGTGACAGTTATGGGTGAGCCGGTTTGAAAAACTGCTCCTTAGGGGTGCTATTTGCTCTGTGGATAGATTTCTGGGTAAATAGAGCAGAAACACCCAGTGATGAACAACAATACTCAATGTGTGTCCAGGTATCACTTCTTTTTTTTTCTGTTACTTGAAAGGAAAAAGAAGAATCATTTTACAGTATTTGTGGATGCGACGTATACCCTCCATGCTGCCCTCATGGAAAAATCGGCTTCCAGTGAAACACGCACAATTTAACATGCAGACGTGATTGCAAGAACAGCTTTTAAAGTGACGATGCGGATGACTCAAAGTTCGGATGTGAACAACACAGAAATTCCCAAGAAAGAACATGTCATTCGCTTTTATAGTGGGTGCAATGAATGAGTCATGAATTCCATGACATCACAATTCTTGGGCCAGCTTCGGTGCTGTCACGTGTTATTTACTGTGACTGTGCCATTCATTGATGGAGAGTGGTACTGGTGTCATTATAAATGCTTTGTTTCATTAATAGTTTGAGGTGTAATTGTATATTATATACTTAACAATTTTTTTTTGATGGAACTGTCTGGTTAAAAACAAACAAAATAATGTTTAGGATCCCAGAACAGAACAGAACAGAAAGACCCAGAATAGGAAGCAAAAATCGTGAGTCGAAAAACTTGTGGCCCTGCAAATCAGTTAATTTTTTTTTTTTTTTTTTTTAACCCCATGTATGTGTTGTCTTTGTTCTCGTGAATGCAAATAAACTTTAAACACATCTGGTCAAGGTCGTGTCACTGGAGAAAATAAAGATTTTATTGTATTTTATAAAGACTGGTAATCATTTTGTCCTTTATTGTAGCCATTCACGATGCTTGCTCGGACCTAAAAGATGCCAAAAATTATCATGAGGACATGGTGAAGTGTCTCTCTACATACGTCACATTTCTCAAGTTACTACTGTTTGCGGCAAACCCGACAGCGACCAATTATGCTTTCTCGAGAAGGCCCTTTCACCGTCTGGGGATTGGGTTTACTGTAGAAAAAGAAGCAGAGACATACATGAGGGACCGGATGTAAAAGCGGATGTGAATTTAATCCGCATTCAAATGTACCTGAACATGTCAGGGTTGAGGGATGCCAGCCAGTAGCTGTATGAATCCGGGTAGTAGTTGCACGTCCCTCTGCCATGACACTCTATGAATGGCACTTGCCGAAAATGTTCAAGGCATGAGCCAGGAGACACCAGTGGCTGGGAAGAGCCTTCAGCACCAGCACCTGTTTGCTGGTTGGTGAAGGGTCGAAAGGAGACAATTGCATTGATCACTGAGAATACAAATACGACAACACTCCCTAGGAATTAATTTATTACCATAACAAATGAATAGCCATTCCAGAGAGAATCCCAGCCTCTGGGACATTCTGGTATCACAGTTGTCTGACTGTGGACCGCTATGACGTTCGAGGTAGTTTCACACACCGAGCACCTAAGATGAAAATAGTGACAGCTTTGCAAATTGTTTTTTTTTCAGGTCAGGGAAATAATGACAGCAAGTATGGAATATCCATCCACTTTCTAATCCGGTTATCCTGTTCAGGGTTCTGCAAAGGCAGAATTGATACTTTAAAGTAATTATCAACGACCGGTTTTACCAATGCTTGAATATGTTCACAAACCAAAAGCTCCAGTCCCACCTGCTGATGTGGGAGGACAGTCGCTCCCCTGTCATGGCAACCATGGAGGGAAGCATTGGTGCATCAGTGGACAGCCAGTAGGAGTAGTCGTTACGAGAAGCATAGCGGCAATTTGTCTCCGTATCGCAGAAGAGGAAGGGCATGGGGGAGAATCGAGGTAGACAGCTTCCTGAGGTGCCTGAGATTCAGTTGGAAATGTTCAAACAAAAAGATCTATTGGAATATCGAGGTAAGCTTCTGGGGCTTAAAGTGTTCTCTTACCAAGGTCTTGACCATGAGCTCGCTCATTTCCATTAATGAAGAGGAAAGAATAGCCGAAGTAAATAAGGGTGGTGCCTTCAGGGCATTTGGGCACCTGAGTACTCTGACTGTGTCGTGCTATGAGGAAACTGGTCACATAACCAGATCCACTTTCACCTGGTAACCCCCTTTGGCCCTTGTTGCCTGGATCTCCAGGGCTGCCTGGTAGACCTGGAAAAGGGAAAGGTAAAAACTACTTCCTGAACTCTCCACCAATAAGTATTATGCTTATCCTGTCAGGGTTACAGACAACTGTAGCCTAGAGCGGCTGGAACTGGGTGAAAGGATGAAGACACCCCGGAGTGGACTTGGGACAATAGAATTGTCCCAAGTGCAATCATGATCATATTACCGTACACAGTGTGCAGCAACAGTCTACCATTCACACTCACACTCACTCCATCATTGAACCCACGCTACATGTCCGCAAGTCAGAAAAGTGAACCCCTGAGTGGTGTCTTTGAAGAATGCACCAACTGCAATCATGACCAAATTACCGTATTTTACAGACCACCGGTTAAATAGATAATTTTAATTGTCCCGTTTATTTGAAAGGTTTCACGCTATTGTGCTCGGGTCAAATTTTGTGTTCTATCTAACCGCAGCATTAGGCTAGTAAGGCTACATTTGCCATAATTCTTAGACATGGAAGCAGGAAGTAGTTCTAGTTCCAATATCATGAAAACACGGACACCTGCTAGTAATTAAATAGGTGAAAGTAAACAGGAAAAATTTGAATTAAAGACAGCAAACCAAAAAGTCGACATCCATACATGAAGTGTGCCGGATTACAAGGCACACTTTAATTTTTGAGAACATTAAACGATTGTAAGTGCCCCTTATGGTCAGATAGATACAGTATGTATAAACACAACTGCACTGCTGAACACACCTGGCAAACCTGATGCTCCTTTGTCTCCCTTGTGACCAGTAAATCCAGGTGGTCCTAGTGGGCTGGAACCTCGGACTCCTTTGATACCCGGGGGACCTTTTAAACATAATATATAAGGTCACAATATTTTACCAAGTGTGCATGCTACACAGTAGTATGCATGCATACTGTAGTTTACAAAGAAGAAGAAACTTTGGACCTGATTGCCCTGCTGGTCCTGCTGGTCCAGTGTTCCCAGAGGGTCCAGGGTTGCCAGGAGAACCAGGTAAGCCTGGGGGTCCTGGTTCATATATTACTCTTCCATAGCCTGGTTTACCTTTGATGCCTGAAGAAAAAAAACAAAAACAAAGAAAAAATGGTGATGCGGTGTCTGAATTTTGTATTCCAAATAGTGTACTCACCAGGCCGCCCCGGAAAACCCTTTGACCCAGGTGAACCAGGTGGGCCCGGTATGTTTCCGTGGTCTCCCTTATCACCTAAAAAAAAAAGTCAGTTAGGACCGTTGACACTTTTTGAATGATACAGAGTTAAAACTCTTACCAGGATACCCATTGCTTCCAGGAGGACCAGAATCACCTCTTGGTCCTGGATTTCCAGGGTGACCTCTTGGACCCTGGGGAAGTAAATCAATAAATTCTCTTTACTGATCAAAACAAGATTCCAATGCCATACAAATCAATAGAATGAAAACTTATCAGTCCTCAGTTAAATTTCAAGGAGTCAACACACAGGTGGACCAGGAATGCCTGGATCTCCTGACGGTCCACTGTAACCTGGTCTCCCTGTAGGGCCTGGATCTCCTCTGTTCCCTTTCACTCCAGGTCCAGGAGGGCCTGGAGGTCCAGGTGGACCAGGATAACCTACGGCCAACAAAAGGCGAGTTTGATGATGATTGTGTGCATGAGTTACTTAATTTGGAAAGAATTGTTGTCCTCACCTGCCCTACCCAGACTTCCATCAGGTCCACGGTCTCCTTTTGCCCCAGGGAAACATATCCCATCTCTTCCTGGTTGTCCTCTGGGACCAGAGATCCCGCCTGGTCCAGGAAGTCCTCTATCTCCCCTTAATCCAGGAATTCCTGGTCTACTTGGGCCAGGTGAACCAGGACACCCAGGAAGACCTACAGAAGAGGAAGAAGGGTATTTGAATTCAATATTCATTTATTTCCCCTTGTACCTAATCAAGTCAAACTTTCTCAGTATTCAAAGTTTAGTGCAACCTACTATCTCATTCAGTCCATCTGTTTCAAATCATTGGTATATTTTCTGAATGAGTCAAGTGGGAGAAAAAAAAAAAGAAAACTGAAATATCTGGGAAGTCACTCACCTGGCTGACCTGGGTCACCACGACGACCAGGTGGTCCCTCAATCACCCCTGTATACAAGGAGGAATAGGAACATTTTAATTACATGCAACATAGTGAAAGTACAATTTCATAATGGTAAATGGTAAATGGGCTGTCACTTATATAGTGCTTTTCTACCCCGGGTACTCAAAGCGCTTTCCACTGTTACCTCATTGACCGACTGATGACACAGCATCGGGAGCAACTGGGGGTTAAGTAACTTGCTCAAGGACACTTTGACATGGTCACAATGGCCAGGGATCAAACCACCAACTTCTGGGTTGGGAAATGACCATTCTACCACTGAGCCATGCCACAGAAACATTTTCCAAAATTACAGCACTGTCAAAGGAATAAACACTGACAATTTCCTGTCCCTCACTTGTATCTCCTTTCTCCCCTGGTGGTCCAGGGATGCCATCCTGTCCCTGGTTGCCTTTGGGGCCTTGAGGACCAAAACCACCTGGTGGGCCTTCGGGACCTGAATACCATGAAAAACAAAAATTAATAATAATATAAATGCAATGCAGACTCATTTAATGACATTCATCAGTCTGAAGACATGTCAATGGACTTTGCCTGGTGGTCCATTTGGTCCTCGCCGTCCTTTGCTTCCCTGAGGTCCATCTGAACCTCTTGGTCCTTGATATCCAGGTGAACCTGGAACAGTGGGATTGCAAAAAAATAAGGCAGACCATTGTTAGCAAGTAAAGGACTCAGGGCCCTCATGTTAAATTGCCAATGGTTACCACCATTTTGTCCAGTGGGTCCTGGTTCTCCTTTGAGTCCATTAAATCCTGGCAAACCCTGTGATCCACCGATACCAGGCTGTCCTTTTTCTCCCTTCATTGTATATGTGTTGCTTGATCCTGGTTCTCCCTGAGGACAATGAACATTCATTATTTCTTATTGACACATGCATTTGATTCAGGACAAAAAGTCGAGTGTCTTGTTTTTTTCACCTTTTGTCCAATCGGCCCAGGTGGGCCATACCCAGAATAGTTTGGTTCTCCCTTTTCTCCTTTATAACCCCTTGGACCTGGTGCCCCATTTGTGCCAAGACCTCCAGGGATTCCGTGGTCTCCTTTTAATCCTTTTGATCCTATTTGAGCATTACATTATATTAACAATAGTGCATATGTACACTTAGTATTAGATAGATGTACCTGATAAGGTATTAAATGATAGGTCATATTTACAATTTATACTTACCTGTATGGCCTTGGTGTCCTGGATCTCCTGGAATCCCACCAGGTCCAGGGCTTCCTTTCAAGAATCCTGGAATACCTGGGTCACCTGGGGGACCTGGGCAGAAAACATACCATTTAAAAAAATTGTATTGTGGTCAGGTTTGTGTGCATTGAATATGAAAAAAAATATGCACCTCTTTCCCCAGGCCTTCCAAGTGCTCCAGTGTTTCCCCTTAATCCTTTTGCTCCAATACTTCCAGTATCTCCCCAGGGACCAACTGGTCCAGGGTCACCTGACACAGGACAGTTCCAACATGATTACAACATCAAATGTTGCACAAATACATATGTAAATTCTCGGTAAATTAAGTCACCTGGAAGACCAGGCTCTCCTGGGGGGCCAGAAACTTCTATAGGCAATGGAGATGGAACTCCGGGAGGACCCCTGGGTCCTGGGTCCCCAGTCATTCCTGGAGGACCCCAGGCACCTTTTTTTCCATGATGACCAGGGTCACCTGTAAACAATCCATCCAAAAAGCCAAATAACCATTGATAAGAAATACAGCACGTACAGTAAACTATAAAGTTGACTTCCATATAAGCAGCACAGGTTCAATTCAACTCAGCGGCGGTGTGAACGTTTGTCTGACACGATCAATAACCTCAATTAATTTTCAAGTCCCCTGAAGAGTCCAGGTCGAGCTGTTTGTCAAGTTAAGTCAAGTTCATTTGTATACCGATTTGGCCTGGTGGTCCTATAACTCCAGGCAATCCTTGTGGTCCGAATCCTGGTAACCCATTTGGTCCAGGGTCTCCTCTCATTCCTGAGAAAACCCAAGTGGATTAGAAATGATCTGTAGGTATTGCAGATGGAACTCCTGGTGGAAATTCTTATAGCAGCTGGCAATGTTGATGTAAAAACTAGCATACCTGGTTGGCCTGGTAGCCCGTTTTGTCCCTTAATTCCTTTTAATCCAGTAGCCCCAGTGGGACCTGGTACTGTAGGCCCGGGATAACCAGGCTCGCCGGTACGACCAGGTTTTCCTAACCCAGGGAATCCTCTGTTACCCTTTTCACCTGACGGCCCATCGGGTCCTAGGATGAGGGAGGTGAAAAGACTGAACACAATGGTGATCAGGTGAACACCAAGTATTGTAAATGTGTAATGAAGAAAAAAACAGCAACTTGTGGGATATTTGCTTATAGTGTCTTTTTGGAGAAGGACACTTACCTGGTAGTCCTGGAGCGCCATCTCGTCCTGGTGGCCCCACTGATCCAGGAAGAGACTCACATGAGCCTTTATTACCCGGAGGTCCCGGTCGTCCAATTTCCCCTTTATTTCCTGAACGTAACATGGAAGCAGCAGATAATTGAGGTTGTGTTGTTTTCGATTTCCAGCTCATTTGTACGTGGTCTGCTAGAACCTTTTTCTCCTGGTGACCCTGGATTTCCTGGTAATCCCAGGTTCCCTGGTGAGCCAGGAATTCCAGGATCTCCTCCAGACCCTTGAGCTCCATCATTTCCCGGAAGGCCTGATTGGCCCTTGCGTCCCGGCAGTCCATAGCCACCATCACCCTGAACATGATATACAAAAAGAAATTGAGCCTTAATTCACCTTGTGTTAACACAGTCTACAGTATCTGTTCGGATTTAAAATTGCTTTTGTGATTGACCTTCATTCCTGGAGGACCAGGAGGGCCATGTTGACCTGGAAGACCAGGAAGACCGATACTTGGGAGACCAGGGACACCTGGCAACCCCTTGTCACCTATATAACACACACATACAGTACCTGTAGTTCAGTACTGATGCAGCCCTACTCATGACTATGTTACATGTGCAAATATGGGTGCATGCAGTATACACAACCTTTCTCTCCTGGGAACCCTGGTTGTCCAGGATATAATTCACCGCCTTTTTCCCCTTTCTGTCCTAGGTGGCCTGGGCTGCCTATGAAACCTGGAAGGCCTGGAACACCTGGAAATGTGTTTGTCTTAGTCTGAGTGAATGACTCTTTCATCAGCTATTGCATATTTCTTAGTGCATACAAATTTTAGATTACCTTTCCTTCCTGATAATCCTGGTTGACCTTGAAAACCAGGCGGTCCAGGAAAACCTTTTGCGTGAATCGTGCCTGGTTCTCCTTTCTGGCCTACCATGGTCGCATAAGAGAAGAGATGTGACGATGATGTCTTTCAGATTTATGCATTCATATCAAAATGTTTATACACCTGGAATTCCAGGCAACCCAGGGAAACCAGGTACCCCCAAATTCCCCTTAGTTCCTGTAGGTCCAACAGGCCCATATCCCACTGCCCCAGGGTATCCTTGTGGTCCTGGCCTGCCCAAATCCCCCGGTGGACCAGGAAAACCTTTGTCTCCATCGCTGCTAAACTAAAGGGTCGATAAAGAAGCTTGCTGTGTAAGTGACTCAAATTGCAGGTTGTTAATAGTTTAAAAAAAAATTATAAGGTTTCCAGGTCAAAATGTTCTCACCGAATCCCCTGGAGGGCCTTGGACACCTTTGAGACCGAGCAATCCTGGAGACCCAGGGTGCCCATCCTGTCCGGGTCTTCCAGCATATCCCGTGTCTCCTTTCTCCCCCTTTACTCCTGCTCTGAAATCGGAATATGAGTCTCCCTTTTGTCCAGGGAAGCCAGGAGCACCTGGTATACCAATAGGACCCTTGGCAGAGGAATGGCAATAATGAGGCAACATTAAAAAAAAAAAAAACAGAAATGGAGCGCCCTTTTTTTCTTAAATGCAATACAGATCCAAATTTTCTTACCGGCTCTCCAGGGAAGCCCTGAGTTCCTGGGAAACCTGGGTCACCTTTAGCTCCTGGTCCTTGATTAAATCCTGAGCAATATACACACAGTACCATGAAGAGAAAGGTGCATATACTGTAGGATTACGTTCTACACTGGCTGGAGATGGGTTGTAATAAGTGAATGATCGATGAACTGATTATTAGGAATTTGATTGGTAGTCTTTAACTGATTGAGGCAAAATGGAGGACAAGACGCAGAGGTACTGTTGATTCAGTATCAACTAGTTTTGAATCTAAAGAAGAGCAGCATAATGACAGTTATGGAAGTTGAGTCACATCCATGCGATGGCAACTCCAACATTGGCACTTGTTAATAATAATTTTAAAATAACAATCAATTGAATATGAGATTGTTTAATAGACAGCGGGGAATTGTATTTGCAATAAGACCTTTGAGCCTAGGTACTTCATGCTACTACTATGTGCAATAATCAGTGACTTTTACCTGGAAATCCTTGTGGACCTGGTGGACCTGTTGGTCCTGGTTCTCCTTCTCTTGTACAATCAGTGCAGTTCTCGCCCTTTTCCCCTGCAGCCATGGGAATAATTTGAAAAGTTTGTTTCATGACATAACACTACATTATTTTCAAATCTTTCATCAGACTTTTGTGAACTTGAATGATTCTGACACATCAACTGCCCTGAGCAGGACGCGACCATCAGCAAAAAAATTTAAAAGATGAAAATTTCAGGTCAAAAGAGATTCAGCAATGCTTTTTTTCCCCACCTTTCATTCCGTGCGTCCCGTCATATCCGACTGGCCCAGGCATACCCCTGACTCCCTTCATCCCCGGCAGACCTTTGAATATTTTTTTATCTGCAAGCAACAACAAGATGTCTTAACACATGGAGATAATGATCAATAATGCCGCTTATTAATGACACTTTCCCATTTTTAAGTTTTAATGACACCAACATGTCAGTTAGAATGTATGCTATGGGAAGTAACGTCTGTCTGCTTGTACGGTAAATGCTCTCCTGCTGATAGTAGATGGTACTAAAGAGAGAGATTAGAGATAATTGTTTCACATAAGTGTTATAAACACACAGTTAAGCAAAAAATCAAATTGAGTCAATTTTTTTTAACCCTCTTGCTGGAACGTTTGTTGAGAAACAGGTTGAGCGGCTGGAGTGAAACATTATAAGCAAAGCGCGCGAATGTATTTGCCGCAACAAATTGCAATTAGAATCAGAGTGTTAACTTCATCAAATTTGTTGTCCAGAAAAATCTGATACGGTTCCTGTTTTGCGGTGACATTTACAATGAGCATTCGCATACCTTTGTCTTCAGGAACTCCAGGTGGGCCTTGATCTCCCGGAGGACCCTGTTCACCAGGATCCCCTTCGGGACCAGAGGGTCCTGGATAATGAAAGCCTGGGTCGCCAGTATCTCCTTTGGGACCCTGAGGTCCATCAGGACCCCGTGGCCCTGGTAGATCAGATGAATCTCCTGGATGGAAAATGTAGTGGATGGCGATTAGGAACGTGTTGGTACGCACATGGGCAAACAACGTGGGCAAAAGTTTTGGAACACAGCCCTTTGATAACCACTTAAGGGTGACCGCAAAAGGTGTCTCTACTCTATTTTCTTCGATTTTCACTTCCTGTAGCCAGGTGTCCCAATACTTTTGCATTGTAACTCGCTTGACTGGGGGAAACACCTGGCGGCCCGTCAGGTCCAGGAAATCCTACAAGGCCTAAAAAAATGGAAATAGAAATTGTATGTTTTCATAGCAATTTAACCTTTTGCACGTACATTACTATGTGTTCATTCACCTTGGCGTCCAGCAAGTCCAGGTTGGCCTGGATCACCGAGCTCCCCAATGTATCCTTTCAGCAGGACATTGATAGGTCCCACTATCTGCAAAGAAATTATCATTTCAAAAACACATTGTTTTCGCAGGCGCACGGGTCTCATTAGTTCTTGATGAACCGGGGACATATAATTGAAAATTAACTTTTTAACACTATAATGACACCGCTGCTGTTATGGCAAAGCCAAAAGGTAAGCAGAGCTGCGAGGAGTTTTGTTGGATGCAGATATTAGTGTTAGCTTCTGATAACGGGGAACATGTTTGATTGCTCTGTGAAGTTGCTGAAATGGTCGGAGGTATTTTTATTGCTAATGTGTCGATGTGCCACATATACAGTTTTGAGTATGAACTGCTGCCTTCCTGAGTAAAGATGCTTTTATTGTCTTTATTGTCCTTGCTGGTTGGTTTGTGTTGTATTGAAGTCCACATACACCTGCTATCGTTTTAAAGTGCCTCTGACTAACCATAAACAAAGTTCAGTTGTTTTAGTAGGCTTTTTCTGACTCTTTAAAAGACTTTCTGCTATTGTTTCATTGATGTATTTTTATTTCATCCATTGAGTTGTTCAGATTATAAGTCACAAAAATGGTGGGCAAAGTTTGGAACGTGTTATTATTCTATACACACATACATATTTCTCATTTTTAAAAAATCATAAAAACTTGCCATCTGAACATGGGTGTGTTGACTTTTGATATCCACACTGCTTATTAGAACACTTGGAAACTGTTTTAAATTGACAATACAGTGCAATAGTATGTCTCCTTGAAAAAAATAAATTAGAAAAATACAATTACTTTTGTTTCCCCAGGTGGACCAGTTTGACCTTGATCGCCCTTAGCACCCTAAAAAGACAGCGCACAGGGTCATAGATTTTAATAAAACATGGCAACCCATTAAAAAAAACAAAACTCCAATTATATAGGGACAATAAGTGATTACTGACCGTTCCCCCCGTTGTTCCTGGATAACCTGGATCACCTCTCGGCCCAGGCCTTCCCTAAACACAACGATACGTTATAATCAACTCAATAGCACCACGATGTGCAAATAGTATCCCTACCATAAATCCTGCTTGTCCGGGTTCACCATCCTTCCCCATCTTTCCCTGCAAGGACAATTAAGTCCAGTGAGGACATTGGGTCCATGCATTCAATCCGGAGCTTGTGTGTGCTCGAAAGGGAACAGTCGCTACGGCGCCGCCGGCATGCATTCATTTATTTTCCCATTACAGTTCTTTTTGGTCCGAACACATTACATGCCAGTCATCAAAAACCCAATAACCGCTTGCGACTGAGGAGGACCTCCGTTGCATTATTCACCGAGTCTGCCACGGAGGAGGTGCATGGCCTCACCAATATTACATTGGATACATTCTTGTTCACATTTGTAAAGGTGATGACCTTCAAAGACGTTAAATTCGCAATGAGAATATTTCTGTCCGCTCGTCATTTAATGACGTGACACATTCTTTAAAATGAGGACCTACTGTACATAGCCCATTTATTTTCGTGCTGCGTATTACTGCCCTCTGCTGTCCTACACTTTTAAACGGATGTGTGTAATAAATAAGTAAATACATATAGAAATACATTTGAAAAAATACTAGTTAAAATGATGCGCTATACTGTACACGTTACTTACTTCTGGACCCACTTGGCCTCTGTCCCCCTTTGCTCCTTTCGTGAAGTAGCCGTCGCCGGGGTCTCCCTGGAGAGAAAATGTCATGCACAAAAATTATGAACATAACAGACTATAATAAATATGAAGGACTATTTTGCCAACCCCGAAAAGAAAAAAAAAGGAACAGAATTGTGACAATAAAACCGAAAGAAAGCTTTTGAAAAAATATATCCTATTTGATGAAAATAAAGTTGTAGACATACTACTACGAAAACTACTGCTGTACTAGTATGACTACTACAAGTATTACAGTATTACATTTATTATAGCTCATTTTTAAAACTATGAGACTAATGCAACATGACAAGAATCAATTTGTCGGTTTTACTGAGGAAACTTACTTGGGGACCTTTACAGCCTTTTTCTCCGGTATCTCCTTGGTCTCCTTTCACACCCTGACAACCAAATCACATTAATAAGTTATTGCCCTTAAAAAGTATGCCAACATGACTTATAATCTTTGTAGTTCTACACCAAGCTGTAAGGAATACATTCGGTAAATATGTGCAGGCTACTCATGTCTACTGTGACATGTACATTGACTTTTACTCACTCACCTTTAACACAAGACTCTCAGTGAGGTACTGCCGAATCCGACCCGGTGATCCAGGTGGGCCTGGAGGGCCTTGTATCCCCTGAATAAATGAACAAATATTACTTCTTATTGGCAAATCGAACCAATTAGATTTTATTTTTTAAAAAATCATCACGTTGTAAAGTTCAATGTCGTTGCTTTTAATACGGCATTCCAGGTGGCGCCACCTAGTGGTGAATTGTGATATTACCACTAAAAACTACACCTATAAAAACGGGGATAGGGACCATGACCAGCAAAAATCCACATTTATAATATAATAATCATAAATTACCTTTGGCCCAGCTGGTCCTGGGATACCTATGCCTCCTTGTCCCTAAAACAAAACAAACGACCTCAGTATTCACCCATAAAATTTTGTGGGGTAAAAATATGCAATATTACCTTCGATCCCGGAATCCCTGCAGGGCCTTGAACCCCCTGGTACGAAAAAAAAATTATCAGATTAAATTTGTAATACATGATGTTTTAATTGAGCTCGACGCAAGCATTTTACTCACTTCAGGGCCACGTAGTCCTGATTTCCCCTTGGGTCCAGGTTTTCCTTGGAAACCTGGCTCTCCCTAAGACATTCATCCCAGGCAGAAACATACATCCGTTCAGAGAAGAGAACCTCAAATTGTTGCAATTTCAATACCCTTGTACAAGGAAAACATTTACCAGTTCTCCTATTCTCCCAGGAAGTCCTGGTGGTCCCGGAGTTACACCGACTGATACTGCAGACTGACCCTACAGAAGGGCCCAAAAGGTTGTTTCAAGTTTTTTTTTGTTCATGTCTTTATTGAACATATGCAAAACAAATAAACATGACCACACACACACACACACACACACACACACACACACACACACACACACACACACACACACACACACACACGCACACACACACACACACACACACACACACTCACACACACACACACACACACACACACACACACACACACACACACACACACACACACACACACACACACACACACACACACACACACACACGGTATGGACTGTCTGTGACAGTGGCAGCAGCTGTCTGGAAGTACCGATTTTATTTTATTTTTTACATTTCATGTCTTCCTCCAGGTGTGATTGAAGGGGCAATTTAGCTACAGTCGTAGTCGCAAATTTCAAAGCTAATATTGAAGCAAGTTATTGGTCCCACTTGAACGTGTTCCAAAATGAGCTCAGGGAGCTCGAGGGAGTCTCACCTGATAGTGCCGTGTCATGTTATTAGAATTTTCATCATCTTTTTTTTTTTTTTTTTTTTAAACACATCAGGGAGGATCCTGCCAACAAACTTCCAAAAAGGCAGTCCTGGGCACTTTTACACTTTTCCTAGGTAAACAATTGTATAAAAAGTGTTTAGCATGCATTTTATTACCTTTGGTCCAGCAGGCCCTGGAGGACCCTGTGAATCAAACATTGGGAGTCAAGTTTCAATATTAAAAACATACTTTAACGGTTGTCCCAAGTCTTAGGACCGAAGACAAACATGTCTTGAAAAACTCAAAATACCCTCTGAAGTCGGACAATTCAGAATTTGACATGAAATGAGTCCTCTCTGCTCGTGGTTGGTGCTACACTGTGGCCGTTTGGCACTTCGGCAAATCATCGTGGGTGTCAGAAAGTCAGTTTTTTGTGAATTATCTGTCATTGCGTTAATGGAAATATTATGTATCAAACGTACTAGTTATATCGGTACTTCTTATCGGAATCGGGAGGTACTCAGAGTGAATACTTGTACTGGTGTCGGTCTGAAAAAAAAGTGGTATCGAATATCGCGAGTTATAACGCTATTTCGTTATGGGCCGTGTAGATTTTGGGTGTACCATTTTTGGCCACAAGATGGCGGCACACTAAAGTTTTGCACGATGTAAATTTGGAAGAAGACTGAAAGCAGGAATTAGGCCAGCAGTACTTCAAGGTCAGCCTAATTTGAATGTTAAATCCTCTGCAATGTTACTTTTTACATCAACAGAAATCGACAGGTATAGATTCATTTTCATAAACAATAGCTTTGGGCATGATTATTGATGCATGTTGTGGGACGATAAGTTAAAATTTGGGGAAATAAATAATTTTAACTGGAAGCACAAATGGATCGGTAAACTGTAAACAATGTTTGTGCATATTGTCTCATGTATTGCTATCACTCTCAATATGTTGTACGCTTTGAAACATGTTTGTATCATTTTTGATGGGAAAAAATGTTGAAAAAAATATGGAATTTGTTCGACTTCAGCGGTATCATTACTGTATAAATCACATCTTACAGGCAGTCCATCAAGTCCAGGGGCACCATGAGGACCAGGTAATCCATCTTCTCCCTAAAACAAAAATATTTTCAAATCCTTTTGAGCGACACTGCGGTTCTTACGAGAGCATTTCAAAACCTAATCCAAGGCACATTTGTCACTTGGATAATCGTTCCACTGCCTGATATGTAAGTTTGTTCACTTTGAACATGGACAGAGAGAGACTGGAGGAGTCACAGAAAGGCAAAGAAGTGGACAGCCTACAAATAATAATGTCAACAACTTTTAGTTTCATTTTTCATTTCACAGAAACCATGTGAGCAAGAACCCTTTTCTCACATCTGTTCCATTGCAGCCCGGAGCCCCTGGTGGCCCAGGTGGGCCCTGCAGACCCGGAATGCCCTGTGAATGAAGACACACGCATAAACACACAATCAATCAGGGGACAAACACAGCAATGCATGAGGTAAATAAACAAGAGTTAAAGTGCACCGGCAAACCATGCGAGCCTGCAAATCCCTCTTTGCCTTCGGGACCCTGTAACACACACCATAAACATACAGTAATGTGTCTTATTATATCTTTAGATGTCCAATAAACAGACAGTTGGCTGTGTTGTATTTTGTTACCGGATCTCCTGCGAGGCCTACAGGACCGTCAGGCCCGGTGTCGCCCTGCCAAATACAGAACACTATTATGATTCCCACAATGGTCTTAACATACAGTTACAATTGATATGGTCTTATTTTGGAAGGATTGGAATGAGGCTGATGTGTACCTTTGGTCCGCTTGGCCCAGCATGACCGCTGCTGCCTTTCCGGCCTTCTGGTCCTGGAGAACCGATGCCTCCCGGAAAACCCCTGTCTCCCTGCGGAGGATGTTTTGAGGTCTCAAATGCATTTTTCCAGATCAGAGTGCAACCCTGCCTTTTGTCCAACGCTTGTAATGAGGACAAGCGCAATAGAAAATGGATCCAAATGAGAGCTTTTCTAGAAAAAAAGAATCTGGTCTCTCAGGACGAGGTTAAAAATAATGCAAAATATAAAGCAGCTACGACTCAGGACATCATTTCTATTTTGACATTTTGGTTTCATTAACTCATAGATGCTTTTATGTGAAAACAGCAAGTACTGTTCCGATGTGTACTATAATCCACCTGGACTCTCATGACAAGATTAAAAGCAAGAAGAATTAGGATACATTGAGAAGCCACTATTTCAATAAAGTAAAATCTCTTAATTATTATTGTAATTTTTTTTTCCATAACAATTTTTTGTCAGATTCCACGACCAGCTCTGGGAGCGGTTGGGTTTAGATGATTCTTCTTTTCATTCTGTCCAGATTCTAGTCCCACTGTCTGTCCTTGAGGACAGCTGTGGTTCTTAAAATGTGGGTCTGAAGGGCTCTAGACCACAGAATTTTAGTTTGGACACATATGTATGACTCCATCTGGTCGCTCTTGATAAGGGATGAAAAAAAGAATGCTGATTAACATCACACTAAGTGGAACATTGGGTCATAAAACAGGAAGAACTAGAGGGCAAACTGGAGAACACAGAACCCACCCATTTTTAACAGTACCTGTAACTAAAAACGCAAGGATGACAAAAAAGGAAACAATAGCACATTGTAACTGTAACAGAATACTCAAGTGTATGTCTTCCTTGTGTCAAACCGGATCATTTGCGTGTAATTCGATTAATAACCGTAATCCATTCAAAAACTAAATTAATTGTAATTTGGCCAGAGCTTCCTTGATCGAACCCATGAACAGACCAAATGGTAGTTGCCCAATAGAATACACTTCTTGCATAAAGACAAAAAGCTTTGACACAACCCTGTGAGCTGCACAGTTTTCATGTGAGCCGTTCAAACACTACAGACAGAAGTGCATAAATGAAAACCAACTATTAACCACTACTAATTTTTTAAACTTTAAATATGAAAAACGTCCCATAACTATAACACTGGAAGGTAGAGCAGAGTCTTTATATTTTATACTGAGAAACAAATTTCTGTGTGTGTGTGTGTGTGTGTGTGTGTGTGTGTGTGTGTGTGTGTGTGTGTGCGTGCGTGCGTGCGTGCGTGCGTGCATGCGTGCGTTGCATTAAGCTAAACATGAGGAGACATAAAAAAAAAAAGTGAGACTTGATGAAAAAACACTGCCTGTGCATGCCTAATGTTACTTCACTCACCCTGTTGCCTTTGACCCCTGCACAGTGACACGGTGACCTTCCTCTGCACGCACACTGAAAGACATTGCACAGTCAAGTGTCACACCTTCGTCTGCAAGCCCAATATTCTCATATTAGTGATCAATGCGTCTGATTGACTTTACTTGCAGGCTGTGTCAGAGTTCGTGTGTGTGTGTGTGTGTGTGTGTGTGTAGGGAGGGAGAGAGGGAGGAAGGAAGGGATGGGATTTATGGGATCAATTTCTTCCAATAAGAGCGAGCCATCAAATTACACGACACACTCAATGTTATGAGTCTGAACCTTCAGTATTTGCTGAATGCAGAATGGCACTTCATGGAGGCCAGCAAGCCACTGTGTGATTGTTATTATCTGGCCACCGAAGCTACAAGCCAGAGCACTGATTCCTGATTCAGTGCGTCATGAGAAATTATCAGCTAAGAAAATGCCCAAATTCACTAATTTTGTCCAAAAAGCAGTGACGGCTCTCGATGGACATGCAGAAGACAGCGAACTCATGTGAGTGAAATTAGGAAAATGCACTGTGCTAAAAAAACCCTAAAACAAACATTTTGTGTTTTTTTTTTAATTTTGTTTTTATGTATCCTTTATTCATCCAAAACGTTTGTGAACGTGTCCTGCTCCTTCCCGAGCGTCGTAATGAGAGAGAGCAAGAGAGTGAGAGAGACAGCGAGTGGGTGCGCAGTTCATGTTTCGCCATCACCAAGGCCATACGGCAGCTGTGTTTTGTTTCATTAGGTGTTGCAGGTGTACCTAATGTTGTGCCCGTTTGATTTACTTTGGCATGATTAAATGCGCAACACAGCGCAATAGATGGCCTTTATTGCCGCGGTTACCCGATGATAGCACGTGAACATCTCATCAACATCAGCGACTTGCTCTCTGTCATTTTCAAAGTCAAAACAAAATTATCGCAATTATGAAAAATCCACAGACATTATAATCTTGTGGCTCTCGCCTGGAATTAATTTAGATAGCCTGCAACGTATCTGCTAGCTTAACGAGGACAAGCGCTACAGAAAAATGGCCGGATGAAAGTTCGACTTGATGTTGATTTATGCCTCAAACACATTTTAAGTGCATTGGTGGTTCCATGAGATGATTCTAAGATAAAACATGACGCACAAAATTTGCTTTCACGGGCCTCGTAAAAATGATGCGGTGGGCCGGATCTGGCCCCCGGGGCCTGAGTTTGTCACCTACGCATTAAGTGCTGGGAAGCGCTGGTTCAGATGACTCTTTTGTTTAATTCAACATTCTGTCCTTTGCCCCCAAAGAGCTCTCACGCAAAGGCCCACCAACACGGTCTTCCGAAGAGCATTTTGCATGCTTGCGGTCACACAAACAAACTCTCCTCGTCAGGACGCAAGATGTTGGCAAGCACGCTTGTTGCAAACACACCAAAAGTCAAGGCTGACAATTTATGCAATGGGGGAATACACATTTGACAAAGGTGAAGAAAACTTTTCAAACTTTTGTTATGGTCTGATGTCATGTTTTTCAAAGGAATGTTGCACTTAACAAATCATCTTACCTTCTTGGCAACAGTGTCCGCCAAGACCGCAGCAATCAGGATCAGAGGAAGCAGCAACCCTCTTCTTCCCATGATTTTTCTTTCTGTCTCTCCACACAAATCACGAGAGGAGCCGTCAGCAGTGATGTGGGCATCCACGCCTGCTCGCCTGGATGCTGCGACTGCGACGCGCCGTGCACGCTGCTTTGACATTCATTTTCACCCTCCTTCATTGCGTGACCCTGAGAGAGGGGAGGTACGCACATGACGCCCAGCCCCAAAACTACACGCTCGTCCTCATCTGGCGACGAGACTTTTTTACTTTCAGCAGTTAGACTGCATCTTGTTGTGCCATCGTTCTGCCGACAATGACTTTGGGCGTCTAATTTTGGGGTAAGCATGATGAACTTTTTTGTCACTGATTAAAATGGGGACTGCTATCATGAGATGAAGGGAGCGACATTTCATAACTTTGTTTTATTTCTTGTGCTGCACCGAAGAAGGCTTTCAGGATTCTATTAATTATGTGGTTCATGCATCGTATCTGTCATAGGTGCAGGTGTTGAGTTCACTGACCTGTTCAGATGGTGGCCAACATGAGTTCCTCATGTGCAGCTTTTACATGGTGTGCAATCAGGTGAGTACTCATATTCAAACTTTTTACGTCACTTAGAAATCTCATTTTTGGAAGAACCACATGACCACGTAAACAATATTGTGTCTGAATTATAGATTCATTTCGTGTTATCTTAATTCAAACGAATTGTTTTGATTTCAAAAATAAGTTTGAAGTGAACCCAAACTTTTGAATGTGAGTTAATGCTCTTGGTATTTTATTCACGAGTGTGGAATCTGTATCCTGTTGGCTCACTTTGTCATTTTTTCTGACTGTTGCCAACCATTGACACTTACAATCACACCTAGGGGAAATTTAGAATGTTCAATTTGCCCGCTGGGCAGCACAATGGTTAGCATGTGAGCAGTTTGCATGTTGTCCTTGTACCTGCGTGGGTTTTCTCCGGGTACACTGCTTTCCTCCCGCATTCCAAACTCCAGACTCCACACAGGAAGGCCGGGGCCTGGAATCGAACCCTGCAGCTCTGGACTGTGAGGCGGATGTGCTAACCACTCATCCGTGTGAACTCGATTGGCAATTTTGATATTTTAGCAAGAAGCATCAAGTCGATGCGCATAATTTGCTTTGGCGGGCCACATAAAATGATCTGGCGGGTCAGATCTGACCCCGGGGCCTTGAGTTTGACACCTGTGCCTTAAACTGTATCACAACCATCCTAAACACACTTCTCTACTGTTTACGCAGGCGATCAACACATCTGTACACTTGTAATTTTACAGGCTGGATCAACTGCAAATAGGCCCTTCAACAGTCTACCGTTTGAATAGATCTTTGCCCAAAGCTATTTAATCCATTTAGATTTTTTTCTATCAATCAATCCATTCATTCATCCAGATGACAGTGGGAAGAATATGGGTGTTCAATGTGAGGCAGATGTGGCCAACACGACCCACTGGGTTTCCTCAGTTTCAAAAGATGTTCAAGAAAAGATATCGCCTTTGGAAAATAACTCAAGGATGATCAGTTGTCTTGGATTCTATTGCCAGTAAGATATACTGTGCATTCATTTTAATTGCAATCCATTATCTTTGCAGGTGGATCCTTGTCCTGCTCGTCGCTGCACAGCAGCTTGATGCAGTAAGAATTACCCCACTCTCATTTCCTGTAACTGCTACCTGTAAATGCAAATTCACCAATGGAACGGCTGCACTTGTCAAGCTGCACGACAGCCCGCTATAAATTTGACACAATGCTATGACTCTTTAATTGTACCACGCTGCACTCTAATGTCTTTACAGTTTTCTGTCACCAAGTTGGAATATATTACAGCCGCCTTGCAATGTATTATAATCTCGAATAGCGACCTGCACGGGGGGCGGGGGGATAACCACCAGTCAGTTTTTCTTTTGTAATCTCTCCTCAATGATGTCATCTACATTTATGTTTGCAAAGCATCTCCGTGACAGATGTTGCAAGTCAGTTTTAATGTACGGCGTAAACTTTATTTCTGTGTTATGGCTGGATTTTTATAAACCGGGCCATGCAGCGAGGGCAGCTGTGCAATGAGAGCAAGCATAAACAACTTGAACCATCCACGGAACTTTCCAAATGTGTCAGTACAATATCAGCCATGCAATTCATTCACTCACAATCTTACCAACCGGCAACATGAAAAACTTTTACAGGAACTCATTTCGTTATGCCGAAAACAAGGCGTTGGACAGTTTTAGCGCCAAGCCTTGAGATACGAGTGACCCAAGTTCTTGTGAGATATGTGCTTTGAGTTACATCTGTGTAGACTGCAATTGATTTCAGATGAACCACCGAAGATTTATTGTGTGTCAAATCAATGGGTGTGTCCAACCTAAAGGATGAGGGCTGTTGAAGACACACTGAACTTGTTTGACTATGTGTGTGTATGTGAGTGAAAATTACGTACATGCGTGCAATCATTACAGAAACACGCAAGTTGCAGCTGGTGTTGACAGTTCCGTCCACGTCCGACCTTGCTCCTGTTTAGTCTTAATACTGGAAGGAGCTTGAAACGGTCCTGAGAGCTGTCTGTGTGCTATCGCTTTCGTACAGGTTCCCATTCAAGTTCATGGGACCATCCTGAAACAGGATAAGTAGAAGGAACAAAAACCGTACAGAGGTCAGAGGGTGGGTGCCTTATACCTGAAAAAGACAAGTACCAGTACCTGCATAAAAATGCGCTTTCCCTTTTCTCTGGACAATTGGTGAAATATCATTCGTTTATTGATGTCAGGCAGGCTTTTCATACTTTTTGAAAAGATCTGTCATTCATAATTTGATATCGACAATTCCGATGAGGATATTATTGGCCTGGGACAAAATTGGCCCGTATCGTAAATTTGCTTGGAAAAATAACTTTGAATGCATGTTTGAAATTATAATAAAGAAGAAGCTGGAGGTTTGAATGCGTCAGTAATAAGACATCATACAGTAATGGCCAAGAAATAGTGATACAAAAATGACCATATGGCAAAAGAATGTCACTCGGTAGTGTGGAGGCCTCCACCAAGGCCACCATGTGAAACAGTGAAAAATGAATTCCTACATCCTCACCAAACTCAAGTGGCTTTTTCCTTTGCCTTCCTTCTAAGGTTTTGGCATTTGGTCATTAAAACAACAAAGCGAATGTTAGCCTGAGGCTGCTTGATTTTAGTCATTGCAGTAAATATTCAATTAATTCAATTAATGGCACAGCTCATGACCGCAAAGGAATATGTGAGATCGGTTTCAGTTTCTCGTGTATAAACTCCTCCAAATATTTTGCGCTGTTGGCAAAACATTTCTCCGTATTTGTGGGAACCGTTCTGCCTTCGGAGGTGTGGAGGGGGTTGTCTGCAGCCTCTCAAACTATTTGGGGAAAGATAAAGCTTCCGCAGCTCTCATCAAGGTCAGGGTCCTTATTTGGCCATTTGCTTTACCGCCGACCTGTTGGAGGTATTTCTGCAGAAGCTGTCGACTGTGAGAGGAATGGCCCAAACATAACTTTATGTGAGGGCCCCCGCCTGATGCAACTCTGGCCATGTTGTTTGCATGATGCTCGCACAAACACATTCTGTCTCTTCATCTTACTCATCAGTAGCTTCTAATTGAGATGTATTTTTGTTGTCCTTTTTCAGGGGAATGTTGAGGGTCCATGTGAAGGGAGAAACTGCTCCGTATGTCAATGCCTACCTGCCAAAGGTGCACGGGTAAGATGTGTCTCATAAACATCGTTAATCAGTCAGTAAAGACGTCAAACTGTAGAAAATGAGTATTCACCACTCAATCGGTTCCTGTAACATAGTTTCATTAGCTCAAGATATTTTTTTAAAGTAGAGGATTTAACCATCCCTTGGGAAGCTTGTAATCTTTGGTGCCCTCTTGTGGTGAGTCAGGTCTTGTGTGAGGGACCGCATCACTTAGTACAGGGGTCGACAACAAAAATGTTTAAAGTGCCATATTGGACCAAAATAAAAAACAACAAACAAATATGTCTAGCGCCGCAAGAAACTAAAAGCCTTATATAAGCCTGACAATGAAGGCAACACATGCTGTATGTATCTATATTAGCTGTATAAGCCTCCTATCAAAATGAGGAAGTTGGCTACAAATACACAATGAGCCTTCATGATTAACTATCGTAGCTGACGGGTACCGTTTAAAAATGCTTCTATCGGACCTCCACATTCCTGTTCTTTGCCAGTACCCTCGGTGAATTGTACATGAAATGCTGTTTTTGTTGTTGTTTTTTTTTTTTTTTTAACAACAGCCACTCACCTGACATCCGGTCCTGCTAATAGAAACGTGTGTCGCAGGCAATGACGCAAATCCTCGTTGACAGAAATGTTGACATTTAATATTTATTCTACACATTTTACAGCATTTTAAAACGCTAATATATGTGTGTCTCCTGCAGAAACCATATTAAAACAAAAAAATATATTTCCCTCCCCAATCTTTTTTCCATTTTCAAACGTCTTGGGTTGCCGACTCCCGACGAAGTAGAACAACCATCAATCAATTTTTTGACACCAGTGTTTCCTAGCTGGTCGTTACTGAACCTCAAATCTATGTTTATTTTATTTTAATTTTTACAATGTTTTTACAATTTTAAGCACTATAAAATAAATAGGACAATGTAGCAAAATATACTCCACCATGGTGACCCATTTTCTTTGCAGGGACTGCCAGGTAAATCAGGCAAGCAAGGACCTCGTGGGCTAATGGGACAATTAGGCAGAGAGGGGCCGCCTGGAGAGAAAGGCAGGCTGGGCTCACAGGGAGCGCCAGGCCCAGAAGGCCCTAAAGGAGCTCGGGTAAACTTTTCAAGCAATTAAGTTTTAATATGGTGTGATGATAAATACTGTATATATTTTTTTTTTTTTGCGGAATATTCTAGGGCAACACTGGGGGTCCAGGTTTTTCTGGTCACGATGGTTTATTGGTAAGTGAAGATTGGTTCAGGAACTCCACTGCTGCCACCCACCTCCCTTCTTCTACAATCTTTCGAAGGTAAATATCATGTTTTTAGGGTCATCCCGGAGCAAGTGGTGAGCCTGGTTTGCCTGGAGTAGACGGTTGTGCGGGGGCTGCGGGTCAGCCTGGCGTCCCTGGTATTCCTGGCCTGGATGGTCTGCATGGGCCACCTGTGAGTAGAAGATTACATTTGTAAATAAAACAAGCTTTGCAGGAAGGTGTGGATGGGGTTTGTTGTCGCCTACATACTGGCTACCAGTATTTCCAATTCGGTGAACCTCACACATTTGCAGTTTGGCATTTGTCGGGGTTTTAATTTTTTATTTTTATTTTTATTTATTAGATATTCTCTGAAGAACACACTCACCTAATTAGTGTTTTGTGCTCACCTTGGTGCCAAGGATCTGGAGGCACATCATTTGGTCATCAGTAGTTCTTTGCTACCATCGTGTGGTAGATATAGGCAATTGCACTGTATTATAAACCCTTGCAGATTTTTACTGGATGGAAGAAGGATTCAGGCCCGTCCACAATAATTAGTGTGTGGAATCCCAGTGTTCAGGGGTGATAATGATCAGGCCATTAAACTTACATTAAAAAAAGAAAAAATCTATATATATTATTCATTTTTTAAACCCCTCAAAATCTTGATGAGACCATGAAGCATTTTCCAGAAAAAAAAATGGGATTTTCAAAAAAACTAATCCTGAAAAAAAATCCGCATACAGGTGAATCTGTTGGTGCTGAACCACCAGTATGCAGTAATCCACAGTATTCTATACCCAATAAGATAGTCGAACGAGTCCATTGCACTCATTCAAAATCTCATTGTTTCATGCAATTGTGTATCAAATCATTGAAAACCTTTTACATCTTAAATGCAATTTACAGCATGAAGTAATAGTTTCTCTCCTTGTCAGGGATTTCCTGGACCAAAAGGACTTAAGGGAGAACCCTCATATTCCGATTCCCTTCCTGGACTTCCTGTAAGAATCCCTTCTTGTAAAATCGATATTTCCATTCACGTGAATCGCTATTTATTTTTTCATTTTTTTCTTCTTCCAGGGAGATCCCGGTCGACCAGGGGATCCGGGTCTACCTGTATATTTATTTACTTAAAATTTTGATTGTACAATGGAAACTCTCAAGTTGATGAATGTGAAGGATTCGGACTACCTCCAACATCTTCAGTAAAATGTGATTTAAAACAAAGTCCCTATGGGAAAGACCACATTGTATGCCAGACTTTGGAGGTTCCATTGTTCATTGTTATCTCCCACCTGTGTGATAATAAAATACAATAAGAACCGATTTTTGGTAAATCTTGCTCCCTCTTACCACAATATACATTCACTTCTATCCATTCAGGGCCCAATAGGAGTCAACGGACCTAAAGGCCATAATGGGGCTCCAGGCTCACCTGGAAATCCGGTGAATATACAGTATTGACCATAATAACTACAACACAAATCCCACTGCCATTTAGTCGTCATTAATATCACTGTCGCTCCACTCAGGGCTCGAGAGGGTATAAAGGTGCCCGAGGACCACCAGTGAGTGATTTGTTATACAGTCATTGCATGTTATAGCGCTTGCAATAGGGAATAATAATCCACATGGAGCAAATCGGGTCAAACAAAAATGTGTGTTTATGCAGGGTGACCCTGGAAGACCAGAGCCAGGCACAAAAGGAGACGATGTGAGTGCCCAAATCTATTGAGAGGATGGGTTTGTGTATGTGTGGTGGAGGCATCTTCACCACTTTCCTTTCATGTACTTTTCCAGGGTGAACAAGGCCCACCCGGTCCACAAGGACCAGAAGAAATCATCGAGTTTCCCCCAGATTTCCTCCCGCCTAAAGGTTACAAGGTGTGTGTGTGTGTGTGTGTGTGTGTGAAGCCTTGCGATTGCTTTTGTCCATCAACTTGACCATTTTATTTCATTTGAATGAATTTCACTTCAACCGTATCGATCCTTTGTTTGGATGTATTTCAGGGAGACAGAGGACATCCTGGAGTATGTGGACCAAAGGGCCAGCCAGTGAGTTAGAATCTTCTGGCACAGCCAGAAAAATGTGACTTCGTAATTATGACCTGAATTTTTTTTTTTTTTTCAAAAAAGGGTGGTCGAGGAGACACCTTCGGTCAAGGAATGAAAGGAGAGGAAGGAATTCCTGGTTTTCCTGGATTTCGGGCAAGTCATTTACAATATCTACAGGAGGAAATTAGCTTCATGCTAATATACAATAGGAAACGCCAGAGACAGACTAATGGAAATTAGCATTACTACCATTACTTTTAGCATGGAAAGACATATATTCACTCTGCTTTGTGGGGAAAAAAATAGAAGTTTTAGAGTTTAGCTGGAGCTTTAGTCTAATTTGGTGACGGTAAAGAGATTACATGGCGTCTGCCATCAAGCTCAGGCATGCACACCAGAGGAGGCAGCACAGTTAGTGTAAGATGTGGATTTTATAAACTAGTGCAAAGCAAAAAAGTTCTGATTTGTTGGGGTATTATTTTAGTGTGAGCAGCTCGTATACTCAATTCACCGGATTTAACAATATTCTTACATTTGCATTTTGTCCCTCTTTTTAGGGTTTTCCGGGGTCACCTGGTACTTCAGGACCAGTGGGACCTGAGGTACAACCAGAAATAAATAAGAAACAAAATACAAATTGTACTGTAAGATTGGTCAACTTATATATGTTGATATTCAGGGTTTACCAGGCGAGAGGGGGCTTCCAGGTCTCATTGGAACACTTGGACCGAAGGTCAGCATTCCTTGGGAATTTTATTTTTATTTTTACTTTAATTCAGCAGCTTGCAGGCTTCTATTTTCAAAGTTGATGTGCTCTGAGAGGCGATTCAATGAACAATAAACTGTACCATAAATATTTTGCCTTTTGTCACATTTAACAGGGCTACCTTGGCGATCCAGGTCTCCCTGGTCCCTTACAGTATTTGAAAGGGTCTGCTCTCAGAGGTGAGATTCGAACAAACAAAAACATACATGTAAGGTTCGGTGAAAACTCTCAATTATCCACAGCTGGGAATGTGAGGGTCAATGGTTGGTTGTCTGTATTTGCTCTGCGATTGACTAGCGACCATTCCTGATTGGACCTCACCCGTCACCCTAAATTGGCCGGGATAGGCTTGAACTCACATTTTAATACACATTGTATTATATCCACAGGAGAAAAAGGTGAAAAAGGCTATCCGGGAAATCCCGGACTACCAGGTGACCCAGGATTAATGGGCATGC
This sequence comes from Hippocampus comes, assembly GCF_001891065.2. NCBI lineage: Eukaryota > Metazoa > Chordata > Actinopteri > Syngnathiformes > Syngnathidae > Hippocampus > Hippocampus comes. The sequence goes on along the minus strand of NW_017806197.1, from coordinate 678,507 downwards.
GGGGACCTCCTGGCCCAAAAGGACTAACATATACAGGTTAGAAATTTCTGCTTGGTAAATTTTCCCCTGCATGATTTGGAAAGAGGATCGATTAAAATGTCTCCCACACCTGATTGTTTTTTCTTTAACTCTGTACAACCTGTTTTTACTGCCTAGATGGGCAGAGTGTGCCTGGTCCAAGGGGACCCCCAGGTCCCAAGGGCTTTAAGGGAGAGCCAGGGAGATTCAACGACTTAATCAATCCACTCCCGGGACCAAAGGGAAGAAAAGGAATCCGCGGGATTAAAGGTGGCACCGGACTTCCTGGTCCTCCAGGTATAAAACACCTTCAGGTCATATTTTTTAAATTGTGTTGTGAAGATCACATGATCTAATGCAGTGTGCTTTGTGTGTGATCTATTCAGGATGCGGTGGTGAGTATGATGCCCTTATTTGAAACAACTCCAACAGCAATGTGTCTATGTTGAAATGACAATGCCTTACATTTTTGATCCCATAGATTATATTTGTGAGCCTGGTCAACCAGGAGACCCAGGTGATAGAGGACCTCCAGGACATCAGGGAAACAAAGGCGTCAAAGGATATAAAGGTTTTTATTTTTTTAAAATACATCTAAATGCTCTAACGGAGAAACAAATATTTGCACGATACTAGCATATTGACTAACCCATTTTCCCGATGAGCCCCGCAGGCTGTGAAGGCGGATGTCAATGTCAGTTGGTTCCAGGAGCGCCTGGTCCCCCTGGTCAGCCTGGTTTTCCAGGACCTCCAGGATTACCGGGAACTCCAGGGATGAAAGGGGACCCAGGACTAAAAGGAGAAGAGGGTCCCACAGGGCCACATGTGAGGACAATAGGATAATCAACCATATAGTGTTATTTATATAAATATATAAGTATATTTTAATTACCTGAGAATAAACACTGAACTGCCTTACACTGAGTGAAGTTTTGGTGTAACAATATATGATGATGATGATGATGATGATGAAGGGAGATGGGACCATAGACTGGTTGGTGATCTAAAAAAAAAACAGTCAATTGCATGTTCAAATCGAAATTGTCAAAAGCAGTTAACATTTTTAGTTTACTTTGTTCGTGCTGCAACCAAGTCTTTGTATGTTTTCTTTCTGTGTGAAATTGCAGGGGTTTCAAGGATATGTGGGTTCAAAAGGATTAAAAGGACAAAAGGGGGATGGTTTTGTGACAACAGTTAAAGGTGAGTAGACCCAAAGTTATTGAAAACCACTCATAGTCTGCCTAAAAAATCGGACTTTTTTTTTCATGACTAAAAGGTGAAAAGGGAAACCAAGGAGAACCTGGACATCCTGGTTCTCCTGGACAAGTGGGTAAACCAGGACTTGATGGTCCTCCTGGGCTGACAGGAGACCCTGGACCATCAGTAAGTACCGGCAGTATGTTTTTAATACTGTAAATAGACATGACTTTACCACATTTTGGTGCATAATGACGAAAGACTATGACATTTATTTTAAATTGCTACTTAACACATTTTCTTAGGGTGCCACTTATGGAGGTAGACCAGGTCCCAAAGGAGACCCGGGTATGGTTGGTCCTAAAGGTTTTCCAGGCATTCTGGGGCTCCCAGGTCCTAGTTTCCGTGGCAGCCATGGTCCAACAGGACCAAAAGGAGACCAGGGGTATCCGGGCCCTCCAGGAATTCCTGGGCGAAAAGGACCACCAGGTTGAATACTTTTAATTCATTGCATCAATTTTTCAAATTCATAGGCACATTTTTATAATTTGGAAATCCTTTTGTCACTGTATGTCATTAGGTGACACTGAACTATGTTGTCATGACAATGTGACGGGATCACCTGGTGTCAAGGGAGAACCTGGGTCACCAGGTAAGACATTGGACAGGACCTACCAACCTATTTAACTGCTTGACATTATTAGTTCTTCATGTATTTGTTCATTTTAATCTTAATAGGGATTCCAGGTGAGCCAGGAAGGGATGGAATCCCAGGAGCCCCAGGACTACCAGGACCTAAAGGCATTACGGGAGATGATGGTGGAATCGGAGCGATTGGACCTCCAGGTTGTCAGGCAGAATTTATCATCTAAAATAGCTGATAAATGCTTATAGATATTTTAGCTAGGTAACACTTTGTATTTCTAATAGGGCCACGCGGTATAAATGGAGATCAAGGTGACCGTGGTTTTAGTGGAAAAAGCATCGATGGTCCTCCTGGCACTCCCGGACTACTGGGACCACCAGGGAGGAAAGGTTCCACAGGAGATGTGCTTAATGCTTTGCCTGGTCCTCCTGGCCAGCCTGGCCAACCTGGACTTAGAGGAAGAAACGGAATTCCTGGCCGTCCAGGAAGCCCAGGGCTTCCAGGTGAGGACATATTCCAAACAGTCGCCCAGTCAGTATCTCAAACAGTTGACAACATTCACAGGTGCACAAGGACCACCTGGATGGCCAGGTCGAAAAGGAGAACAAGGGTTTGATGGTGACCGTGGAGCTACCGGACCTCAAGGCCCCCAATGTACAATATGTGAGTCAACAGGACCTCCTGGACCCCCCGGTCCTCCAGGAAAACCTGGACCAAGAGTGCCAGGTGAGGATGCAGCAGAATATCTCCCAATCATAGATGTGGTTTGATTTCTCTCAAATTCAAGTGAACATTCTTTCATAATGTTACACCTTAAAGGCATTCTTGGTCCAAGGGGCTCAAGGGGAGATACAGGCCTACCTGGTCCTGGCCCTGTGGGTGCACCGGGTCTCCCTGGTCTTCCTGGGATACCAGGCCCAGCAGGGCCAAGAGGCTCTGCTGGTCCTCCAGGAGATTCTGGGAATGACGGTTGGCCCGGACAGAAAGGTGAGCCATGTCAAGTCTACAAATGAAAATCAAAAGGAAACAAACTGTTCAGTCAGAACGGAGTACTTATGTAGCTGGTCTTGCTGAAATGGTAATACTTTTCTGATTTATTGTTAAGGTGAGTTGGGATTCCCTGGCAGGGATGGGGCTACAGGCTTACCAGGCCCTCCAGGTCCTCCAGGTCCAAGAGGCATACACGGGGAAAGAGGCTTTAATGGTCCACCAGGTGTCACGGGAGAACCAGGATATCCTGGTATTAAAGGTATTTATAACGTTAAAATACTTAACTTCACTTACTGTTGACTATATTGTGCCTAATGGTTTGGAAACTTCAACCTCCATTAAAGTGCACAGTAGTGGCCACTGTTGTTTATGAACCAGACTGTAATCTATATAATTCCCAACTGTGGCATTCAGGAATACATGGTCCCAGAGGATTACCTGGAGAATCAAAACTTGTGTCTTTAATAAAGGGAGAACCAGGACCACCAGGCAGAAGAGGACAGCCTGGTCCACCAGGACCAATAGGCAACTGAGCTATTCACTCACAAAATTAGATATCGATGAATATATTATTGCTCATTTTATGGCAAAACAAATTTTGATTAGCTCATCATTTAATTATTTTCTTTAGGTTTAAAGGGCCAAAGAGGAGGGCAAGGTGATCCGGGACCAGATAGTTTCCTTGGTTCACCGGGATTTAAAGGTGATTCTGGTGAACCAGGCAGACGTGGGATACCTGGAGATCCGGGACACCCTGGGTTGAAAGGTTTTCCTGGACCCCGGGGATACCGTGGGAATGATGGAGATGCGGTACGAATCTGAAGTGACTCTAATCCTAATAATTATGTTGTGCTGCCAGTTTCCTTAATACTGTATGTTGTATGTCATCATTGTAAATATTTGGCTGAATCAGAATCAAATATTTTGGTAAATGCCGCACCTCATGCATTGGCGATCCATGTCTTTTGCCAATGGCTGTACCAAAGTGTTGCCTGCTTGCCGGAGCTGAAAACATATTCATAGAAATAACGTGTCTTGTAGGGAGAACCAGGACCCAGGGGACAACCAGGAGGTCCAGGGATTCCAGGACTTCCAGGTGCCAAAGGTACATCGAAATCCATAAAATGTATTTCACCATACGTGATCAAGGAAAATAATCTTTATTCTCTGGATTATCATATGGCTACTTGAACTAGCTCAATCAAATACTTTTCTAGGTGAACCGGGAGACTCTGTTGGACAACCTGGAAGCCCAGGACCAAAAGGAGTTAAAGGAGAGGAAGGATTCAGCGGTAAATTTAGAGTGTAGTCGTCTGTTGGCATTGATAAATTGTTCGCCTCTTTCTTTGATAATTTTAGACCTCTTTATTTGTTTCCCAGCAATATAACATTTCATATAAAACAAGAATGTCACACCCTCACACTGCAACATTACCAAATCAATCCATATCTGTATTTGTCCACATTAGTGTCACGAATGCATTGTGATTAGAATTTTATCCCACCTGATAGACAAACTAGAATTTCTACTCACATTTACACCGATGAACAATCGGGAATCTTCAACTGACCAAACAGAAAGGGTAGAACCACAGATGCGATTTGAACCCCTAACCTCCTAATTGTTAGTGACAATTGCTAATGACTATCACACCATTCTGCAACCACTAACCAATCTGAATTACATCGTGTAAGAAAGCAACCTACAGGATACGGTTTACTAACATCTTCCCATTTCTTTAATCCAGCACGGATCGGGGATCCAGGGGATCCAGGTGATCCAGGTCCAAGGGGATATTCAGGAGCGCCTGGACAGCCGGGTGTTCCTGGTGAACCAGGAAGACATGGTGGACCGGGTGATTTTCAATGGCTGCTTTCTTTGTGAATTACTTTCAAATTAAGTGTAATCGTGGATGTTGGAGTCTCTTCTTCATGATCTTTTCTCGACAGGTTTTCCTGGGGTTATTGGCCCACCGGGTCATCCAGGGGTTCCAGGTGTTCAAGGTGATAGTGGGTATGCAGGGCCCCTGGGTCCACCGGGCCCATTTGGACCTCCAGGTACTGAGGTTTTCTTTTGAAGCTACTGGAAAAAAAATAATGACACGGGATGCTGTATATTGTGACGGCTATGTATCGTTTTTGGTATTTTAAGGTATTGATAATCCAGATTTTATATATTTACTTTTTACAATGCCAATGATAGTAATAATGATGTTAATGTTATATAATCTATTTTAATTATATATATCTCTTCTTTCTACCCACAATCTTGCTGCTGAAGGCTGTAAATTTCCCCAGTGTGGGACAAATAAAGGATATCTTATCTTATCTTATCTTATCTTATCTTAATTCATTTATAAGGACTGCCGGGGTCACCCGGTCTTTCTGGACTGGATGGTCTCAGGGGACCAAAAGGGATGAAAGGAGCAAGTGGTAAAGAAATTTTAAAATGTGCTTTTTACTCTTCATTTATTCGGTTAAGTCATCTCTTTCAAAAAATCTATTCATTTGTTATTGTTTAAGGAGTCACAATCCTAGGCCGTCCAGGACCAGATGGCTTTCCTGGAGCCAAAGGTTCCAGGGGACTTCCGGGGCCTCCAGGACTATCTTATCCTGGGCTAAAAGGCATAATGGGTCCACCAGGTGACTCAGGTATGAAATACCGAAGACAACTCCATTGCATCAAGAAAACAGATAATCTGAGAACCGCAGCAGTATTCGGATGTTTAGTTATGGGAATCATGGGATAAATGGGTTTTAGTCCTCAAGGAAACCTGAAATATTCAATGGGAATTAGTCTTTTATTATTGCATACACATGTTGAATTAATATTCCTACTGTATATTCTTCCATTAGGTCCACCCGGTTCTCCAGGTGAACCCGGTTATCCTGGGGGAGAATGTGACAAACCTTTGCCGGGACCTGTTGGAGATCAAGGATCTGAAGGGGCTCCTGGGCCACAAGGTCTGAACATGTCCTCCTCAAATGCAATGTCCTTTTTATTTGATGTTCTACTTTTCCTATATAGGGCCCCCTGGGCCGAAAGGGGAACCAGGCAGCCTCTTTTTCCACAAAGGAGATCAGGGGCCAACCGGCCTACCTGGGCCTCCAGGCCCTAAGGGAAACAAGGGCTATCCAGGAAATCCAGGACCTTCATCATATCCAGGGATTCCAGGACCAAAAGGTAAAATCACCTGATTAACCTATGATTCAAAACTGTCATTATTATTGTGAGATAAATCTCATTCTTAATGCACATTTTCAGGTGAGCGAGGCCTTCCTGGTTCCAGAGGTTTACAGGGAGTTAAAGGACAGAGAGGTGATCCTGGGCCTTGGGGGAGGAAAGGAATACACGGCCCACCTGGAGACATTGGTGAGTGGTCCAACAACTTTAAGATACGCTAAATGCCTGTTTAGGCGTCTTCAAACAGTGAAGCAGGCACACACTGCTAACTGGGAATAACCATGTCATGTAAAGGTGCAAAGGGCGATCGTGGTGATTCTATTTCTGAACCCGTACGGAGGGCTCCAGATGGGCCCCCAGGACCACCTGGTTACCCGGGACCCATTGGGTTGCCAGGTGCTGTGGGTTCACCTGGGCGTTACGGACCAAAAGGCAAGAAAGTCTTTTATTTCAATGTGTTTGTCTGCATGTCCCTGTGTATACTGTATCCGTGTCGAGTTCCATTCATAATAGCGCTTTGTTTTGTTCACCCCTTTTTGACTCATTAACTAGAGAGGATGATTAAACAAAATTTCATTTCCATTTCAATGAAATTCTGATCAAATGAGTCTAAGGCCACACGGTATTGTAGTTGTTAAAACATCTACCTCAAAGTTATGAGGTTCTGGGGTCGAATTTCAGATCCAGTATTCCTAGGTGGAGAGTTTACATGTTTCCATGTCAGATTGATTGAAGATTCGTAATCGTCCATTGGTGTGAATGTGGGTGTGAATGGTTGTGTGTAAACATGTGCATTGTGATTTGCTGGCAACTAGTCCAGGGTGTACCGTGCCTCTCGCCCAATCTCAGCTCCAGCTCACCCGCAACCCGAATGAAAGCGCTACAGAAAATAGACCATAGAGTTATTTGGCCATAGTGATGGTCAGTGCTCAACTGAGAACCATTCGTTTTTCTCTTCCCTTTTCGGCTCCAGGACCAAAGGGTCCAACAGGTTCTCGGGGCAATGCTGGACCTCCAGGTCCTCCTGGTATTGATGGTCCTATTGGTGAACAAGGAGATTTTGGTGAGCCAGGATTTGTTGGGCCACAAGGTGAGTGAAAACCTGATAATTCATTCAGGTTTTGCGTATTGGAGCTGATATTAGGAATAAATAATGAAGATGCCACCAAGTTGGTGCCAAAGACCTGCTTATGTTCGAAATATAGTCATTGATTTTTAGGATGTATGTTGAAGTGATACCGCTAGGATTTGTAGTTGGTTTCTATAAAAAATATCCAACAGCACATTTTTTGCATCAATTGCTCATGGTTTTCTGCACCTCTGTATTTTCTTTCTTTTGAATTTTGTCCACTCTTTGCATCGCTGACCACTCTTCAGGCAGCCCAGGTGCACGTGGTGACCCAGGCGCGCCAGGTTATACGAGGACATCAAGCTCAGGGTTCCTGTTGGTTCTTCACAGCCAGTCAGTTCAAGTGCCTCATTGCCCCGATGGCACCAGCCAGCTTTGGGTAGGCTACAGTCTGGCCTACTTGGAGGGACAGGAGAAGGCTCACACACAAGACCTTGGTGGGTAAAACTGGGCAAGATCGACACTAGCGGCGGCTAAAATGTGATTTTTGGTATATCGTTACAAAGTATATTGTGCGAGTGAAAGGTCAGAACTGTTCTCTCAAATCCAGACGTAGCTTGTTCGCCCTGTTTATATTTTATAAGTCTACTACACAATGAGGATTTCTGCAAAACTAGTAAATGCTCGTATCATCAAATAAACCGTTTTTGATTGATCCATGATATTTCCTTCCCTTTTTTTGTAGGTCAAGCTGGCTCTTGCTTGCCCGTGTTTTCCACCATGCCGTTCTCATACTGCAACAAAGCTGCCTGTCACTACTCCGCACGGAACGACAAGTCCTACTGGCTCTCCACCACTGCGGCCATACCCATGATGCCGCTCTTTGGCCATGAAATCAGATCCCACATCAGCCGCTGTGTGGTGTGCGAGACACTTATGCCCGCCGTGGCTTTTCACAGTCAGGATTCATCAATTCCTCAATGCCCATCTGGCTGGAGGAGCCTGTGGACGGGCTTCTCCTTCCTCCTTGTACGTATAAAATTTACACATTGGGTCTTCATCCGCATATCATTAATTTGTTTCGTATTCATGAAACAATCAAAAGTAAAAAATGAAAACGTGATTGCTTTTATCCACATTTTGACAATAATCTGTTGGATGTGCCCCCACTAGTCTAAATACGGCGTTCTGATTACGTTTGTGAAATGTGAATTGAGCATCAAAATCCACCCGTTTTTATCCCTCTGAGAGGGCGTCCATTTTGCCATTCACTGTCGACTGAAAATGACGTCACAGTGGCTCAGGGCTCAAAAATATCAAATAGCAGGCATTTGGTCTTTTTTTGTGTTGGACTGAAAAACAAATAAACTAATGTCACGTTTTCTTTCTTTCTTTATTTTTGCCAATTGAAAATTAAAAGAGCAAAAAAACCACACAAATTCGTCTTCATCTCGCTGCTTTTATATGTTATTTCACCAGCAAACAGGAGCAGGTGATGAGGGTGGCGGTCAGTCTCTGACATCTCCCGGCAGCTGCCTCAAGGACTTCCGAACCCATCCGATCATCGAGTGCCAGGGAGCGCGAGGTTCTTGTCACTACTTCGCCAACCTCTACAGCTTCTGGCTGACGGCCGTACGTCACGTAGATCAGTTTGTTAAACCGAAGCCCGGAACCATCAAGGCTGCCGAGGAGCAGCGACGCAAGGCCAGTCAGTGTCAAGTCTGCTTCCGACAGTAGAGGAACTCTGGGAGATTTGGCCCAATGGTGGAAGAAGACATCTTTGGATTACCTGGTGCTCAGGTTATTTTTGTTCCAAAAAACATGTAACTGAAAACAAAAAGAACAAATGACAATGTGATATAACTGAAATATACGATCGTCCATTTAAGCCTCTAATGAGGGCACATTCTGTGCTTGCTGCCCTTCATGACGAGTGATTCCCAAACATCAAGGTATACATTTTACATTCGGAAAATCTCACTGCACACCACCAAACAAAAATGTCACAAACATGCATAGATGGGAATTTTCTTATTCTTATTATTCTTATGTCTGTACCAAGGAATTCCAAATTTTTGTATGGCTGATGATGATCTTGACACTGTACCTCATGTACTGTTTTTGTCTTTTTTTAAGTAAAGTGTCCTCTGGGCAAATACTTGAAATGCTTTTTTTTTTTTTTTTTTAATTTTTTTTACAGTCACCCAAATTGTGTTCAGGACCCGGGATTGATGGCTCACAACTAACTCGAGCAAGGATGGGCAACTATCAATGCATGTATGAGATGTTTCTGTCCTCCAACACACCTTTTTCAAATGATCAGCTCATCAGCAAGCTCTGCAGGAGACTGATTGTTAGGTTTGGGAAACAAATCGAATCATGTTTTGGATCCCCCAGAATGCTGACACAGATAAAATGCAACCAACAATTTTTTTTTCTGATCAAAAACGCAAAACCGACAAAGTGTAAACAGAAATCGCTGGTCACAAGGAGCCAGAAAAAAACCCCAAGGCATATACAAAAAGCGCTTGCAAAAGCCAAGGTAATCGTAAAGTTAGAGAATACAAACGAAATTACAAGAGTCCAATTTACAGGACAAACAAGAGCAAGATAAAAATGACTCAATAATAGCAATACTTAAAAAAAAAACGAGGAACTAAGAGAGCAAAACGAACGAGATCGAGAGGTCAAGTGCAGCGGTCCCCAAACCTCGGGCCTGACTGATGTTTTATTTTGAAAACTTACCGGATTCTCTGTTACATCCTTCTACAGTGGCAGGTCAATGAGAGCTTCTCGGTCACGTGATAGGTTACCGCTAAAATGAAACCAAAGGAGCGAGCAAAAGGAGTAACGAGACAGTATTGGGAGTCTTACTCAAAATACGGATTTATCTCAACGGGAGATTCCCACGCACCAAGCCCACTCTGCATTATATGCGGCGATGGTGAGTTGTATTTTTCATGCAATTTGTATTTGCGGTGCATCTTATTTTGAAGGCACGTTTAAACGTGACCATAGAGACAAGACAGAGAGTGTTGCGGCCAGATCAGACGTTCCTCGTGTCATGATTCGTGTTTATTATCACGTTTCGAAAATACCACCGTTTTCATATGGGTCGTATCATATTATTTTGTTGTATTTATCCGCCACACCATAATGGCCGGTCCCTGAAAACATTGTCTGACATTAAACCGGTCCGTGGGGCTAAAAAAAGGTTGATAGACCGCTGGTCTAGAAAACAACCGTTGAGCATAAACAGCAAGCAAGGTCCATAATTCAACAGAGACTTGGCAACTTGGCAGCCCTGAAATACTTGGCGAGGCTTGATTGGAAACCAGACAAAGGTGCACCGTTGAGGAGGCACCGCCCTCCACTCCAGTTGGTGCTGAAACAAATAACACACAGACAAACCAAAACCATGACACTATTAACGAATCAGGTGTGTTGGAGGAGGAAAACAACGAAAACATGCGCACCAGCGCCCCCCCCCGTGGTTCCATTGATTCCTTCATGTCGCAGAAACTGATCAATTTCACAAGCAGTCTTTTTTTTTCCATGGCAGGTTTCAAGTTCATATTTATTTCTTTCTCTTACCAAACCCAAGTGACAATCAGAATACAGTACTTTTTTTTCCTTCCCCAAACATGTTTTTTTCTCCCTTTTTTAAACATTTTTTCGAAATACGCAAAACAAGAGAACACTCAGTGCAATAAGACAGAGGACTCTGACAGTGCGGTGCTCTCTCTACCTTTTCACAGTGCACGTTTATACACACAAAAAGATTGTACATCATCGTTATTACATTTGCAAACTCGACCCCGCCTTCCCCATGTATTAGAGTTGCGGGGCAAAGTTAACATATTTTAAACAATCAATTTTTTTTTTTTGTAATTTTTTTTTTTTTTTAGATTCAGCTTGCATACAGTGTAGCTATAGGCACGCACAAACACAGAGCTCACTCCCTTGGATACTCTCACACGCACCGGTACGACACAGAAGGGACCTCTGCAATGCCGATTGGCGCCACAGGAGGGGGTTACTGCACTTGCAACTCTGAGGGCTGGAGAGCTCATCCGTCAAACCCATACTATTTGGCAATGTGGACATTGCATTTTAATGTGCAAAAAGGGGAACCAATCGAGATGATGAAAGCAGGAGGCTGAGGTAGAGGGAGAGAGCAGAGGGGAGAAGGAACATTGTTACCAGCCTGATTGGATGTGATGGAACGATGATGGGCAGTGCAGTTTTCTTGGCTAAAACCTCAGAGATTTGGAGGAGTTGTGCAGCCCCGGTCCTTATATTCATTTTTTTTTTTTTTTGTTGAGCTGTTGCCATGACATAGGTCCTTGATGATGTCTGTAAAAGTTTTCAGCCAATCGCAATCTATCCAGGAACAAGCAATCGGGCAATGACCGCATGTCACACACACAGCCAATCCCGAATGAAGCCTTGACTTCCCTGCCAAATAAAACGCACATGGCACAGCTCGCTACTTGTCACGTTTTCAAAAATATATACTGTATATAAGTATCATCTTGAAAGATATTTCTTACGCAAGTGCATATGGCTATTATAATCTGCAGTAAAATCAAGACGTGTTCTAAAAGCTCAGGTGTTGATTGTACAGGCTGGTTGTGAGCATCAAGTATTTACACTTTATTCTGTTACTTGCAGTGTGCATGGCAAAGTAAAGGCGCCGGCATTCAATGGACCAGCTATTGCCACCAACCCCATTTTATCATGAGCAACCCATCCAAAGTGCAACCACACAGTTTCTCGCTGAAAACAGGCTTTGGCTGATTTGGGAAATGATACTGTGAATAATGTCTTTTCTAATTTGCTACCTCTCCGACACACTTGGATTGGTGTCGTAAAATACTACAGAAATAATCACACTTTCTTTGTCCGCCCCCCTACTACACTCCGCCAACGTTTTTTTTTTTTTTTCCCCCTTCAAAAGACGTAAATGAAGGGACTTCTTGCTGGAATACACAAACCGAAACGCCCAAAGATTTTGGCTTCTGTTCTAGTGTACATTTGGAATGAGCTGAAGTGGGTATGGATAGCAACTGAAAGCATGTCCATTAGGGATGGGCACTTGACTGAATTTCTTTGTTGATTACGGAAAGTTGTTTTTTTTTCTGCATTATTTATTTGTTGGGATTGTTCTGAACTCATTTTGCCGACAGAGTTGTATTGTGAAAATTCATGCCACGTGTGTGGATGAAGCTCAACTGCCCATAGCTGCCATAGTTGCGCTTCTTTCGACGGCAAATGAGTTGAGACTGAATCAACAGCGCCCAGTGCACTCCGTTTTTTGCCTTAAATGCTTCAAAACACGACTTATCAACAATCCTCTCCACACTTAACAATCGATTTAAACCCATCCCTAATGTAACTGACAATACAACAGTGAAAATGTCAAATAGTTGCAGACAAAACCAAATAGACCATTCATTTTTGTGCTTTTTTTGTTTTTTAGCACAACAAAAAAAAGTGTTGGGTGTAAAAAAGAAAAAAGGTACGGTATGCTACCACAGAACAAGTATTCATAGATCAAAGTAGCCAAGGAAACATAAAAAAAACAAAACAAAAAAAAACAAAAAGAAATAACAAAACAAATGCTAGATGGCATCTACATCTTGCTATACATAATTTAGGATGCTCTTCAATCCCCATCTGGTTTAGAAAATATCTATTCATCAAATATCTACTCTACTAGTTAGTTATGTTACAAGAATCCAGCCACATGAAATAGAAAAATATCAAATATCACCAGCGATGATAAGAAAACATGACAACCTGAACAAGCAGAAATATTGCTATGGTAACACCATCGTCCTTTGACATCAGCGAGCATCGTCCTTCCGGCGCTCGAGTTGGTTGTCTCGATGTCCCCAAGGGGGTGAGGAAGGGGATCATTCTGGGTTGTGTGGCAGATGGGAGGTGTGTTTGTACCAAGTCAGATGGCGGTGTCCCAAAACACAGTTGTCTGTGCCGGATAAGGAGGTGGACGGATCTTTTTGGCCCCGCTGCTCTTCCCACAAGGCGGGAGGGCCGAGGTGCTCTCTTGCTTGCACTGACTCCGCTCGTGGTGCCTTTCCTCGCTCCTGTCTGGGGGAGGCCTCTCCAGATATTTCTGCAATCGAGGATGTTGTCTGGAGCGGATTTCTTTGCAGAGTGTTCGCTTCCTTTCAATCTGCTCCAGCATTGTGGTGTCTCCACATATCCATGGCATCTGGGGCATCTGAGGGGCAGGAACGACATCAGTGAGTCACAGGAAGGTCTTCAGTAGCTTTCAGGTACGATTACTGTCCGTTGCCACGAATGAAAGTAAAAGGTTGCTTTGTGTGCAACCATCTGCGCTCACACTTACACCCAGGGACAATTTTGTGTGTCCAATCAGCCTGCCATGCATGTTTTTGGAATGTGGGAGGAAACCGGAGTACCCGGAAAAAAAAACCCACGCGGGCATGGGGAGAACATGAAAACTCCACACAGGGAGCTGACACATTTTTTGAAAATCACATGTTCTTACCTGGCTCTGATGAGCCTCTGCTGCTCTCCTTTGCGGCGTCCCGATTGGGGAAGGGTTAGCGGACATGGAAGGCGAGCGGGCATATTTCGGTGCTGCTTTTATATCTACAAAGACATGGACAAATGTGTCACGATAAGAAAGTTTTGCCAGGCATTGTTGGAGTTAATTTGTGTAATGTAGCCCTGAACTGAACCAAACCGTACCGCTACAATGGTCACAAGCTGTACAAGTGTGAAGAATACAAAACGGGCATTTGTTTGGGTCCAACCCCAAATGACACCACCCGTCAAGGTACATTAGCGGATAACGTAATTTTTGGAACGGACCCTCACCATTTCCGGTGGCCGCGGTCATCGGGGGGCTGCCAGCTGATCTGCTGTGGTGAGTCGGCGTCGTGGTCGATGAATGCTGACCCGACACCGCGCTCCCGTTTCTCTCTTGTGCTTTCGACAGGTCCGTACTCTGATTTGTCCTGTTCTCTCGTCGTGGCGTTCCATCGGATCTGTACGCCCTTTCTTTGCTGTCGTACCTGTACTCCATCACGGTGGGGCTCTTGGCGGTTTTACCATCATACTGATGCTGATCCGACCCGTTCAGACTTCTGTCCTTGCTGTCTCGTCTGACTTCGAGGCCAGTTCGGCTGAGATCTTTACTGTCCTGTCGAGGTGGTGGTAGCTCTCCTCCATTGTGGAGGTTTCTCTCTCTCCCGTCATGCTTTGATTCGGAAACATATCCTGACCTGTCCTTATTGTTACTGCTCCTGGGAGTTTCTTGCCTGGGAAGGATCTCAGGCGGCTGGTCAATTCTGCCCTCATGTTTGTGCTCCATGTCGTTCCTTGCCCTCTCTTTGCTGTCCTGCCTGGGTAGTAAATCAGGACGATAGTCTTTGCTATCAAGCCTGTATTCTGAACCAGTTCTAAATCTGTCTTTGCTCTCCTGTCGGGGCAGAAGCTCGGGTGGCTTGTCCCTGCTGTCGTGCTTTGAGTCCAACCCATTTCTAACTCGCTCTCTGCTATCCTGTCGCGGTAAGATCTCCGGCGGCTGATCCAGCAGTCTCTCTCGGTTGTCGTGTCGGCAGTCTACACCGTTTCTCGCGGCCTCTTTGCTGTCTTGTCTCGGTAACAATTCCGGCGCCGGATCGAGGAGTCTCTCTCTGTCTTTGCTTTCCTGTTTAAGCAAAGACTCCATTCCGTGTCCGACACCCCTGTCCTTACTGTCTCGTCTCGGCATCAGGTCTCCGTTGCTGATCCCTCTATCTTTGGAATCTCTTCTTATCAGCGGAATGGGTTCCACGGAACTACAGCTCCGTTCTTTAGGATCCCGCCTCATTGGAATGGGCTCCACGCTGCTGTAGCCTGGGTCTCTGCCGTCCCTGCTGTCCCTGCGAACGAGCGGTGCGTCCATACCGCTTCGTTCTTTGCTGTTGCGCCGGTGAGACATTGACTCCACGTTGCTGGATCTCTCCTTGTCTTTGTCTCGGTCTTTTTCTCTGTCTTTGTCTCTGTCTCTGCGATGAGACGAGTCTTTACCGTGGCGCTCCTTCGAGTCTCGCTTGGATTCCTTGCCGTGGCTGTGACGTTCCTTGCCGTCACGTTTGGACTCACCGTGGGACTTACTTTTTGACTCAGCTGTAAGTAAAAATCAGACGTACAAATAGTTATAGATTAACCTCATTGAGTCAGTCAAGTATCTAAACATGTTTTTTGACATAGTGAGTCTGGAATGATACGCAGGTTCACTTAATTTGTGCACGCAAAATCAATCACAAACTGGCATGCAAAACCCAGCATCGTTTAATGCATGAAGTTTGCCCTCTCCTATACAAAGTAGAATATCAATCAACATGATAGTCTGGTTCAGATTTGGTTGACAGAGGTGTCATGTTGGACTGCCTATTTCCAATAACGTTGCACACTCCTGTACAAAAAAATAAATAAATCACTGCATTACAAAGTTGTCCTCTAGGGGTCAGCACCTACATACAAAGAACCAAAGCAGTTCCTGAGTAATAATAATGTAGTACCACATCTGCAATACATACAGGGCCTTATTTTAACCAATCTAAAAAACTCTTATCAATGTTTCTGGCTGAAACCCCTTTCTAATATCTTCATGATGGATTCAGATCGCTCCTCAACACAACGGTAGTTCTACACATTATATTCCCGTGTGTGAACGTGTATGTAGAAACACACTAAAGCTCACCACTGCACTCCACAAAGCGGTACTGTGGTTCTCGCCGGTTCCTAAATGGGCTCTTGCATAACAGTACCAAGCAGGCATATGTGTCATATATGCAATCTGTATGCAGATGCATGTGTGTGTGGCGAATGGCGATTAACCAGTTGGTATGTGGGTCGAGCTACTTGTTTTATGCGTGGAAGAAAGAGAAAAATGAAGCTCCCGTGGTCATGATTGTGCTTGTGTGTGTACTGAGATGGATGCCAACAGCCCCCCCCCCCCCACACACACTGACACACACGCTCACACATGTGTCGTGCGACTAATTAAAATACTGCTCAATGAACGTATGGGGTTCGACAACAGCAGCAGAGCTCGCAGTAATTCATTCCTGGAAATGCATTGTTTTCTATCTCGCCTTCATTTGGAAATTATACAAAAGATGATTAAAAAAAAATGCAAATGATTCTTCTTTTCAGTCATATTCAAGTTCCATTCGTGTCAACATCAAGGCATTCTAAATGCCCTTCAGAGTGTAAAAGCTGCAGCAGCGTTCTGATTGGCTGGAACTCGAAGAAGAACACGCAGTGATTGGCGAGACAAGAGCATCTGTAATGCTCCGATGAGGTGTTAGATTGGAATTGAGGACCGTAGCTCAATGCACATCAGGAGCGTGTTGCTCCATCGAGCGCCGGCATGTCCTGAGCTGTGATTGGCTCCTTTGCACGGAGGGAGGGAAGCAGCAAATAAGAAATGGGATTCTCCTCCTTCCACTGTTGCTATGTTGTAGTTGCTAAGACTACTACAGCGTAAGGATACATTTGTGGGCTGTTTGTATGATTTAAGTACGGATCAATCAGAAACACAAGAAACATCTCAAGTTCATCTAATATCTACTGAATTGATGATTTCTTTAGCACAAGGTAGACTTCACTTTAAAATATTTGCAAAAAAAAAAAGAAAGAAAAGGAACACTCTTTGATGGCCCAAAGTTGGAAGGACCTGCTGCCCGCTTTTCACTATAATCGGCGCCGCTCCGTACGTCCATTTCCAACCAGCTCATCTACCATGAGAAGAGGAAGACCGCTCCGCCAGTTTTCCAGGCGGCATTAAACACCACAAAGGAGAAGAATGAAGACAATTCAGGTAATGCCTTCATCAGCAACTTGGCACTCTTACAAGAATAATCGAAGATAAGAAATCTCCGGCAAGGATCTCTCCTTCCTTCTCCTCCATCTCGGTAAAGGTAATTTACGGTACTACGTTGCTGTGGTGCTTGTTGTCGTAATTCCTCCGTGGAACGAATAGTTGAGCGGTGTGTTCAGGACATTGTGGCTTCACATTTCATAGACAAGGCAACTCAAGGTGTCCTCGGTTTACGACGGCCCCGACGTACGAGGTTAAGAACGGCGTGCAATGAACTCATTTGCACAGGTAAGAAGGTAAGATTACCCGGTCAGTTCTCGGTGTGCTTTCAAATTTTTATTTATTTGTTTGAAATTTTCAGGCATTCTGTGAAGACATGGAGACTGATCTCCTCTGTGAACCAAGGACCACTTGTCGTTTGCGATTGCGAGCTCTCATCACATTCAATGAACGATACCCATTGCATTTTTCGGCAAAATGTAACAAATGACTTACTCTCTCCGGGCTCTTTGGATTTTCTCCCACTGGCGTTTTTCTTCAGCATGTTCCTGCCGGTGGTAAACAGGTTGGTCAATTCATCCAGCGGGCTCGTGGGTGTTCGCGAACGCCCCGTCGACACATTCTGCATGGAACCGTGGAGTCGTCCCACACCGTCTTGGGGCGGTGACCCTTTGCCGTGAGGGGTGGCCGAGGCACTCCTTGGCAGACCTCCTGGAAATGGCACTGGAGCATCAAACGGCGGCGTTCGCATGAGGCTCAACGGGGTAAGGCAGCGACCCATACTGACTGGGGACGGGCACGCCGAGTGGCTGCGTTGATAGGACGACGCGGTGGACGATTTGTAGAGAGTACAAGGCAGGGGAGGCGCGGAGGAGCGCCCGGAAACGGTGAGGGTCGGGGTGGCCGTGAGCTCTCTACGGATGTGTGCGGAGGAGGGTGGCTCGGCAGAGGAGGTCGGGGATTTGCTGTAGGATTGGTTCTCCAGCATTGGCAATTTGGTAACATCAAGCGGGGTGAGGGGAGACTCGTCCGAGTTGGGCGAGCATTGGGCCGGCGCCGGGGGGAACACCAGCAGCGGAGGCCTGTGCGTCAGTAAATTGGGAAACGGCGCAGGAATGTCACAGAAAGGAATGTTTCTCGGAGTGGAGCATCGGCTGAGAGGCTCGGGGTCATACGGTGCTGGGGTAGGACATGCGGAGCGACACCCCACCGGGTCAGTACGATACTCCATATCATCCAGCATAGGGTACTTCATCTCCTCATACACGGACTCCCCCGGCTCCTCGTCCTCACTTTTCAAGAGTTCTCGCGCCCCGACATCTATCCCCCCCATCTCGATGTAGACGGGCTCGTCCTCACAGTCGTCGGTCGGGCTGTCGTCGCTCTGCGGCGGAGAGGCGTTGCGCTCGCACGGGGAGCAGGTGCGGTGGAGCGCTTTCGCAGGGCACACTCCTCCGCCTCCGTGAGTTTTGATGTAGGACTCGTCGAAGGAAACACTCAGCTGTGTGTTCGGGTTCCTCTTGGGTTTGGGCGGTGGCACGCGCCGGCACTCCTCGCTGCATCCTTGAGCTGTGAGAGAGGAAGATAAAGACACTCAGTCATGCCATGATAATACGCATACATTTTTTAACGGCAGAAGTCAAAGACCAAGAAACCAATTAAGAAAGAGGTAACTTGTCAAGCACGAGAAGAACTTTGAGCGTATTTTGTGTTTTCCGTGGCTGCGTGTCTGGAGCGTGACCTTGACTCGTGTGTGCGTGTGTGGGTGTGTGTGTGTGTGTGTGTGTGTGTGTGTGTGTGTGTGTGTGTGTGTGTGTGTGTGTGTGTTGCAAGCCATAATTTGATGTATGGACAGATTTCAGATACGCCGCTGCTAGATGGCATCAGATGACGCGACAACATTTTGAGCTATGATACGGTCAAATTTGTCATGAATTTGTAATTTTACATTGGTTAACTTATTTTTACACTTGTATCACAATTACAGTACATTGTTGGAACGTCATATGCGGAATATGTATCAGCCACCTTTTCCATTGTAATTAGTGGTTGTCAATGTTTTTTCAACAGCAAATGAATTATGATTTTATTTTGTTTTTACACTTGCATGATCATTAAATTATTATTATTATTATTATTATTATTATTATATTGATTCATATCTTAAATAAATAAAAACTTTTTTTTTTTTTTTACCGAAAGTGTGATTAACTCACTGTTTCCATTATCCCTATAGCTATTTGTTGTAAAGAGCAACGGGTTCAATCATTAAGTTTGGTTTTGAGATGTCCCATCTTTTTTCCCTTTCTTTCAATGAATCATTGAATGAGATTCATTCAGCGGTCACGCAGTGCAACACGTGTGGTTCAGTGGGTCATATGTAGGCCAGTGTGCATGGCTAAGAGCAGTATCTCGAATCAGGTATGTGGGAATGGTTGAGGCATATGCGTGTTTGTAGGTCACATATACAGCAGCGGATGCGGTATGCAAGTGTCGTATCTGGGTCACACACAAACACACGCTGTGGAGCTTCTTTTTGATTGCGGTGACGTGGCATTGCAGTGTGAATCTCTTTTGATGTGGTGCAGTGAGCTTATAGGATGTTTCGCTCGACCGGTTACTGCAGTAGAACACGTCATCCCCTCGGAGTGTTGCACGTTAGGCCGTCGAACCGTCGTCATCCGGTCGTCGTTCAACATGGCTTTGCGGGTCACATCTTGAGATGTTTTGATCAAGAGAGCCCCTTCCGCTGACAGGCCTGGTGGTGGTGGTGGTGGTGGTGGTGGTGGTGGTGAGGGTTGCCGAGACCCATCATGGCTGAACCTTTTCAAGCTGTCAAGTTTCGCGCTTTTAATAATTCAGACAGCAGATGGCCCAGACACACGCATATACTTCCCATAACTGTATGACTCACCAGCATCTCACACACACATGCACACACACGCACGCACACAAATTTACAAATGGTCACGCGTGAGATGGAAATGAGGACAGGTATTGCATGTGGTCCCGTGTCAACAGAGATAGGCTCCCTTTTGAGAACAACAGATTTTCAATATATCTTGAGTGACACCAGAACTAGAACTTCTCGAACACATCTTGCATTTTCTAAATTTACGTTTTTATGTTAGCCTGCAATCCTGAAGACGATAGGAATGCTTTCAAGACAATATGTTTCCTCGAGTGGAAAAATCAATCGTCATAATATTCACGCCAAGCCAGTAGTTGCCAATTCAACATCGTAAAACTAGATTCACTTCTGTGTGACCTCTAAAGAGTCCGCCTTTGCCTTTGCAAGTGCAAACTCTCAAGAGTCCGTAACTCTTGTGAAATGGCTGAGATGAACACAATGGCTACAAGGCCAATTAAAGCTGCGGGCAGCGATGAACAAACCTTCACACACACATGCACACTCACTCACACACACACACACGCACGCACGCACACACGCACACTTTTTTTTTCAGAGGCAATCCTTGAAAAGGGTGTTACACAGATAAGCATCCCAAAGCTGTGCAAAGTGGTGCTATTCATGCAGATATGTCTGTGATACGCTCCAAGGTTGCTGTTATTATGAAGGCGATGCTTGTTATATTGAAAACACACACATTCGGCTGTCCATTCAACAATTCCTGTGTGGTAAGCCGTGGATGATGAAATACACACAAGACTGGTGCACAACTGCTTGTTTCCTGATTGCCTCATCCAAATATTTTGCGTCGGGGCTCGTACTTTACACGGAGCAAAACCCCACAGCACACCACCAAATAAAAAAAATGGAACATAATATAGACACCGAAATGATGACAATCAGTCACAGCTTACAAACTGATTTTACAATCTAGCGGAAGGGCGTTGGTTTTTTTTTTTTCTGCCCGTTACTGTACAGTACGTCGCTGGCATGGATAGATGAACAAATATACATTATTTGTTGGACATAAATTCTCTCTTTTGTGACATTGAAGTGAAATTGGATCATTTCCCGAGACACAACTGAGGATCTCTCACTTCACAGTGGTTGGGAATCAGTATTTTAGTGGATTCGGGTGGATGATATGATTTCAGTGAAACATCTGTGTTGTGTAGCATTTTGATTTGTGTGCGTGTGTGTGTGTGGGGGGGGGAGGGGGGTGGTGCCTGTTGTGTTGGTGCAGGTGCATGCATGTTCCTTCATCGACAGCTGCATTCTTGTACACGCAGATTCACGCGGTGAATCAGTTTCAGCGCCGCTCGTGACATCTCCTCCTTCCCGTCCGTCCCTTCTCCTCTCCCTCGATTGCTCCCTTTCCCTTCCCTCCCTCTCCCCTGCCGTGTTTGCCCGCAACCCTGTATCCCCATCCTGAGGGAAACTAAATCTAGGTCATTCGCTCCTCCTGAATGAATTCTACTCGACCAAGCTCCTCCCCTTCTCGCTACAGTGCACGCAACCAGGAACACCCCCACAGGCTCGCCCTCATTGGCTGCACAGCCTCCGACTCCAGCATCTCTGCAGCCCTATTGGATTGCGCTGCGCAGGGATGTGGTGATTGGCTGGCCAAGGTGGGGTCTTGTTTCTGTGGGATGGTTGCCGTGGTGCCCAGGAAGATCTGTGCGCACACACGGACATCCCCACCAATCTCAGTCAGGCTGGGCGAGTCCCTTCGCATCACATTGGCAGTCGAGCATCCCGAGTGAAATGGACTCGAAAACCCTCAGCAACCTGTTTTAGTTTGCTCTCACAGCCTTGTGTTTCAACGACATAATAGAGGACTGCTTTATGCAAAATGTTCATCGGGAAAAATGTTTCTGAAGCTCATTTGATCACAATCCTCTCCATGAGAGCCTTTAGGATGCAGAGTCTCCTATAGTGAAGCCTTTGTTTTCATCCGTGGGCAAATGTGTTTATTCTGCCCAAACAGGCTGACATTGCTGCGGGGTGCTGCTCCTCGATCTTAATTATGCCATCTCTACTTCTTGACATGCCAGTTTGAAGCCAGAAAAAAAAACAAAAAACGTTTTGGCTTTAATTGGTAATTGACCTCAAACTATGGAACAGTTTTTCAGCACGTTCACAGAAATGTTAAGACCCTTTTGCTCCCTTCACAGATGACTGTGCAGCCGCCCCCACAAAAACATTGTATGAGCAGGATGAGTTCACACAACCATCCACTGGGCCAAAGTTACACGGTGAATCTGAGATGAAACAAACAAACAAAGCCGCAAAGTCAGCTGGAATTAAGAGGACAAGCGGTAAAGGAAATGGATGAATGGATGGAGTCAAACATTGAGATGTTTCAAACATTTTGTCCCTCACGTATGGAAAAATAAACCGACCAAAATATGCATTACACGAGTTTCAGGTCACTTTTAACGTCACTGGCATTTTTTTTTTTTTGATTGTTTGACAAATAAAAGGTTTGTGATTTATACTTTCTGTACTAAATGATGAACGTCTGTTGTGTTCTTCAAAATGATATTATGTGGTAACGGGTCACTAACAGTGTAGCGCTTCACATGCCCGACTTGGTTTTCTGTCTCTGGATATGCCCTGTGATTAACTGGTGAACAGCCAAGGGTTTATTCTGGAATGGACCCCGGACAGGATAAATGGTATCGAAAATGGATGGTTGGATACTAAAATAATATGTTTGGGCTGTGGTAAAGAACCACATTTTCCGGTTTATATTGTGAAGCATTCTTTGACGGCAGTGATTCTCAGAAGTGTGGGATGTTGGCTCCCTCTAGTTTTACGTGAAGGAATCACTGCCCCAGTGTAGTTCCGTTGTATTTAACTTTTACATTCAATATGTTTGCATTTAATTGTTAAGAACTGTTTTTTAAAATATATATTTATTAATTGATATTGTATTTTGGTTGGTGGAAGTCAACTCAAAAATGTTCTTCAAGTTATTCAGGGCTCGGGTAAGAAGCGGACATGTTTGGTCATGTGATGTTCTCAAGCTGAGTCGTGATTGGTCATTACCTGCCTGAGCATTTGTGATGTCATCTTTGGTCGACGCCAAGTGGCAAAATGGCCACCCCGTGAGATGGATACAAACGAGTGGATTTTCTTGCTCAATACAAGGGCAATACTGATCAGAATTCCGTATTTAGACGAGTGGGGGGTGCATCGAACATATTCTGAAGACATTTTTACGTGACTTTCTAATTTTTACGTGCAATACTTTAAAGATCGTGAATCATGGTGTACAGTTCCTGTTTTTATTGACCCATATGTAAGTGCCATGTTGATGTGAACCATGTGTAATGTTAAAGAGGTTTACAATAATATGAAATATTTTTTGTAGAACTATGCCTCGTTTTTTTTTTTTTTTTTTTTGATGAGCGCTTAGGCCTTTGTATTGTAATAGCGGTAATGATGGTTATACTTGTAGAGCGATATATTTTTTGGTGTGCTACTTATTTTTTGGTGTGCTACTTGGTATCCAAAGTACTTATTTACATGTATTCAGTGAGGCATCTGTTAATCCAATTGTGTGTTACTGTGGTTAAATCTGACCGGCTCGCTAGATGTCATGTCCGTGTCGAAGAAGCAGGGTTGAAGAGGGCACCTCAGAGAGGCGCTAAATATAGCGCCGCACTTTGGTGTGAAGTGCCACCGCCACTCACCATCACATCTGTCTCCACGACAGGCGGACACGGGGCTGTGGTCCACCGCTTCGGACGACATGCTCAGCTTGGTGGCCGGGTCCCTCCTGGGCTTGGGCGGGGGCTGCTTCCTGGAGGTTGGGCTTCCCACCTCTTCGTCTGCGCCCCCACTGTTGCCACCCACGGAGTGGAGGGACTGGGAGCGCACAGAGAAGCCCTGCCCACAGGCCAAAGCGTGCGGGTGGGGCATGGGCATGCGTTCCGGCGGGTCTGGCATGCTGATGGAGCCCATACGTAAGTGCTTGCCTTCCGTTGCTATGTCCTCCCCCGTCCTACACAAAGGTAAAAAGGAGATGTTGTTGGAATTACATGCATGTCATCCAAGCCGTCCAATTTAACATTGAGTGGTGCCTTTCCTACAAGTTGAATTTGTTCCGTGACCACGCAAGTGCGCATGCCTTTGGCATGGCAAAGACTCTGCATAACTTCCAGTAACCTAAGCTCCTCCCTGAGGTACAAACATTTTAGGATCTCAGTTTTCTTTCAACAGTACTTTCTTGACACTTGCTACTACTTTCCTATTTGCCAGGGCTTTTACAACATTTTAGGGTGCTGCAAAAAAGAGCACATATATTTTTTTGTGAGGTTTTTGTCTAATAGCTGAGGATAGGCTTCATACAAGAAACAAAATCTGAATAAGTGAATTTGTGAATAGTGAACCACAAATAGGCATGAGTTCACATGGAGGGACAAGACATTCACAACAAATCCTTGCACCCTTGTCCATGCTCCGGGCAGTAAAAGAACACTCTTTCCATACAATACATAATCATCATGGCATGTTTCTCCTCTCTCCATCTCTCTCTCTCTCTCTCTCTCTCTCTTTCTCTCTCTCTCTTTTGCATTTCTGCGCATGTCACATGAGCGTTACATCACTGTTAACAGCTGTGCCATCGCCCTCTGTAAACTGCTTCTTTTTCAGGGCAAGGCATTGATTCGAGTTTAACTTCCGGATAGGACCGACGGCGCTCACATTATCACACTCAGAATGGCACCACGTGCCCCCGCCTCACAGAAACCCCGCGCGGGCGTGCACACAATCACCCATCATCAATGAATGGGTGATTGGCCTAAAAGGAGCGTTAATGATTTCTGACGGGAGTGATGCTAATGAGGGTGCTTAAAAGGAAGAACGCAGATGTCAACATCTGAGAATTTGTATTTATTTATTTGTAGTGTTTGCATTTTATTGTTTTGCCTGTATTTTTTTAGTCAGGTTAAAGTAAGCTATGGTTCAAAGTAAGGTTAAAAAAAAATTGAAAATAAAAATGCCATGAAGCTGCCTTCACATGTTTTTTATATGTGTTAGACCCCTGGGTGTGTGACTTTGCTGACTCTGATACCCCGCCGGCCAGCTGTTGCACAGAAGGCGCACAGCGGGGTCTGGTCCGAGCTGTAATCTGCCTAGCAACGCAGCGGTACCCATAGAAACAAGATAAAGAAGCCAGCCACAATAATAAAGCCGCACGTGGACTTGTCTGGCATGTACACAGATTGATGAAGCAGATCTTTGGCCAACCTGTAGAATCGTAGTGCTTATGTTGTTTTAATGAACCGCAATGTGTTCATTGTTTGGGAAAATCTTACAAACGTGCCAGCTTTGCAATTGCTCTTGTTCTTTGTCTGCCAAGATATTTCTTCTTACCAGGCAATCTTTGTGTTGTATTTCACTTGCTTATTTATAACTTTTAATGAATGTTATGAGTAAGTTTGTCTTAAAATAAGACACGCTCTACATGGCGAAAATAGAGCACAGATCTGCTTCTTAGTGCGTGCAAACCAATACGCTAATAATTTTATGGGGGAGGGGTGGGGGCTTCATTGTGTTTATTTGTTTTTTTAACGTCAACATTTGTTGTTGTATTGGCAGATAATTTTGTTCAAATAATTTTGTCATCTATTCCTCGTTTCATTACTTTTAGTCCTTATATTTTTGCAGGTGGCAAAAAAAAAAATTTGACTGGTATTTATATTTGCAGGGCGCCTTTGAGCTCCCAAATACATGCATTTTGTCTCAACAAGTAGGTTTTATTTAGCGGCTCTTTAATCTGTGATTGGCTTTGACAGGTGCAATAACACAAGTGAAAATACACCCTCAATATTTCTGCGTGTGTTTGCATGCACAGTTTTTTTTGAATTGAATATATGAAATCCATATCGGATGGAGAAGGCGGGAAGGCCTGCCTCACTCAAAGCTAACGTGTTGATCTGATTGGCCGTTGGCTGTTTCTGCTGTCACTAGGCAGAAACACATCTCCGCAATGTTGCTCGCATTTAATCACTAACATTTTTCTCACTTGTCACCCCCC
>NW_017806197.1:610657-652543 GCF_001891065.2 Hippocampus comes | reverse complement strand
CCCCCCCACACACACACACACACACACACACACACACACACACACACACACGCTCCCTCCTCCTTACTCTTGGAAGGTTTTTTTTTCCTCCTACACTCTGCCTATCTTTTCTCTCACGCTGATAATGTATCTATTTTGCTCACACGCGTGCACTCAGAAGCAGCCCTATTTGCATGTGTGAATGTGAGCGTGTTCACTGGAGTCCTCGCTCTCTCATTCATTCTCAGTCCCCCAAAAAAATAAAACAGGGGGATTTGCAGGGTGGATGCGTGGGGGTCCTTTAATCGACCTACATATATGCCTCATGAAAAATCCATTTTTTTGAGACTCTTCCTCGCGTGACTATGTATGAATATTTCAGCATTGGGCAACAGTTGAAAGACAGTGCAAGGGTAAAAGGACGCTAAACTGTTCTCTCTGTAGGCATCATCTTGTCCTGTCACCAAATTAACATCCCGTCCTTTCAGTGGCATGAGTAAAACGCTAAATGCATTTGAAATGTGACTATACAAACAAAATACAGTAGCAACAATGTTAGTTGCGGAGACACATTCTTATTTCTATTACCGGTACTCATTATTGGACAACAAGTCAAGCATGGTACCATTTTCAGTGGCATGAATTAGTGTACTGTGAAACTATTCCCAGTTATTTCCCGAAAAACTCCCATTCACAGTTTCTTTGGTCTCACGGTCTCTTAATAGAGGCTAAAGATGTTGCCAAAGCCTTGCATATTTTTTTAAAAATACAGTCATGTCTTGGAATACGACTGCTTTGACTTAATCGCTTGGAGATTTTTTTAATCATTATCTAATCCAGCCACCATCAAGTCACATTGGATTCATTGCAGTGGAATGACAGTATCAGTTGACCACAGAAGAACCACAGAACGCTCTCTTGTCTCGTTTGCACCAGAATGTCATTAGTCACAACCCTCTAGAGTGGTTTAGATCCTATTTGGTAAGCAGGAGTTTTTATGTTAGCCTTGGTTGCTCCGAGTTCCACTCTGCCCCAATATGGTGTGCCACATGGTTCAGTTTTGGGGCCCCTGCTCTATTCAGTGTATTTTCTGGCCCTGGGTTCCATCTTAAGAAAAGCATGACATTTCCTTTCACTGCTTACAGTCAGCTCTATGTCCCGTGTTGCAAAAAGGACCCTTTCTCTTTAAGGTCACTTTGGGCCTGTCTGAATGAGATCACAGCCTGGATGGCGCTTAACTTCTTGAATTTGAACTCAAAGAAAATAGAATTGATGATGTTTGGTCCCAGTGGCCTTTGTACCGGACACATTGCCCTGTTGACTTGGGCCCTGTGGCATCAGCCTTGAATTTACTTTTTAAATTGGCCAGTGACCTCGATGCCGCATGAACACGTGTTTGCAATCATGTGTACAAGTACGATGTGTCATTTTATTTTTATTTACTTTTATTTAACTGAGGCCCTGTCTTCTATGTGTCCCTGCTGCAACATTAACTTACCTTCAAGGGCCGATAAAGATCCTGATTCTGACCAGCCTATAACTAATGTGGTGCTGTAAATCAAGGGATCACTTCAAACTATAATACAGTGATTGAGAGGGATTTGATGCCCACTGTTCTCATATATTTATGAATGAAATAGGTCACATTAGACCAGCTGTCTACCCTGCATGTTAGTAGTGGTCTGAGCAGGCGAGAGGTTTCGATTGAGCTTGGCGGGAACCGGAACACGAGCAGTGAGCCGTGCGCTGATTCGAAAATCGGGATCCACCAGCATTTGTACAAAGGCGCAGAATCCACTGTCGATGAAAAAAAAACTTTGGGAACCTGTGTCAGGTACGCCTGGAGGCATAGCGTGCAAATCTTTAGTGTCACCACATGCGCCGACTCTTTCCTCAGCCTTCTGCACGATTTGTTCCGTAATCTTCCTCAATGACTTTGTGTTCCCCACCCCACAACATGAACACGCTGTTTGCATGTGCCGCCCAGGTTGCCTCTTTTAGACCTGGTTTTTGGGCCGGTGTGCATCTATAGTAAAGACTACGCAAGTTCCAGACAACCCCCTTCTCCCAATTCTGTTTGACCTCCCCAAATGACAAGTCTCATCTGATTGCATCTTAAAACATTTCACGTGATGGCACACGCTTCCTTTCCTGATTTGAAAAGTTCTCCCCCAAAAAATGGAGCAGTGCTGACCTCAATCCAAGTCCTAAATAAATCTAAAAGTGAAAAACTAATTATCCTCCATAGATCACGGGTGGGCATAGTCTGTACTTGCAATCCTCCAAATGTGGCAAAGTGCCTGCGCCACAGGGACCCTGCGGCCACTTGGCCCACTTCTTACAACCTCTCTCCTGCTGTGAACCCAGTAACACTTTACCTCTTGACAAGCAGGACAATGATTAATATCCCGTTCATAAAATCACCCTAAAACCCCAACACGTGTGTGCAATGCTTGTAATGTTGCGATCTAATCTGCCGTTGTCCCCCCTTTTTTTTTTTCTTTTTTCAGAGCGCCTGTCCAAAAATCTTCCTACCTCCTTATGGCTTCCTCCTGTTTTCTCTTCTTGTCGTTTTTCTCCTGCAGGTATATCCTATTCTTCTCATTCCTGGCGTGGTCCAGGTTCTGAGCCAGCAGCCCGTTGTAGGCTTTCAATCCGTTCTCCTCGACATACTGGAAGAAGCGGATAGTTTCTTCCTCCTTGGAGCTCATCATTCTTCAAATGATTCCACTGGAAACACAAAACAAGTGGCCTCAATAGAGTGTGATTTTTTTTTTTTCTTTCAACCTTCATTTTTCAAGGTCATCCTCAGTGCGAAATCAACCAAAGATAGCTGAGCTATTTATAGTTTTTCTTACACTTTGCCGTGGAAGGTTCGAGCTTGCTGATGGGCTTTGCATCATGTCCGTTTCCTTGGAGAATCGCGACATCCTCCAAGGTCATGTGACATGTTTAGACATGCAGTCGACACAAATAATTGCAGCAAGATGCAAACAGTCAAAAGGTAAGCAATGTTGACGTTTGCAAGAGGCTATCCAATTCGTCTGTTGCTTTTCGAAGTGTGGCTTTGCACGTTTTCTGGCTGAACTCTCTCGCTCTGATCAAGTTATAGCTGTGATCGGAACTAAAAAAAAAAAAAAAAAAAGGAGCTCTCGTCTGTAAGGAAATGTGTCGTGGGCTCCGATGAGAAAATGTAATACTCTCGGGAGCAGTCGCACAGATTAATTTTTACTCGACTGCAGTGCGTGGTTTTGCATGTGTGCACAATCGTCTTCTTTTTGATGATCTAAAAATAGTCCGCGCTGGAGTTGTTTCTAGCTATAAAAGACTCTCACTGACAGCATCAGTGACATGCTTTGCGACATACCGTGGCAGTGTGTGTGTGTGTGTGTGTGTGTGTGTGTGTGTGTGTGTGTGTGTGTGTGTGTGTGTGTGTGTGTGTGTGTGTAAAAAAAACAACCCGGCACAAACACCATTGCCTCTCGTTTGCTCCTTCTCAGTTTCTTTCTCAATTGTTTGCAGCCACTTGGCATCCAAGATGAGGCACGCAGCGGCTAATGAGGACGCCGGGAGTTCAGATTGTGCGTGAACCAGGGTGTGTTCCTAAAATGTGAATTCGGAATGGTCGGCAGCGAGGAAGACAGCTCATGCTTTTATTATGTGGGTCACTGTTTGCAGATGAGCCGAAGACTCATGTTTGTTTACGTGTGAGACAACCACTGAATTTGCACGGGGGGAGGCGGAGGGGGAGGGGGTCAGTGATAACTGTATGGATGTTTGCTGGTGTGTGTGCGTGTGTGTGTGTGTGTGTGTGGGTATGTGGGGGGTACTTGGAGGGCAGCCAGATGGAGATTGCAGGGCCAATTGGGAGGCCGACCATTGTCTGCCCAACCTCAGCATCCGTCTACCCTCTGTCTGTCTACGAATAAATCCAGCGTGGCCATGAGGTTGACGGGTATATCTGCTTGCTGCTACACGTTTCCACATTTTTTATTTATTTTAATTTTGGCACATAGTCTCGAGTGGCAGGGAGGCAGCCGGCATCTCATAGTGCAAACCAGGTCACCAAAGCGCAAAAGATATTGAGGTATTTTTTATTTTTTTCACCCCTCCCTATGTCTTATCGCTGACGAGCAGGCACGCCGAGATATCGAAAATGTCACAAATAGGAATGCGACTCGCTTTCAAAGGACAGAAGTGCACCGGTTCAACATGTGAAGGACACGGTGCTAGGAAAGGCACGGTTCAAACAGTGTTTGAGCTGAATTAAGCCTGTCTGCCTAATCCCCGTAAGCCTGCAGCAGCACTTTGCGCTGGACTCGGCGTGTTTATCACGCTGTTTTCATCAGCCAAACCTTTCACGTTGGATTGTCCTCCCATAACTCATCAATGTAAAATGCGATTCTTATTTGCTCATCTCCATAAAACCTGTCAATTCAGCCACCCATTTACCTCAGTGCAACCAAAGTCCACCCCCTCGCACCCACCGCCCACTCTGCTCTGTCTCCTTCACTTGATATATGGTCGCTATCTCTCTCTTTCGCTCTTTTTTTTTTTCCCATACTGGTCCTCCTCCTTCCCATGGCTGCCCCAGTTGACATTGGCTGCAACAGTTGGAACACAGATGTGCACTTTGGGTGCAGATGTAAATGAAACTGGCACACAGTTTCTGTTTCCAGGCAACCATGTGACAGGAGAAGGCCAGCGTGGATATTTTGCAGACACAATGCCAAAAAGATTGCAAGGCCAACAGCCGGCTGACAGGATGAGTGGATGCTCGCGTGCATGCTGCTGTGCGTGCGCGGTGGAGGCGCATGCACCTGGCAGCCCGACGTCTCTGTGCCATTTTGCATTTCGTGAAAAGGAGGGAAATGCAAACTTTGAGATGCATTTTAATGTTGCGGGTATACTTACAGTGGCCCTGTGTCCCTGCTGGTTTGTATCTTCTGTCTTCACCTGGCACATCCACCAGGACACACTTTGACCTTTGCTGCGGCACCGGTGCACTATTGCCCTTAAATCCACAGAGAAATCCATCCATTGTACGGTCCAATTGGTCTGCTCGCTAGATGGAGTCCCTGCGAGCCGGGATGAGGCTGCTGCTCAAGAGGAACTGAGCCATTGGGTGCAAGGCCCAACGCTCCCTCCCCCGAGATGAAAATGGGGAGATCTGCGCCCTCCTTTTCCGATGGTGCCAAACCTCGAGCCAGGTGCCAGTTTTACCACTCCGCACATCAGCACATGCTAGAGCAGGAGGCGAGATGCAGTGGAGCTGCAGACCGCACCCGCCAACTCCAACGCCGCCGCCGCTGCTGCGAGCATGACACAGACACACGCTCTCACCTCCGATGTTGCTCGCGCTTCCAGCCTGGACACTCAACAGTCTTTAAAATTTGGATTTAAAATCTATTCCTTTGGTCTGACGCGCATGTGCACAACATCTTCCGCAGTGTCACACATGGTGAGAGGAATCCTCATCCAGAGAGACGAGGGGTGCGAGAGTCCCGTCCGTGCTCCACCGTTCCAGCTGGTCCTCGCAGGTCTGAACTCTCAAATCCGTGCCGGAACAGATGACACCGTGCTTCCCAGTGATAGATCAAAACAAGAACACGCCCACGGCTTACTGTAGCCACCTTCCGTTACGACGTCATCAATCTCAACCTCTCCTCCCGTTTCCCGCTTCTTCACACCATTTCACCTCACTGAGTGCCTTCAGCTGCACGTTTATGCGCACTCACACGCGTGCCTCTTTCCCTGGTTTTATGTTTCCGCTCTTGAGTGCCGTGTTCATTTTGTCTGTACTGTAACTGGAGCTCAAATGTGTTTTTCTGCCTTCAGCACCAAGGAGAGCGCTATCTGGCAGGGGGGGGGTGGTTGTGGGGGGTGTGGGGGGGGGGCATTCCTCCTCTCCTGAGTGGAGAGATGGGGAGCAGGGTAGGAGGAGCCAACTGGGTTGCCAGGGCGTGACCTCATTAGACTCAACCTCCTCTTCCCCTGGCAACCACCGCTCATCCCTCCGATTCCCTCACCCCCATCCGTCGTCCCCCCCCCCCCCGCATCCCACCCCCTCTCCTTTACAGCTCATAAACAAGACCGAGACACAAAAATACTTTGCCGCGGATGTACCGTGTGCCTCTCAAGTGCATTTGTTACATTCACAGCAACCAAAAACAGAACCCAAACAAAAGATACGCAAGGTAGACATTAGTTTTTTTGCAGCATGGCACTCTGGCGCAACCCGAAAATATGTTTTACATATGCAAACAAAGTCAGGCATGCAAATGAGAGTCTCGTTCCCGCCGGCCGAGGATGTGAACAGGATTAAAGCAGGCAAAGAGTTGAACCTGAACTGTCTAGAGGCTACAGCAGCAGTGTGTCGAGGGGGACCTGTTTTGGGGGGTTTGAGTACAACATATTTGATTGTTTATGTGGTGGGAATGTCTGCTATACATGGTGCACAAGCGGGAGGGAGGGGGGTAAACAGTCTGAGGTGGGGTGGGCTTTGCTCGGACGGATTAACACAGTGGACACAAAAGGATTAGGCAGAGATCTGTTGTTTTCATCAACCCTTCCCTCCATTTCTCTTAACCCAGCCTCTTCACTTTCCTACTATCTGGCTGAAGGTGCCGCAGAGGAAAGGTTTGCCCAAAAACCAGTGAGATTATATGTGAGAAATGTCTAGACATGCAAAAACCAACATGTTTGAACTAACGTTCCAGTTCTGGGGCATTTCAGGATTGCAAAATTCCCAAATTAGACCATCACTGTTGTCGGTAGTTCAAACGCTTGTCTCTTGACGACATGCCGCATGCCATAAATAGCCAATTGCTATGATCCGAGTGCCGTAAAACGCTCTGACAAAAAAGAAGTAGACACCACCTTTTTTCCCTGCCTTTTGTAAGCAACGTGGTCGATTAGCCAGACACAAAGCAAGCGGCTCTGCACAGACCAAATCAGCACACATGCACAAAGAATGCAGACTGACCTCTGTGCGCGGCCCATGTGTGCAAAGGATCCTACTTAGAGCCCTCAGGAGTTCAGTGAATACAGACTGTGAGGGAATCCCAAGGGGTGAACGGGGTTAAACAAATTGTTCCACCTAGGTGCACAACAGCACTTTGTTTTGTGAACAGTCGAGGACACTCCCTCGGGGACAGGGAGGAGTGTGAAGTGGGAGTCAATGAATGTTAGTTTTTAATTTACACACTCAATACATGCTTGAAAGGCACTTGAATACATTAGTAAATGGATGGTTAACTGTATTCAAAGCTGAATGTTATTGATAGATAAAGGATCCGTGTGGAAGAATGTCTTGCTTTAAATGCCAAGAGACAAAACAAAGCATTCATTATATTGGGACTTATGGAAAATGTACTTTTTTTTGTATGCAAATTATTTGGTCTCCGGCCCAACCACCAAGTGTGAAATTAAACAATTAAGTAAAATTTTAAGCTGTAGATATGTGCACCCCCCCCCCCACACACACACACACTTAGGTAACACGCTCGAAAAAAATGTTTTAATTTATGCAATGAGCCACACAGCATCGACAGGAGTTGGGGATAGTTTAACAGGTTCGACACTTTGGAGACTGAAAAGCCAAAGTTCAAAACCCGAAGGTCAGACGGATGGGTTCTGAAATCACGCCAGGTGGGACTCTAATTATATTATAGACCACCTAGTGGGCAATCAAGGTATTGTAAGTTCACGACAAGCGCGAAAGACATTCGGGCTCGAATGGCAGCGCGTCTCTGGCTTCTTCTTCAATAGCTCAGTGCAGTCCATGAGTTCCTCGGTCCTCTTCTTCTGTAGTCCGGCCCAGACCCTCCGTGTCGTCGCCGCGGTGCGGGGGAGAACATCACAGCAGGGTGAGTACTTGGGTCACAGAGATTGAACACAACACCACGTGTCCTTCCTCCGACGACTCGATCGCTTAGTTACTTCCCTGTATGACGGGTTAGCGAGCGGCGAACATTGCAGAGCAGCATGGAGTATCTGGGGGGGGTCTCACGCGACATGCCTACCTCCGAGAACATGGGGGCTCCTACGTTTGATCTGCACTTCGTTCTCCTGTCGACCGCCAGCACCTGTAACCAATTAACTCGCGCGCGAGCGCACACACACTTAGCATTCATGGCGTGATCCTCTAAACGAGTAGTCCCCGGACCGCGGACCGGCACCGATCCGTCGGTCATTTGGGACCGGTCCTAACAGAAAGAATAAATAACTTACATGACTTCCGTTTCATTTATTTCGGACTCTGAAAGATGTTTTATTTTGAAAAATTACCGGATTCTCTGTTACATCCGTCTACAGTATGTATATGTGTATATACTGTATCTTGACGCAGGTCAAGGCGCGCTTCTTGGTCACGTGATAGGTTACCGCTCACCCTGGAGATAGCAAAATGAGTAAAAAAACAAACGTCTTTGGAAAAGTTTCTTTGGGAAATACCACAGTTTTCATGCAGGTCACACCTTAAAGGCCTGTCCCTGAAAATATTGTCTGACATTAAATTGGTTCCGGGGGCAAAAAAGGTTGGGGACCGCTGCTCTACTATCTGAGAGGGAGCAAATTTGACGACCACAACGGCCAGCATATGGGCGCCAGGTGCTGAAATTGTAATTTTGCCATCATCGGGTGCATGATGTCATTCACGTTGTTTACAAGATGAGTTTGAAAAGAAACTGTAGTTCTTTTTCCACAGTCAATAGCGAGAAACAGACATACAGTACAGAATGATTGTTTCAATTCCCCTGTCCAATTTAGTCGTCTCCCTTAATTCACTTTACTACATTTTAGTGCCGGCTCTCCTCCCTCTCCATATCTCCTCCGGGATGCATTTGGCATGAAGCTTCTTGTGGTTTTTCTGTGTAGTAGACAAGTGGCAAACGTCTAATAGCGCCGATATTCTTCAGTCAATTAAAAACAGGGCTGCTGTTGCTTGTAAACATGCTGCCAGGGAATTCGCAAAAAAAAAAAAAACAAGCACGATACATGTCGCCAAAGAATGTTACGCCAAAAAGACTCTCCTCAATCCACAGTGTCGGCATGTACCGAACAGTGGATTTTTTGAACCCTTCCACCCCTACCTATTAGAGTTTATGATCCGGTTAAAATCGCCAGTAGTCCTCTATCCTTGTAGTATTTCAACAAAAGTGTGTCACAGTTGTTGCTACAACTGGGAAATGCATAATAAATCCCATAAGGAACGATCTGAAAGAGAAATCCTCTCACATTTTGTACATCTGACATCACATCACAGTTCCCATTGCAGACATCAACTCACCCAGCATCCTTTTTTTTTTTTTTTTTAATATGCCTGCAAGCTATCCTGTGTTGTCTTTTCACCACCTAATAGAACACACTGACGTTAATGTCAGTTCTCTTGTACGGACTAATGCGCCCTGCAGCGGCCGCCTCGTGTTAAGTTCACTCACGCTTAAAATGATGTTGCGTTGATCGATCCGTTGCTGTTACAGGCTAATGAAAAGCCCATAAAAGCCATTAAAGCAATCAATTAGTCATCACCATAGATACAGCCAGTGGAATATACGCCACAGGCTCAGCTTTTGAATGTTTTATTAGGCGCGTGCTTTAAATAATTGGCATTGGGGTGTTTTCCTCTTCGACTTGGTGGTGGTGGATTTGTGACCCTTGACAGCGCCCGAGAGGCTTGCTAGCATTTCCCGAACAGGTGAGGAGGGCTGGACAGATGGCGCGACTGTGGCACTGAACATGTCAGACGCTCATGAAAGATGCAGCATGGGCTTACTTCCACCACTCACATCCCCAGCCAAAGAGAAATGGAGCATACGCTTCCCTCTCTGCCTATTAATGCGCATCACCTTATGACCACTCCATGTTTCATAACTGCTTGCAAGTTGAGTAGAATCTTAAGTACAGCGCAGAGTGCTCTAATATTACTTCCTGCAATATGTTGCAGAATTTGGGAGAATGTCATCTTATAGCATTTCAAAACAGCACATAAGATATTTTAGTTTTATCTGTTTGTCTGAGACTGTTTGACTCATACATTTGGGAAGAAAACAGGAGCTACGGAGCTTCATATTAAAGACCCTGGTGAGGGCTTTTTCAAATTTAGTGGTGCCTCGAGATACGAGTAACCCAACTTTCGAGTTTCTTGAGATATGAACACAGTATGCTGGCAGGTGATTCATCAAACTTCACAATAAGCAGCGGCTTGATTTATTAGTAAATATTCTTATTTGCCATGCAGCTTGAGCTTACTGTGAAACTAAACAAAACAAAAAAGTATTACATGCCTCTACAACACTAATGATCACATACTCTACAATGAGAAACTTCATAAGAACACAAGTTATAAATTAGCATCTATTTGGTTTTACCCTATATGCAATAAATTTAAAGAGACAATATAATACTCACAAGCATGTATTCTTCATCCTCTGCGAAGAACAACATTATTACTGCTATACTGTCGTAGAAAGGGTTCTGTCAGTCGTCATCTGTACCTGTGGGTAAAAAACAAAAAAAAAACAAAAAAGGACGTTTCGCTTCTCTCACAGAAGCTTCGTCAGCGGTAGACAACCCTGAAGTCTCCGTGAAGACTCCGGGAAGTTGCTCTGCGCTAAAAGGCTGAGCGTGGCCGGGTTGAGTACTGGGTGGGGATGGTTAGTCACGCCCCTATGGTGAAGAGGCCCATTGGTTTCTAAACTCCCTATCATTGGGTCTTGATTAGGCCTATTGTTTGGGCTAAGGCTGAATAGCTACTTTCAGTTAGCCTGATCAGCATGTCTATGTCCCTTACTGGTCAACAAGTTATTGTAAATAGGAGACAGGTTAAATCTGATACCTCCTTCACGGTTCAGAGAGGGTGAAAATTTTTTAACAAAAATCGCTTCCTTTACTCCCCTTTCAAACCATCTCTTTTCTGTTCCTAGGATTTTTACTTGTTCATCTAACTAACCATCCCCACCCAGTCCTCAAACAGGCCACGCTCAGCCTTTTAGCGCAGAGCAACTTCCCGGAGTCTTCACGGAGACTTCAGGGTTGTCTACCGCTGACGAAGCTTCTGTGAGAGAAGCGAAACGTCCTTTTTTGTTTTTTTTTTTTTTTTTTGTTTTTTGTTTTTTACCCACAGGTACAGATGACGACTGACAGAACCCTTTCTACGATGGAACTTTCCTGTACGACTGAGAGCCTCCACAAGCATACTGCTATACTGAGAAGCCAAGATGAGCTGAATCCACAGTACACTATTTCCATGTTTCTCAACTCAACTGTATTTATTATAGAGCACTTTCATACAGCCGTCGCTGCATACAAAGTATCTGACGAAGTAAAACCTTTAAATAATGACCTTTCACAATAAACTCTTTCACCAGTGCTTTCCAGATCTGACCGTTTACAACTGCACATCTGAGGTCTGTGGTTTACCGAGGGCCATTCCGTTGACAAGCAAGTGTGTTTCCTCGACTGCTTGATCCTCCATCTGTACAGCGTGGGTTAATGTTCAAGTTAATCACGCTTCTTGACACTAAATCATCACCGCTTCCGCCCTCCAGAGGCATCAAGACGAGGCTTGCCTCTGACCACCACCGCCCCTCCGCACATCCGGCCAAACGCAGAGGTGAAAATGGGAGACTGCAAAGCGTAATCTCTCGAACAGTCGATGGAAGGCTTCAATCTTGAGGGTTTAACCCTATGTAAGCCCCTTAAATCCCCAGTTTAGACGGCCAGAACTGATGGGCTAAAGTCCGGTCACACAGTATTTGAAGACATGAGATGCATAATCAGAGCAGAAAGAAGAGGCCCGGGATTTTTTTTTTGGTCTCCCAAAACTAAAGTTGAGCTGAGAAAATAATTTATAAATGTAAGAAAAAAAGAAAAACAGCCTCAAGGCATGATACTGCCACCACCCCGGGGTGCTCTTGAGGTGATGAATCGTGTTATGTTTGCGCTCAAACACACCTAATGGAATTATGGCCCAAAAAAGCTCAACCTCGGTTTCAGTGGACCGTACCTCCAAAATATGTGGGAAATCATGCTACCGACCTACTCTACCTTCTTACATAAAAGAAATACTCATGGTATATAAACCCATTTCTTGCACTCTATGCTCTGTTTGCAATTTTAGTGAGCCGCTCTACTTTCTTTACTTTTTAATCTCTTTTACAATTTTTTTTTGTAAATGCTTTTAAATGTTGTACTTTTAATTGTGTGAAGCACACTGAATTTCCTTGTGTGTGAAATGCGCGATGTAAACTGCATTTGTCTTGCCCACCTACCTCGTTATCGACCCACCACCTAATGGCCCATGACTGACAGGATCCTCGGTGTTGTTTTCTTAGACTTTGTCTCCCTCTTGTGACGAATAGCATATCCACCACGGTCAAATCAGCTTTAGCAGGGATGGGCAACTGGTGGCCCTCTATTTTTCTCGATTAATTTGTAGTTTTTTTTTTTTTTTATAACCGCCCCCCCCCCAAATTGTTTATAAAACGCTGAAAAATATTTAGTATGCGTTTTCCATGGAAAAAACCCTGAAAAGTAAAAAAAAATTGTAAAAAAGTGTGGGGGGGGGGTGGGGGGAATCTGCCACCATGCAAATCCGTGTTTGCCAAACTGTGAATATGCAGGGGC
Organism: Hippocampus comes; assembly: GCF_001891065.2. NCBI lineage: Eukaryota > Metazoa > Chordata > Actinopteri > Syngnathiformes > Syngnathidae > Hippocampus > Hippocampus comes. Next base: position 639,937 of record NW_017806197.1, on the reverse strand, counting down.
AAATGTAGTTTTAATTTGTAATAGCACCAATAACCACTAGATGGCAGACATGTCTTAGTTGCATCTATTCTGGGTCTTATACTGCCATATACTGGATATATTATGATATAATATGAGTAGTCAGAATAATTTTTGCTGGGAATGATATGCAGGACAAACATAGTACCTCAATAATTAACTTTTCCCTCGAGTGCAATTTACCTTATTGAAATTAATGTTTCCAAATTTGGTAGTTGTGGGTGGCTGAATGGAATGTCCGTGTGTTTTCAGTTATGAGCGTGGCCACTGAACAAATCAACCTTTTATGTCAAGGCACAACTGTATAGCCACTGGCCTTCCGCATATGTGCAATTCGGCACCGGAGGTCTACCTTTTTGAAGATTTTTTTTTTTTCTCCTAAAGTTTTTTTTTTTTAATTATTATTTTAGGGGCAGCTGACCCCAGTTTTTGGGAAAACTTGTACTGGAGGTTTATCCCCTATATTTTCCAAAGATTTTGTGGTGCGTTGGTGGCTCAATGTCATATCCGTTGCAAAGGGTTGAACAGTTTTCACCAGTAGGTGGAAGCAAACTCAATCCATTCGAACTCGCCGTTTTATGAAACTTGATGGACGTGAGCAAGAATCATAAATGACACGCGGTAGTCACCCCCCCCCCCACCCCCACTCGATAACAAACAAACCCGCATCCTACATTCTAGATGAATAATGTCATCCGACTCATACGTGATTCATGACGACGTGTTTAAATCGAAAGTAAATGAACAAGAAAGCCCACCTGCGTATCACATCATCTAAAATAGTTGATTCGTTTGTTGAACGCTGACGCGCATGAACGATACGCACACAAAAAGGGTGAGTGAGTTTTATTAGGGGGTTGCTCGAGGCGGGGGGACGGGGGGGGGGTGAGGCTGGGGGGCGTGCGCGCGCCCGGCGTGGAGAGACACAGACACGTACCCAGCTGCACTCCTCCCGTGTCACGGCGCAGACAGCACACCTCTCTCGACCAATAATGTGAACAAAACATCAGTCTGGATCAGATGTTTAAAAACTCGTCGCTTATTTTCTGGACTCCACAAACACATACACGCGCGCACTCCCCCGAAGGGGCTGCATCCATCCATCCATCCAGCAGGCTTTTCCGGTCCGGTGTGACATGCGGCAATGTCCCGTGCAGGAATATGCCCACGCGTGAACTCCCGCGGAGTTTGGGGGATTTTGCTGGCGCTCTTATTGGCGGCGAGCGCGCTCCAGGTGGGCGCGTACAGCTGTCATGAGGTGAGGGCCGCCTTCCAGGTGAGGCAGGTCGGCCCCCTGCATCGAGTCCCGGAGACACCTGGCACAGGTGAGACACCCCCCTCGTCCCCCCCGCGCTCCTCTGCAGTGTGGCATGACCGATCCAGTAAACGTTGCTAAGAAAGGCTGAGTTGCACTTTGGCCATTTGGAAAACCACGAAACACAAGTGGCACGTGTATAGCCATACGGTACATACTTATGACTGAAGGTGCTTAAAATGTGCTTGAATTTGGATTTTGTTTACATAAATTACAAATAGCTTTTTTTCTCCACCTTGTTGATGAAGCATGCAACAACGAATGCTTGAAAAGCATTTATTTATCTATCTATCTGTCTGTCTGTTTCTGCTGATCTTATTGGTTGGTGATACTGTATAAATGAAAGTGTATGAAAGAACTAAAACGTGCACTGAAAAAAAATGGTGGTTGAATTTACTCATTTTTATTTCGTGAAGTGGTTGCACTAAACAATATAATTAGATACATGTTTTAAGTATGTGTATAGCCTACATAAAAATGTATGTCTTGGATTCAGCTGATTTTATTTTGTGCAACCTCTTGACAAAATAAAATTGAGTCAATGCAGCACATTTTTTTTCCAATGTGTGATGTTCAGTAACATTCATACATGTTAAAAAAGTGTCATCTTGTATTACGTTACGTTTGCATGGATTCACAATTTACGTGTAAAAAGAAATCATGTAACACTTTCATTGAGCTTCTTTTACATGACATAAAAATATAAATTAGGGAGCTATTAAACTTTTCAAACTGAAAAAATGTGTTGTAACATTCAACATATGTTTTAATCGTGTTATATATTGTAACATTCATATATATTGACAATTTAAAGTAAAACACTGTGAACATTTTTCCATCAAAACTCCTTTGACCTCCCTCATCAAACACATTTTCAAGATTAAAAAATGAAGAGAGAAAACCCATTTTGTAACATTCACCTCATTTATTTGTTAAAACTAGTATGATATCTTGTAACACTGAATTGTATTTACAATTTAAAATGAGATAAAAACAATGACAATTCATCAAATGTATTTATTTTTTTAAAATCCGATATGGGTGAAAAATGGTGTAGTGGTACATTAACTTGTGTACAGGCAGTGAAGGTGTGAATGCAAATGTAAGTGGTTGTTTGTCTTGGTTTGTGCTCTGTGACTCACTGGTGACCATTCCAGGGTGTATTCTGCCTTTCGCATGGGGTCAGCTGGGATCAACTCCAGCACCGCCCGCCATCAAACATCTCAATTAATCTTTCCCCATTGCAATGAATAGCAATTCCATTAAAGCATCCTCACCCCCACAAAAAAGTGCTCGATTATAAGTTGTGCTTCTCTTTTTGGTGTGTCTAGTTTCGCCATCGGGGGCAGTATAATAGTCATGCAGGCACAATCAGAAGAATAAAACTTCGACGTCTGCTACTAATGTAAGAGAATCTTTCAGATGCTGTAAAACTCGTTTTTTTTTCTAGGAGGATAAAGAATATATGCCTCGAGTATTGTTGCGTATTATATTTCTACACATGTTGATGTAATTCTTTTTGTTTTATGTTTAGTTTGACAGTAAACCTGGCAATTTGGCCAAAAAAAATGGAATGATGACTCGCATCTCAAAACTCGGTGCACCACTGTACTACAGTAGTTGGGATGTTCACATTTTGAGGTTGCGCTGACAAACATGATTTCACGTCGTCAAATAATTGACGATAGAGCAAGCGTCAGAATTTTACTTTGTTGCATATCGCGATATCTCGAAAATGAGTTCAGTTCTGACGATGCATCTTAAAGAAACAATCTCTTTCTGGCATCTGCTTTTCCCTTACCAGATTACGTATGAATGTCTTTTCACGTTGCGGTATGTGTTTTTCCTTCTTCACCAAAAGGGAACAGTCGTTTTATGAGGATAACCATCAATTCCAAGAACATTTTGGAGGTAAAACACATTTGGAGAGAGTTCAGGCTTTGGTTCAACTATGCTGAGTTTCTCTCGGGGGTTCGCGTTGTCAGAGCTCTTAACACATATTCCATTGACGTTGGGGCCACGGCTACCAGCTTTGCATTCATGTTGATGCTGAGCAGTTTTACCCTTTAAATGCGCCATTTGGAAGTAAAGCTGGCTGGCTAAACATCCCACCCTTTCTGGGTATGAAGCTCGACATCGGAGCGGAGCAACGGATAGCCAAGCGGGAACGTGCAACCGAACCATATGATATTTGTTTGTTCAGCTGTTTTGTTGTCACCATTAGCAACCAGAGGATGACCGTTTCATTTATAAGCAGTAGTGGCGGGTTGCGCGCTCACGGACGGACGACAGAAGGACCTTGGTCTTCGGGGGGATGCCGGCAGTCGGCATTGAGTTTAGCATGACAAGCTAAAGTAGTGTGCGATGTATTTGTAATGCATTTTTTGTTCGGTAAATGGGAATGCGACAGTCTCTCACTGCAGCTGCTTTCCGGAATTCCATGTGAATTTGAAATGAATCAAATATCGGTGCACCGGACATTTCAAGGAGGCGGTTTGTTTGTTGGGGAAACAACCAAAAACAGAACAAAAACTCTTTTTTTTCTTATGTCTTGAATATTTGAGGCTCATCTTTGTACTGTTTAACAAATTCCAGCCTGGCCTTCCTATTCGTCATGAACATTAGTGGTTTGCAACTTCTGGTGTCTGCTGTTGCCTCTCTGCTTTTGTTCTCGAAGTCCGCTGCTGGTTTCACTAAGAGTTGAGTAGGGTTCATTCTTGTCAGCTCTTAAAATTGATCTGCCATCAGTTTTCGACCCGTTCTGGATGCAATGTTGATCTCTTGTATTATATTCATGTGTTGTCATTCGACCGCCGAAATAAAGTAAGAAGCTTCACTGCCCCAAAGGTTTTGTCGGGGGTGTGTATGTGAACCACTACACTAACGATGACCCTCCTCGACCCTCATCGTGATAGCACAGAACAAACCTACCTCTAAATTCTGATGTTTTTAGGCTTCTAAGGTTTCTGTTATCGCCTCCTGAGTTCCCAGCTGATCCAACACCGCACTGCTTTTTATGTGAACGTTTTGGGCTTCTTGTTTTGCTTTTTATTTACACTCGCCTTTAGAGTAGGTTGTTTTGGGTCAGGCTCGATCATGTCTTCAAAGTGGTTAACAGCGGTGGGGGATGTTTGAGTGGGAGATTTGCTGCGTGTGTTTGTGTGTGTGTGTGTGTGTGTTTGTGTGTACGGAGGTTGCGCTACACCGCGTCACTTTGACAGATCAAATGCCAACAAAAGCAAGGGTTTGAAATTTGAAGTGGCAAAACTTCAGCTCCTTTCACAGTGTGACGTTTGTGTCAGGATACAGTGCTGCGTTTCATTCCTGTGTGCTGAAACAGATTTCTCATCAAACGTGCCAGGTGGAATGTGGCAATGGGGAACATCAGACACTGCTAACTGGAAATGGTCATGTTAAAAAAAAAAAAAAAACCACTGGGAGGGCGTACATTTTGCGTTGTGTTTGTTCACCGAATGTTTAAATCCTTACACGACCCCAAAAAAAAAAAAAAAAAACCACTGGGAGGGCGTACATTTTGTGTTGTGTTTATTCACAGAATGTTTAAATCCTTACACGACCCCAAAAGCAGCAGCGTCACATTTCGTGTCCTAATCAAACTCAAAAGATCAGCGGGGGGGCGGCTCACATTTCGTGTCCTAATCAAACTCAAAAGATCAGTGCGGGGGGGGGGGCAAAGACGATCGCTGACGTGAGATTTTTCAAGGGTGTTACTGCGTGCTGCCTCGATGTCGTGATACGCAGCCAAACATCACATCGTGAGATTAGGTCATAAAGCCTCAGTGTCACTGTTCAGACGGTTGGCTTCTTGGGGAACATCCTCAGACACCGTCCACGTATTTTATAGCTCATTTAAAACACTCCTCTTAGCGCGTGGCTTATCTGATTATGTAAAAACATGCACTTTTCTTTTGAAAATTCTTTCCCCGACTGCCGTTGGCAAATTTATACAACATCACATCGTGAGATTAGGTCATAAAGCCTCAGCGTCACTGTTCAGACGGTTGGCTTCTTTTCTTTTGAAAATTCTTTCGCTGACTGCCGTTGGCAAATTTATACCGCGTCGTTCAAGGGGTGAAGAAACACTGTGCAGTGCATCCTAAATTCAAAGCGATCGGGTCATGCGTTACTCGCAGGGGGAATGGAAGCTCTGTGTGTTATCATCACATGTCTACTCGCAGGGGGAATGGAAGCTCTGTGTGTTATCACATGTTGCCACATCCTTAACCAGTTAGACCATCAAAAGTTTTGGCAAGCCCTCTAAGCTCAGCATGGCCTTTGATTGGCCGTCGATTCTGTCTTTGGATTCTCCTTTTAACTTGGCCTTTCTTGCTGAGAAGGCAAACACATGGGGGAACACATCCTCCTCCACGTCGGCAAAAATTGTTGCGCATCTGTGTTTTCCCAACTTCCTACTTCAATCAAATACAACATTCCCAGCAGGGCAAGCTCGTCATGGCAATCGAGAGCGAGTAGCAAAGCGCAAGATGGCCTCGCCAACTCCACAATCGCCTCGGAGGTTCTTTGTCCGTCGCCCCAGCCTTACCCGCGTCGCGCCAGTCCGAAGTTGATTCCCATGCCCGAGTCTCTTTGACATCCCTTGTTGGATTTCAGTCACTGGCAATCATGTGTATTGTGTTCACGTGGCTAAATGTACAGTTCTCTGGCCCCCGGAGCTTCACAAAAAGCTGCGTCTTCAAGAACTCTGACATTTACTTGTTCAGAGTTCAACGACATTCTTTGCCAGCGTCTCGGCACCTCTGATCTAATCGTGTCCGTAGCTATCGGCCCGTCAGCCTTGCGCTTCGCCCTCTTAGCGCTCTCTGTCTGACCCCTCGTCTTTGCCATCGCTTTGTACCATGAGCCAGACCCTGACAGGTCTCCAATAGCCAAACACCACCGCTTTTATCCTTGTCCAAAAAATGCAGGTATGCTGCAAAGACTCCTTTTGAGGTGTGTTTGCATTTGGCACGGTCCACCCCAAGCCCCGCCCATCTGTAAAAGCATGCGTATCCTGTATGCTTACCGGATCAGACAAGTTAAAAGGGGAACCAGTTTCCCCGAGGCCGAAGAACCTTTTAATTGCTTGTTTTCTTACAATGTTGTTCTTGTTCTCATGTAAAATATCAAAATAACAGTGTCAGGAAACCTTAACCCCCTTCTTGATCTGTGTGTAACCATATTAAAGAGCTGTGGCCGGCGTGTCGTTTTTTTTTTTTTTTTTAATTTAATTGCTTGAAAAAACTGCCCTCTCAGCAGTATTCCGCTCAGCTACTGTGACACGGTGTATCGCACATGGCATGTGAGCAAGCGTGGCAATTATAGTTGTGACTTGTGCATCGAAGGGCACTGAGCTGTCACTGAAGGGATTGTTTCTAACAAACCAAGACCCCCGAGCCGTTGATTTAATATGGTAAATTGCTCCAGAGGTATTTGTCACCTGAGGATGATTAAAGGGAATTAGGATTCAGAGTTGAGTTTTAGGGGTGAACTGTGTCAACGGTTTAGCCAGGCAGAATAAATTCAGTGGCCACTAATTACAAAGAAGCTGGAGACTACACTTGTGTCTGTCAAGCCCCCCCCCCCCACCCCAAACACACACGCACATGACAAAAAAGCAAAAGCTAAACAGGCCCTTGTTTTTCGAAATTAATTCTGTTGAATTATTTTCTTTTCTTTTCAATCTGCTTTCGAGCTCCTCATCAATCACAGTTGTCAGAATGTTGTTTATTTTACCAAGCCCGCGTACAGTACACAACTCTGCAGAGATGATTTGTTGAACTAGCTCCAATGAAATCACCTCTGGGAAAGCGAGCTCAGTCATTAGTTTACGTCCAAAGTGCCATTTTGGGAACAATGCGCTCCTTAAGCAGTTGGACCTTGCTTGAGCAGTTGTGGAAAGACGAACAATGAGATCACTTTTTTTTTTCTTTTTCAAAATTAAGTAATCCATATGGCGCACATTGATTTCACGAGCTACCTCTAGACAACCCATTCACTCTTGAGACGTAGCAGAAATCCAACCCAATGGTCAGTTGATTGCTGAGGCCTTTAATCAGATGCATTAACCCCGCCAAACTGCCAGATAAATTACAGCTGATCTGCTTTTTGAATTCGACGAACCGAATTGCCTCGGAACTCCTGCCAAAGGTGCACAGTAGCCATCAGACTGAACTTTGGAGAGCGCTGTGACTCTCCAAACTTACTGGTAGACCTTCAAGCGGCCCCCGTGTTTGAAGAATATTTTAGTTCCCACCCGCTCTCAGACAGAAGGCACTGCGATTCTGTTTGCTATGTAAAACGTTCCACAGATTCAAAAGACTCAGCGGTTGGTTGCTAAACGACTGCAAACACACGTGGCGTGGCCGCTAATGACCCCCCCCCCCAAAAAAAAAGTGAGCAGGTATATTTGTGACACGGTCAGACAGTCCTGACCGCCGTGATGGCTTTAAGAGCCAAAAGTCTTTCTGCGTATCACTGACTTCATCCAGCTACTCGCAAGGGACACTGAGGTCGGCCTGGATTACACTCAGGGTCTCCTGCATATTCATTTCATATCAGAGAGATAATACGCAAACGCCGAGGAAAAGGAGAGCGAGATCACGCACGATGAGCTCACCGCGCGCATGACTCGAAAGAAGCAGTAAATGATATTTATTCATTGCGCTGTGGCATCGGGTTCGCCGTCGGTCAGGAATTGGTTAGGGTGTCATCGACTTGACAGGGATATCACGATGTGTCATCAGCGTATTGATTGTCAAGAAAATTAAAACTGCAGTCCAAGCTATCATCAATATGTTGTGCCACTACGACTTTGCGCTGAGCATGACGAGCGCCTGTCATGTGAAAATCGGCGCCTTCGAAATTGGACGCACGACAAAGAAGCCAAATTGGAATGATGATGTATTCGAATTCACTTCACGGCGCCTATTAGCTATCCGAAGAGGTGACATGAGTCGCATTTCAATCATACGACCGAGTTATCGTGCACCAAGGTGCACAAAGTTCAAAATATGGACAACGTCAACATTCAAGAACGGGATGAGCTAATGAGTTGGAATGGGGCAGAAGATGCGGTTATCGCTCGACTCGTCTGGCTCTGAGATGGGAACAAATGGAGTAATTAAGAGACACCCAAGCCTCGCGAGGATATGCCAGGCAAATGGGAGAGAGGGGGCAGAAAGGGAAAGAGGGATTGAGAATGCAACCCTATTGTGTTTCATGGAGGGATTTGGTCGCTGAGGCAGTGGTCTTGCGGTCTGTCCTAAGGCCATACTTTAGGCTCTTGTTACAACACCTGCCTTCCAGCCCTTCCCCCTTTAGCGCGAGTTATCATATCGAGCGACCGCACGACGGGGCTCTCTAAGCGTAAAAGAGTTTGGGCAGGGAAACAAGTGGGGGGGAAAAAGACTGTTTGAATAGATCCGAGCGCATCGTGACCGCTTTCAATGATGTCATGGCCGTGTTTATAATGGTGTGAATCAGGTGACGCTGGCCTCGTTTTGGAGCTGATGTAATAGCTCCGATGGAGCTGTTTATTGGATCATTGTGAGGTCATTGCCTTTGTAAGGTTGTTGGGAGTCGTGCCATAACGGGCATTGTCTGGCTCATTTAAAAGTTGATTACGTTTTGCGTCCCTCGTGCCCCGTTTGTTCTCGCCAAGCGCATGAAATGCACGTTTTGTCCAATGTAAATTGTGACTGCACTTCACAACAACAGCGCATTAATGTCAGCTGAAGATGTTTTCTGGATTCGGCAGAGAAAGTATTTTTAGCAGGAAATGTCGTTGAATACTTGGTCTACTTTCTCACCCTCCCATAGTGCCTCTTGTGTCTCCCAGCAGAGTTATGGGCTGTTTATCTGTGTGCATACTCAGGCCGCTATACAAACACGCGCATACTCGGGCTCCACACTGGACAATCATATGAGATATACATAAATCTGTAGTCCCCCGGAAGCGACAGGACTACATCGGATTTGGACTCCTGTTCATCGAGGTTTATTATTAGCGGCGGCAAGTGTCAGCTGGTCTCTTTCAAACGTATTGCGTTGTAACGTCAACAATCGCGTCATCCTTGCCAACGGAATGTTTTCAACGTTTTAGATGCAATACGAGTTTTTGAGGCTTGAACCAATCTTTCATACTACCTTGTTGACTGTGCCGTGTTGGGTCCCCATATCATCAAGATCAGGGGTGTCAAACTCATTTTTGTCCCAGGCCACATTGTAGGTACGGTTTCCCTTGGAGGGCCGTTCTGAATTTTGGGAAACCATAGAAATGTTTAATCACCTCCACATATTACATACAAAGCGCACAACAAATTGACGGATAACTAGTTTTAAAATCAGAAATCAAGAATAATGACTGTTATTTGTGGATTACATACGACAATTTGAAATTTTGGTTCAGACTTTAGCAAACATCATGGGACTTGACATGCTTGATTTGCTTTCGCGGGCCACATAAAATGATTTGGCGGGCCAGATCTGGCCCCCGGGCCTCGACTTTGACACCTATGATCAAGATCCTACAGGATCTGGCTGTTAGGGTCTTCGTGTCCATCTCATTTTTACTTGTGGAATACACCACAAGGAAAACGCAGTTCTTGAAAGCTTCAGTGAGCCTAAAAACTAAAATCAACTATGGTTGCAAATGGGATGGAAAAATCCACTCGCTACTTCTAAATGGATACGTGCTTCTAGTCTGGAATTTCCTACTGGATCAATGACCCCTAACCTCAATTCAAAGTAAAACCCCTAATTATTTGTTTGTAGTATGTAACACGGACCAGGAAAACTGCTGAACCGAGTGGCGAGTTACATGTGTCGTTGTCTTCCTTTCTCTCCCAGATGTGGATCTCTTGGTCTGCAAGCACCAGGGTCCATCTTGCTGCACCCGCAAGATGGAGGAAAGCTACCAGTTCGCAGTGAGGAGAGAAACCCTCCACAACATTTACTTATACAGTTATGAGCTGAAGCACCTGATCGCTCGCCACTCGGATGCCTTCCAGGGTAAGTACAAAGACTTACAAATCAGACTTTGGGTTGTCCTGGATGGATTTAAGTGGACGTGGTTTTGAAGTACATGTTTGGTGAGCTCGTCATGATTCATTAAGTACATTCTCTTCTTGCTTCTGGTGCTTGATTGATGTTCTGCTCAAATTCTGGCCTCCTCATCGAAAGCGTTTCGATCTTAGCGCATTACCTGTTTTTTTTTTCTTCCTTTTGCTGAACTCTTACTTAAAATGGTTTAGAGGAAGGGAAAGCTTTTAATTTGAGATGATGTGACATGATTACACAGGCCATCTGCCTTTTCGGAGTTTGAACTGATTAGTTGATGCATCGATGAGTCGGCTTTCCTCGGCTGCAGCAACGTTTACATTTTTGCTATGTGGTGAGTAAAATATTCAGAGTTGATACTTCAGCTTGGTCACATTGTATGTCCAAGATCCTCAGGAACATTTTTTTTTTTCTCAGTGCCCATCTGACCACAGCACGATCGCAGTGCGGTCTAAATTTGAACATTTCCTCCCTAAAAGTAACGCAATCCCACACTGTTCGCGAGATTCATTTATATTTTTGACTTCTGTGTGTTCTAGTTCGAGTATTATCGAAAGCTTACAATTACTCTGAGAAGACAATAGGCTGCTTAGACACAGGCCATGTTTTACCCCATGATGAATGAGCGGATGCCACTTATGTTGCTCACAACTATGGAAAAAACGGAATGGAATTTGTCAAAACTAACATTGCTGTCACGGAAATGAATACTTTTCACTTTGTTGGAATTATAGTGCCGTCAAACACGTTCTCGAGGAGGTCACGCAGCGCTGGGGTTGGGCCTCTTCTCCGTTCCACTGCACTAATACATGCAAAAATGTCTGAATGTGTTTCTGGTATTTGCCCTTTTCATCATCATTAAGCTCCTTCACGTCTTACCTCATGTCTGGGGCCCGTCTGGCTGAATGAAGATCGAGTGCTCCACACGGTCCGCAAAGGCTAAGATGGAAAAATAACAATGTGATATCAACAGATACAAGGGTTGGGGGGGGGGGGGGTAATCGGGATCAAAAAGATGACATCACGAGTCATCCACTTGCAAAGCCTTCTAAGGACAGTCTTTGCTGCCGATGTGTGCTTCAAGTGGAACGTAGCACATGACTGGTGTACATATGAACCGACAGGGATATGATTTTAGCTGACACCATCTGAACTCAGAAAGGTGAAAAAGTCTGAGGTTGTTGCTCTGTTAGTGTTGACCTCATTGCCTCTCGTGTAACATACCATGACGGTGCAGTTTCTACAAGGTTCTGTGAAAAACTGAAATCTGTTCTTTCCTCTTTAATATAACGCGATTTGTATTGTTCCGAGTCTCGCTGAGGGGTGAACGGTATTGAAGAAAGTGGCCATTAGATGAAAAATGGTGTGCATGGCTGCCTGAATGTGTGTTTTCATTGGCTTGCCCTTGTTTGGACAGTGCAAAAGGCCCTACTGTGCTTTGTCATGAGTGGGAGTTGTCATGTCATGACCCTACAAACACGCACCACATTTATAAATGCGATGGGTCTTTTTTCCCCAACAGCATATTCAGAAAGCTCAACCCTACACAGAACCTATAATCTTGATATCAGCTCATCACAAATGCCTGTCGGGTGGTTCCATGTTTTTAAGTTACAATCCCCCCCTTTAAAATCCACTATAACAATAACCACATGCTTTTTTTTTTTTTTTTAAATCCTTTTCAACTTCCCTGAAACACACGCACAGACACGCCCAGGCTAGCTCCTCTGGTCTCCTTCCTCCCCTTCATGTAAACAAACACGCCTTCCTCATCCACTTTCAGGAGAAGAAATGACTTTAGCTGTCATGTTCTGGTGATGGAGGAAAGGTGTCAAACACGAAGCAAAGTGTGAGCCAGACAGGCTTAGAGTTTCCATCATGGGCTTTGCCTTGTCAACCCAGCAATCGCTACCGGAATAATCTGACAGCCTGGACATTTTCATTGATCTTCATGCGGGTTGAAACGCTTTGGTTTACTTGTTGAAGACGTCATACAGGTTCATTATGTTAGCCTAAAACAACAAATTTTGGTGAAGCAAACCAGAGATCTCCAGTGTTGGGTTAGCACATGCTAACGCTAAAGACAAACTGAGGATTTATTTTTTTTTCTTTCTGGACATGGACATGGCAAATATTACACTGTGGAAACTGTGGGAATCTCCCTCAGGATTAATAAAGTCTCCATTTTTCCATCTATCCACCTCTCCAAATTATCCAGCTAGCTTTAAAAGTTTCTCAGTGTCATATTCTTCCAAGACACTGGTCGAAATGCAGTCAAATTCATTGTCTAAACTGCACTCAAATAACTTGTAAAGTGAAGTCAAAGATTTGTTTTTCAACACATTATACATGCTCGAAGATAATTGCTGGAAACTAATTTGTGGAGATACAGCATTCAACTATTTTTGTTCATTCCAGCCTTCTTCATTTTTTGGGCCGTTGTTCAAAGACATGAGTAAGAAAACCCCACTATGGAAGAATTTGAGCGGATTCGACTTAGTGGTTATCCGTCTCAATCATGACATGCATTTGGTTCACTAGCTACAGCATGTCAACACCATGAAAATAAATTTTCTCTTTGGACGGTCTAATGGCGTGGCTGCTTAGCAGTGCATCGTTTTCTGCTGTGAGTATGCGCACGTCAGATAGGGAAAGGCAGACGAGCCAAGAGGGGAAGGCAGAAAAAAAACAATGTGACAGCCAGTGTGCAGAGCTTCGGGCTGACATGGCTGCTTTAGAGTGCCTTGTTGTTGCAGCATGAAGAAGCCCCGTTACAACCCGGCCGGATATATTCCAGCCACAGGCTGGTCTTATCTGCAAACACCTGATTTGCCTGAAAGTTTGTCCCTCCTGTCTCGCCATCATTTCCCACCCTCTCGCGCCCTCTCTCTGTGTCAATGTCTGCATATATTTTTCTTTGCAGATGTTTTGACCGGCCGTGCTATTGCTCTAGAGGCCGATGCTTGGACACAGGAGGACGGTGCGCCGCACCATGATCTCATGCTCAAATTAGGGAGGATATCCGGAATGCATCCCTACACGTCTCATTTAATCACTCAGGGCGGGGAGGAAACGTGTTTATGGACCTAATAGAGGAACGAATACATTGCGTATCTCAGGGTGAATGTGCTCGTGTCCCAGTCGTGTTTGTGTTGTAGCTACGCCTCTGTGGTCTCCTGAGTGGACATGACACATCACAACAGGATGAGTCTGCAAGGGTTCCGGCCTGCTGAGTGAAAAGAGGGGGAAGGCTGAAGTCGAGGAGGTGGAGTCTTAAAAGACTTGTGGAGTCATGAAGTCACATATCAACCGTCGCTAATTACCTCTGCTTTTCATCTGCTTCTCTCACTTAATATAGATGTGTGACAACCCCCTCAGAAGCAGGCTACACAGACATGTTTGGCGCTTTGGTGTGTGGCTCTCAAAGCAAAACTAAAGCGCCCCCCCCCCCCCACACACACACACACACGCAGATGATACGTAGAAATCCAATGGTGCGTGAACACATGTAGACAGACAGTATCATAAAATCACAGGCATGTATTCTTTATCCTCTGCGATAAATGACTAATATTACTGCAGTGTACTGAGTCACTGAAAGTAGTTAGTTTGTGTCTGCATGACTGTGATGTGACCCAAAAAAACAGATCCCAAAAATGTTATTGGGTTTTACGCAATGGATCATTGGTGTTTCCATTCATTTCAATGTGGAAAGATGATTGGACACGCAAGCATTTTGATTTACGAGCGTGGTCACAGCATTAATTGAACCAAGGCACCAGTGGAAGAGGAAAAACAAACAAATAAACACAAATTGAAGCGGGACAAAACATCAAGGGCAAAAACCGCTAGTGCCACAACAAAATATGCCTCGGCAGAGAATGTTCGAATAGATGAGAAGGCGAGGCTCCTCGGATTGAGAGAATCTGTAAAAAAGCGGGAGGGAATAGCTTTCAACGCAATAGGGCAAGAGAAAGGTCAGGTGTTAAACTTGACACCCCCGATTCTAGCATTGAGGAATACCCCGACTCTCGTCCGCTCCTCCGATACGACACCTGAAAGTCGAACATTTCTGGGGCGACTTTGTCCCAGCCATTTGTTTTTTTTGTTGGCATCAGTTGCACAGAAAACATTTTTTTGTTTCGACGGGTATTTTCAATGCATTGCTCTTCTTTTTTTTGTCCATCCGGGTTCCACTCCGAGTGCGGACTGCTCTGTCGACAATGGGCTTCTTAACAAGAGTGGGCGTCGTGCCAGCGGCGTTTTTTCCTTGGCCTGCACGCTGCAAGGGACCCACATGTTGTCTGCCAAGCATGCACGCAACACAATGAAGCCATAAATGCATCAATCTTCAGCCATCTTCCTCCCCGCAAATATCTCCTTGTTTTTTTTTTTTTACCGTCCCTTTCATCGTTCTTCAGCTCCTCTCATTTGACTTTCATTGCCTAGATTAATGAGAGGTCTGCGTGGAGGAGACTCTTTGCAGACATTCCCAAAATCAATTCAAACTGCGACGGAGGAAAAAAAAAAGTGCCACTTTTATTGTGAGCCAACATCGTCTTCTCTCTCCGGGAAAGATCTTCTTACACAGCCTTGCGAATTTGACACATTGTTCTTCCTCTTGCCACAGCACACTCATTTCACATAAACAAAGCTCTGAAACTCTTGCAATTATCACATCAAGACCGCAAGTTTGAAGTCCGAAGGTGTTTATTGGTCTTCAATTAGGGTCGTATCTCCCTACGAGAGAGTTGGACATTACCGAATCTCTTACTTGTCGGGCTGTTGGGATTTCTCCTCCATTGCTGCTGACTGGTCCAGATTGACTATACACCCGCCAACACCCCCCCCCCGCCTCCCTCTGTGTTCTGTCTGACACAGAAGGAGGAGGCTCATTTGTTAAGCTCTGAGATATGCAGTAGTTTTGCGTGTGTGACTACATAATCGTTCCCTTCTGGTTGGAATGCTCCAACAGCAAACTTCACTCGTTTGCCAAAGAAGCCAAAAACTTGTGAGAACTCATGTTGGACTTGAACAAACCGAGGTCTCGGTAAGGAGAATCCACTGAGGGAAGGAGGAGCTTGTATCTGTGTTGCAACTCATGGTGACTTTTCAGTCCGACGTTGGCTGCTTTCCAGCCGTCTTTTCCCTTCTGGCTCACTTGCTCGGTCACCCGCCCGTTCGGCACCCATTCAAGTGCACTCACTTTGCATTTTACGGGCCGTATCGGACACTCTTCTGCTCCCACCCTGTCTTCCTCCTCGCCTTGGTGGCTCCTTGCACGCCATTAAGGAGTCCCCACGGTGGGCCTTTTGTCACTCAGCCTCCAGTCACTCCTCCATTGTGTTGCAAAGGAGGAAGTACAATTCATGAGAAAAGCGTAGACAGGAGGGAAAACAACATTTAGATTTGTCTCTTTGGGGCCTTACATAGTTTGTGTGAGGTACGAGTGATTATTATGACGACACCACGTTGTTGTGCCACAATGAAGCCCTGGTATTATTCTTCATTTCGAATCTTGCTGCGGTTTTTCCTTGACCCAAAACAAGGCCTCGTCCATTGCAATCAGTAGAACTCATTCCATTCAGTTTTCGATGATTCTTTTTGGTGGCCAAGCCACACATAATTGACCCCTCGTGACTGAGCCACACCTGCTCCAAGCATTCTTGACTATCCCCTTTCACCTTTGCAGTCGTTTCACACTCGTGCATTTGCGCGTCTATTTTGTGTTAATCATCTGCCGGTCAAGAGTATTTCCCTTCTGCCTCTGTGTATCCGCGGGCAAATTTGACCTTAACGACCCTCTGTTTATCGCAAATGCCCGCATCAATTCTTTACGCCGTGCCATTTTTTAGAACAAAGGCTTGCCCTTGGCTAAAGCGGCGGTGGATCTTTCCGATTGCCCCCCCCCCGTTTCCCCCCCCCCCCCCCCCACCCCGTGTGTTGTCATTCCTGCTATGCATTTTGTAGGCACATGGCGGCGGTCATTGCGTGTGACACGTGCTGCCCTTTAACACTGTATCAGAAGCGTCACCGTGATTTATACGCCGATAAAGTACGGAGAAATGAGGGGTTACTGTAGACCCCCTGGCCTTCCTAATGCCTCAGACCAGGGGTGCTGTCTATCAGTCTGTCAGCATTCTGTCCCCATGCTGGCCCTCAGAATATAACCCCTTCATGGTATTAGGAATTTGAACCCCCCCCCCCCCACACACACACCTCCCCCCACCCTCCCCGGCTTTCTCTTCAGCCCGCTGTCTCCTCTCCCAGCGTCCTTCTCTCATCTGCTCATTCGCCGGCCTTCGGTCGTGTTTCCGCTCTCTGGCCAGAGCGGATAGCAATGATCCTCTCTCAAATCTGCACCTCCGTCCCTCCTCCCGTCGCATTACAGCAGTGTAGCCTGACCCTGAATATGCCCCTGGCATCAAAGCAGTTGTTTACCTTTGAGGGGGTTTTGATTACTATCATACTGATAGGGAGGTAAGAAATTATCTATAACCTTCTTGCCATCTTCCACCAAATTTCACTTCCTGTCTTGAGGAAACATCTCGAGTAAATAAAAAATTGGGGTTGTGTTTTTTTTGGGGGGGGAATATACATTTGTGATTTCATTTGTCAGTTTTCAAAGGAGGCGTTTTTTGGCTGGGCTGCACCTCTTACAGGTTACACAAACATGGGCAACAAATCTGCATCTGACGTCAGACGATTGAGTCATGCTCCAGTTTTGGACTGTAGACGTCGTGCTTGGCTGCGCAAAATGATGATTCGACTGATTGATCATTTGTCTTAATAATAGTTTATTACCATGAAACTGTTTGCTGTAAAGTGGCAGGCCGACCGAGATTGCATGACATTGCAGCTCTCAGTTGAAACCTAAGAAGCGTTTTGCTGGGTGAGAGATGTTTCTCTGTGCTGTATCATTACTAATTAAAACAGGCCCGTGTAATCCACACACATGTCACTATGCTGCATATGTGTGTGGTGACCTGTATGAAACCAAAGCTGGCGACAGGATTAAGATGCTTTTTCCTGAGAAGATGCGAGGCGATGACCAATCGCGGCTGTTTGCCAAGTCAGGAATGACGCACGGCTCCACGGCATGAGATCGGTGTCTCCTACCTCATTACCACATTGCCACACACGTGTAATCCAATATACACACTCACACACACACACACACACACACACACACAACAAATTTTATTTAAAAATGGAGGAGCATGTGATGAAAACCTTTGCTCTCATAATAGAATGGCAGCTCCAAGATGAAACTCCTTAAGGCTTGTACCATTTGGAGTTTGTTCAAAATTTTAAGAAAAAATATGTCAGGAGTGCTAAACATGAATTCAGGCTATATTTGAGCAGCCCCTCATTCAAGTCAGCAAAGGCCACTGCTGTTTGACTGTCTCTAAAAGATTTTCCTGAGCGATTTAAAAGAAATCAATAAATAAAAAAACATGGAGAAAATTGTACAAAAATCTTGTTACCATCAAGTCGTCAGTTCTGCATTTTCTTATTCTGCTCATATTTTTTTTCCTCTTTTTTTGTACTTTCTGGTGGTCTGGCTCCCTTGTGGCACCATGCTGTCTCTCACAGGTCAGTCTTAGTTTTATGACAGACATCTGGTTTGAGAAAAGGTTTTCGGTGGCTATATCGTTATTTATACAGTTAGTTCTGACCAAGCAAATCATTCCTTTATGCCTGTATCTCACTGAGCGGCGAAGGTTTGCAAGTACATAATCGTTTGCGACCTTGAAGGAACCCTCACGGAAAAAAAACATTTGATACCCGCGATATACAGGATAACATCACTTGACCTTTTAACTTAACACACCACTTTACAGGTATTGTGGCCTATACCAATGCATTCATTTTATATTGAATTGTCATGAAGTACCACAGCAGCATCAAGGGATAAACTATGCTTGTTTTGTTCTGTGTTGCTTCTCTTAAGCAATGTTTGCGGTTGTTCCTACTAGTTGTTTTCCTTTTTTTTTTTTTTTGGCGTCTGCTTTTGTTTTCTTTATAGGGCCTTTAATCAGGAGAATTGATTTGTTGATTCTGAGTGGTGTTGTGTTTTTTTGTATGTTTTGACAAGAAGGAACAGGAGTTGGAGATTTAGACTGCTCTGTTAACACTTCACGTAAGCCTCTCGTAAGCTAGCCGTTAACCGCTAGCTGCCAAGTGGCTAGCTGCCATAGGCTTGTCACTTGTGATCCAAAGGTGGAGTGTTATGCGTGTGCAATGTTTGAAAGTTTACATTAGTGGTAAATGTAATAAAAAAACAATAATACAACCGTTTTTTTTTTCATTTAGTGTAACTTTTGTTTCGCTTGGCCCTTAAAGAGATTCAGATTGAAAAGAACACGTAAAGTCCAACAGCAGAATGCGGTGTCTCAGAAAGTTTGGTTTTCGGATTCCAAGTTTCTGAATAAGAGCTTTGCTAACTAATGATGATAGTTCAATCATGGAAACACTTAAATTTGAAACAGACACTAAAATAAAGAGCTGCCTCGCTTGCTCCGTTTTGCCCAATGACTAAAAATGAGTAATCGGGAATAAATTAAAAGGGCAAATGTGGTAATTGTTCAATAGTTACACTTTTTTTTTTCCTAATCTTAAAGGACATTTAAAAACAAATCATATCCACACCATATCAAGCTGAATTTCGTCTCCGGTCAGTGATAATTGGTTATCACCTACCTCTTTGCAAACACATTTTTTTCTGTACACGTGTCACACGGCACGTATTTCATCTCTTCCAGCGCGTTATCTGAAAGCCAATATGGAAACTTGCGCACTGGATGACTGACAGGATTCATTTTGGTGAAATGAATTCAGATGCTGGAGACTGCGAAACAGTCCATTCTCTTCAGGGAATGCTATTCTTTACACAGTATAATCAGGCTGTGCGAGCCCTGTGTCAGTGCAGGCCTGTCTGGTGCCGCATGTCTGTGCTGGGTTTTGGCAACCACACTGAAGCCGTGGCTCCCTCACGCTCTAACAATACTGCTCAGTTCAACTCACACATGCTTACACTCATCTTTCACAATACTGAAATGCCTCAGAAGTCAGAGACCACTGTGTTGCAAAGCGTGGTAACACTATACTTCTGGCTTGAATCAGGCATCTGCCATTTTATTTTTTATGTTTTACTTTGATATTATGGAGACAGACTCCCCATAATGACAGTTTAGCAGTGCCATACAGAATGTCAAGGGGAAGTAGCCTTTTATGAAAAAAAACTCTGCGTTGTCACCCGCTTGCCTGGTGAAAGATTTCCAAAGCCATAAGTTCTCTTTTGGATACGCAGGCATCCTTCCTGTGAGGTTGTCCTGGAAAATATGCAGCTCTGATGCTGGTATTCTTGGGCCCTTCCTCACACTTTCAGATTAACTGCTTCATACAAAACTTAAGAGCAGCTTCCTAATGGGAGAATGTGACACAGTAATGATGCTCAGCCACAGCAGTGTGTGAGGTAAAAGCTGTATTCAGGCTCTGTGGTCGCAATTTGGGCCTTCAAAGCTGCCTTTTTTTGGTTTCTTATGTTTTGTTCTCACTCTGTTCCCCAGTACTGTAAAGTACGGAGAAACCCACAGCAGTTGTTTGATTTATCACAGTTGAGGCGCTGAGTCAGTATGAGCGTGGGAGAGCGCTTGATAAAGAACAGAGAAAAGCTGAAAACGATGTATCAAGAGATTCGGTGTTTCCTTTCAATGCGGAATATATTGGGAAAGGTGGACTTTTGTCATCTCCATAAACTGTGCGCATTGGAAGAAACGGAAGCGGAAAGGTGGGGATGTGCGCCCATCCCAGGGGCCAAATGAATCCAGATGGCTTTTCAAAATGTCCTCCTCCATGGTATTCGGTACAAATGTAGATGACTTTTTGTTCACTTTTTGTGGGGGTCTGTAAAGTTTGTTTTTGGGGCGATCATTTTGTGCTTTGATATCGGTATTATACAGCTAACAAGTACACGGGCGGCCATTTTCACCGTGTGTTGAATTCTTGTTGTTCCATTTAACACCTGTAGGAGTCAGTAGGTCACGTTTCAACATTCAACACCTTCATCCGACTTCAGCCGGTTCTTCATTCACACGGCGCAGAAACATGTCGGCTCCAATTGAAAAGTAAGCCGGTTTTGAGACCATCTTAGTTATCGATGTATTTCCAACTGTAGGGAGTGGGAGTGCAGGCGGCTGCACGACTGCACTTCCAAGCAGTTTTAAAGGTTCGGTGCCATGCTCATGGACAAATTGGCAAATTGGTCCATAAATGCACATTTTACATCAAACACTGGTATCCAGACCACGTATTTATGGACAGAACCACCACTCCTTCATAAGTAATATAAATGGGAGTAGATAAAATGTTCAAACAGGAACCTGCTCAACACTCACATGGATTGTAGCCTCCCAAATTAACATATGGGTTCACAAATATACAATCATATTCAATCAAATCAATTTCGTGAAACATACACTTGACAGAGCAACACTAGAACATGGTATTTGCTAACATGATCACTTCAGGCAAACATTGATCTAATCGTGTGTAAGTTTAGTGGCCGGTTATATGTTGTGGTATGAATGTCGTGTGGCAGTGGAGCCTTGCGGCCTGGGTTGACAGCAAGCAGACAGAGCTCACACTTGTGCCCGCTCAAGAAGCGGAAAGACCCCAAACTGAACTGAAACCACGGTTTTACAAATTATTTGTGATTCTCTCTGCGTTGAATTGTCTTGAGTAATATGATTTTTTTTTTTTTTTTAATAGCTTGAGCCCACAGACAATGTCCTCAGTCAACCCAATAATTGTCAATATGATAACAATGATATAATAGTGCTCTTTCCGATGCCGATTAATGCTCATGTGAAAATAAAGTGACACTCTTTTCAGCAACGGGTTACATTTTTTTTTTCGTTTTGTTTTGTATTGGGACCCTAGCCAAATTCTTACAGACGAAATAACTACTGCAGCCGGAGAATAGGAGGTTAGAGCTCACCTCAAGGATACCCCTTTGGGGCTCATGAATACAGTCAAAGGGCTGATTGTTAACGGCCCTCATGCAGGTTTTTCAAGATGGAACATTCAAATGACTGTATGATAATCTGTCTGCAGGTTGCTCTGGATGGCTCATTGCAAAACATCAAGCTTTTGACACTTTTATGGTATTTACACAAAACGCCAACACCACGATAAACCATGAAGCATATAGAAAGTCTTTATAATTTGTCCTGCATGGTGGACAAATGGGGGACACGGCCACCGCTAACAAAGTCCAAACATAGACCTTCATTGTTCCACTCGCATGTTGGGTTTCATGGTTTCACTTCATTGGGACTTCCAGGGATTCTGGAAGTGAGGCACACACAGTTGGCATTGCTTAGAAACAAACAAATACAAAAAAAAAACAAAAAACCGGTCTCTTGAATTACGTCGAATTAAATTGTGTTCGACGTTTTTTTTGTTTGTTTTTTTCTGTGACAAACAAAAAAAAACGGTCTCTTGAATTACGTTGAATTAAATTGTGTTCGACGTTTTTTTTTTAATTGTTTTTTTTCTGTGACAAACAAAAAAAAAACGGTCTCTTGAATTATGTCGAATTAAATTGTGTTTGACGTTTTTTTTAAATAGTTTTTTTTCCTGTGGAAAAAAAATAAACAGCCTGAGGCCATTTATATTTACTAACTAATGCATGAATGGGGTGGGGAAGGGAGGGGGGGGAAGTAGTGCGGGTAACAGATGTGACTCATAACTTAAGCATATACTGCTTTCATATGGGATCCGAACCGATGAGCATTCACCCCACAGTGGTTCCGTCCGATGCAGCTGTCACTAATGTTCCCCTTTTGTAATGACACGTGAGTCTGCTATGTACGGAAACATAAAGAGGTCAAATCATACTGCACGATCTCCGCCCACAATGTAATTTATACACTGGCTTGAGTTTAAGAATGTCCAACGAGGCACCGTGCCAAAACTATCATTGGAGAAAGCGCGATGCCCCCACATGGTCGTATCAAAACAAAACACATTTTCATCTCTTAAAATGGTGAAGTGTTGAGGAAATTCATGACGATATTTGCAAAAAATAACTTGTCTGTGTTGTGGGAGTATAACTCTTAATCTTTTTGTGGTAGCCGCATATAAACGTCAGTTGTATTTGGGAGAGTTACACGTGCCCTTTACTGGCCAGCCGGGAGTTCCTATGTGTCAGACATATTAGTGCAGCTGTTGAGATTGACCGTTGTTATCTTTCTGTCTGCGCGGTGCGACACACACACACACAAACACACACACACAGATATACTGTACATGCACGCACACACAAAGGTGGGCAATTATTACTGTACAATGATCGCAATTGAATATTTTGCTTAAGACCACCAAGTTACGCAAACCTTTGTGAAGACATAACAGGGGGCGCACTGGGGTACCACAGTTGCTACTCTTCCTTCATGTCCAGGCATGCTTTTAAGTTGACATCACATCCCAGAAGTGTAGCGTGGAGCATCCACAGCCTGCGCACACAAACACTTTTGGACATACGGTTCATCTACATGAACGTTAGATGACGCGCTACGGTAGATTCAGTACCAGACAATTGTAGACCAGGTCTGAAAAGACGTTTAAAAACGTCTTTGGGAGTGAATGACTTAAATGGGCAAGAGATTTATTTCCCTTTTTTCTTCACCAACAAACCATGTGTGATTAATTGGGCCTACAAGAGGACCTTGAAACGTTTAATTGGACTTTGTACTGGCACCGTTGATTACTTTGCAGCTTTTTTTTCCCCCCTCACCCATCAAGAAATCGAGAAAGAACTGAATGACTTTCTTGTTCAACTGTGTGTAAGGTTGTAGTCGTTTCAGAGTGAAGAGAAGTTAATTGGGGACAGCTCGTTCACGGGTGAACAAACAACGTGCCCTCTATCCGGAAAATGACAATGCTTGGGTCAAGGGGTCATTGTTAGGCTCAGACTGTTTGTTCCAGTGGTAAAATCTGAAATGAAACGACAAGACTCTGCTATTTTAAGTCTGTATCGCTGTCTCACGTCGGTCTCCCTCTGTGGACTGGCCGACCGTCTCGATAGGTCATGACATATTGGGGTGATGACATCATGAAAAAAATGATATCGCCACCATATTAAAAGGAAAGTTGGCGCTGGTTTTGCAATGCTAAATTCCGCCACATACAAGTGGCGCTTCGCTCTTTAGGGGGCCAGGGTTTTGGATATAAGTTTGCACTTGGACATTGTCAAGGAAGAGTATGTCGATCATCTTTCTAAATGTTCTCTTTTGCTTTCTTTTGTAGACATGTTCCAGTACCTGCTATCCTTCTCCCAAGGACACCTGAGTTCTCTGCTGGAAGGGACCTACACCCCACTTTCTCGTCAAGCTTTGCCCCACGTGAACAAACTCTTCTCCTCACTCTCCCTTTATCTCCGCGGGGCCAACGTCTCAGCGGAGACGACGGTCCACCATTTTTTTAACAACCTCTTCCCCCTCGTCTACACACGGCTCATCAATCCGGGCATTGTAAGCAGCGTGGCGGCGGACACGGAAATGACGGATTGCCTCCGTATGATTAGGCAGGACGTCAACCCTTTTGGGCCGCATCCGGCCGTCATGGCCAAGGAGCTATCCGAGGCGATGAGCGTGGGCCGTCAATTGGGCCTGTTCCTCGAGGAAGGTCTGGAGGTGCTGAATGCCACCGAACACGTGAGCTTGACCAAAGACTGTCTTAAGGGCCTGGTGAAGATGGTGTACTGCTCCCATTGCAGAGGACTAACGCTCATCAAGCCCTGTGTGGGTTATTGTCTCAATGTGATGCGCGGCTGCTTGGCCAGTATATCTGAGCTCGATCAGCCTTGGAGGAGGTATACTAACTTGTTGGAACAGCTCACGCACGCCATGGTGGGCCACCACAGCCTGGAACTCGCGTTGCTGGGAGTACGAGGCCACGTGAACGAGGCCTTGCTCCACGCGCAACTTCACGGTCCGCTCATCACAGCCACGGTGAGTACACGCGCGACAGACACACTGATCGGCAACCTCTTGGTTTGACTTTCTACGCTTTGGCGATGGTTCATGTATTGATTGGAAGCGGATTCAAGGCTACTTGTGGCTGATGAGCTTTTGTTTTTTTTTTTTTCCACCGACGCAACAAAAAGCACCGCACACTCTATTAATGCTTGCACAGTGTTGAAATTATTCACAGAAAAATATTGTTTATACTGAAAAGAAAACGCAAAGACAGCTCCAAAGAACAGCTGACAAGAGTTGAGGTTTAAGGGGGGGAGATTTTCCAAACGAGCAAGGCGGCGAAAAGGCTAAACTTTGTCGTCGTTAGCTTGTCGACTGCTGAAATGACTCGTAATGGAATAGAAAGGAGTGGGCTTTGTTTGCCTGATGCATGTCGTTCGTGCACTATATGCAGTCATACTTGGATCGTGAGTTCTTCCAAGCCTAAAAAGATCAATGGGAGTGTTCTTCTGGAGACAAAATTGTGCTATTGCTCAAGACTTTTCCTTGGATTCTCACATCCTGTTTTATTGTTGTGCATTGAATCAACATAAGGTCTCATTATACTTGTTCCAATCAATTTTGCAGTTCAAACAAATTTGTAACATTTCAACCGAAGCTTCAACGAAACACATGATTGCATCTACCGATGAAAGACTTATCATCTTTCACAGATCTGTCCACACTAAGACACAGCGTGGTACAAATCAGTTTTGTTGTGGGAGGAGCCTTTATTCCTTCCATAATCTCAATCGCCAAGAGCATTTTGACATGCCGTTGCACATTTCACAGGCTTCTAGAAGAAGGTTCTCGCTAGTGATATCCAGTACATGTAGAACCACTCGAATCGTCCTGAACTCATGTAAGACCACGATAGGTCATCACACGTTAGAAACACTTAAGAAAAAGACAAAACAACACAATATTATATTTCCCGGATGTTCAGTCAAAGGATTATTACCATAGAGCACAGGGGTCAAACTCAAGGCCCGGGGGCCAGATCTGGCCCGCCACATCATTTTATGTGGCCCGCGCAAGCAACTTCCATGATGCTTGCTAAATTATGGAACAACATTTCACATTTTCACATTGTAATTATTAAGAGAGACATTGTAAGCATTTTCTTGTTGCCAAACACCTCATTACAGAAACTAAACAATAGTTGAAGAAACTGTTATTCTTGACTTCTTGATATGATTTCAGTCATAATGGCCCTCCAAGGGAAATGGTAACGAAAATGTGGCCCGCTGCGAAAATGGGTTTGACACCCCTGCCATAGGGTGACTACCTAAAGAGAAAAAACATTTGTTTTGTTTGTCTTGATGTGCACGCAAATCCGGGTCCAAGTGTGTTGCCAAGCTGCAGTACTAAACGGGTTTGAACCAGGCCATATAAATCATCTGGAAAACGGCCTTGAGATTTGATGCCAGAGAAGAATGTGTTCCCAATCGGACACCGGTGGCTCCCATTTTCTCCGCTCTCATAATCAACCCCTCCTCCTTCCCGAATTGCAGTCTGCATTGCCAGTTCTTCCCTAAAATGACACGCCCTGTTCAGATTTCTCCAATAATATCTTTTACATCTTGGCTACAGGAACCAGATCTGCAAAATAAACACATCTCCGCATCACAAGTCGCTAGAGAGCACTTGTGGAATAAGCTATTAGTGTCTTTCGTCATTTGTTCTTTTTGCAAATTTTTCTGTCATTTCCAGTCAATACATGTTTTGACTGTCAACAGTATTTATTTCTGAAACTCGTTTGTTATGTTCACAACCGTTACGGATGAAGCCGATCCAGAGGAGGGGAAATGAACTGGCGTTTGATTAAAATGAAAGAAAGCGAGCTTCTGTCGTTCATGTGGCCTGAAAATGCGACTGAATGCGCGCACAGAGCTGTTGAGGCTCGATTGCCATGTGTTGTCGGTAACCAGTGGCCTTTCTTTAAATCCGAACGTTTTAATAAAACCTCTGGGAGCTGTCAAGGAAAACTGTTAAGTCTCCAATGCCCGACTACTGTGTCAGCGTATCCACCTTCACCTCTACACCTCAGTGCACTCCCCTCCCAGGCAAACACACTTAACGGCCAATTTCTGATTATACGACGCACATTATCATTACCATCTGAACGCAAAGTAAATAAAGTGCAAATGCCAGATTTGACCGACTGTTCACTTATGTAATGTATACGTTTTTCACGCAAAGTTAGGCGCATAGAATACATTATTTATTTCCTTTTTTTTTTTTTTTTTCGTTGCAGCGTCAGAATATGCCACCAACTTAAATGAATTATTGTGTGGTTTTCGATCCGGGATGTTATCCCCAACCCCTTTTGCGGTCGTTCTCTCCCACTTAATGTGGCGCACGCAACACAGACTCCGCACTGTACTGTACGTTGCCCAACACTTGGACTGATAATGTACACGCACACTAGATCCAGGTATCAGGTTTTAAGAAAGCTTGCTAGAGGGGTGGAGAAGCCGCCCAGCCTTTGACAGTACTCGCAACGACTGAAAGGCAGTTATTGATAGCTACGCGGGGTAGCAGGACCATGAATTATTTTTTCACACATTCTTGCTTATGTTGAGATGGAGCATGTCTTAGGGAAGTGGTTATGGATATTAAGGGGGAGACTGTGGTTGGATTATGTTGAGTTGACACAAGTAGGAGAAACTGAGAGAACCTCGCGGAGAAGTCGCTACTTTGCGAAAATCGGGGCTCCGGTACTCGGTGGTCCTCTCTGTTAATGTGACCGTCAAGATGCCTTTTTTTTTTTTCTTTTCAATATATAGGATCCTTCTTTTCCAATGCATCGTACATACTCTACCTGGCACGGCTGGACTTGGTTTTACTTGCCTTAGTTTGGGGTGGTCGGTTTTCCACTACGAAATTAGCCGTTGCGGGAAAACTGCTCAGGCGTCGCTCCCGCGAAGCAGCATTAAATGTATAAGTCGGAATGAGACACGCAAACAAGTAACGGCAACGCTGCAGGCAAACGAGGGATTTTCCCACGACTTCTATTTCAATAGTACATTCTGATCTTAACATGGGCCTGCGGTTTGAAATCGAAAGACGGACTATTAACGGCAGCGTTTCAATTGGCGAAGCATAACCTCATCACACTTCGACAGGCAAGTCATTGTCGGAGACGGCAAACAGCGCACTCTTAATTAACCTTGAATAATATTAATGGACAGTACGTGGAATGACTTCAAGTCTGCTGTGTTGCAAGAAAACAGTCTGATTGTTCTCATAAAAGTGAATGATCACCAGCTGGATCTGGTTCCTTGTAACAGGCTGCTCCACCAGTCAAGTCGAGCACAGCGACGCTCTTGTACTTAATTTGTTAGGACCTTTCGTTCAGCTTTTGCCCTTGGTCTGCTGCCTATTGTAATGAGATTGCTTTCATTTGGGCAAAGACTGATGGCGGCAAGAAAATAAACTGCCGTGCAAAGTGGAGGTTAATAAAGGCCCGTCTGGAGCCGGACTAGACAGGAGGTTGACTGCAGCAACCTTTTAAGGTCTTTGATTTGAACCCCTTCACGCACCCTGTAACCCGATAACACGATAAGCTGTCCACTGTCTGCCGTCCCTGAAAGGGTTAAACTGCCTGTAGCGCTTTACTTGAAGTGTAAAGTGCATTGCAAATCAAATGTATTGTGATGACATCTATTTTGTGGATAAAGAACAGGGGACATCCTAGCCTAGCTCCGTTCAGTGCAGTCCAATGGCCGACGTGGGATGTTTGAGAGAAGAATCACGTCTTCTTTATAATAGTTTTTTTTTTTTTGTTTTTGCTTTATAGTTCTTTGGGACCAGTAGTGAAACGATACCTCAAACATCAGTAAAAGTAGTGGGAAAATAGCTGTCAAAACAACCTCAAATGATTGTTATGAACATTTTCGACGGTGTTCAATATTTGATATTGAGGGGTCTTCTGATCAGGTTTTTATGCTGCCAATTCCAATAATGAGTGAGCTTAGCCATTACTGATTTTGCTTGGATAACATAGTAAGCTGCAAATCTCTCAATTTAGACCTACCTGCGTACGAACGATTATTTCAACAATAAATTAACCTGTAAATGATTTTTTGGGGGTAATTGATGAATCAGATTTAACCCTTTCGGGGACAGCGGTTACTACAGTGGATAGCTTACCATGTTATCAACTTACAGGGTGCATGAAAGGGTTAAAAAAACCCTCAACACCAACAACAACATTCCATCCATAGCAGACCCAGACATTCTGCCTACAGTCCCCATGTTAGGAATACACCTCTGATCTGCATTCCCCCATCTGAACCGAGGCCAATCGAAATGAACTGAACCGCTTTGTGGAAATATGGATTTTGCAGCCTTTGGACCATGCCGTCCCGCACACCGTGACACATTCTTGCATCTCTCACCATCATTTATTGAAGGCTTCAGCGTTCACTTGGAAGAAGATGGCATCAATGGTCTGGATTAATGACAATTGACCATATAGTTGCGAGCCAAATATTGCATGCCTACCCCTTTTTCTCTTGTTGGTTTTACCACAGCTTCTCATTAGAGCTCATGCGGGACTGATGGTGGCAGCCTGAGCCCTGAAATAATGGAAATAATGGCAAGGAGAAGTCGACTGCAACGTTACGGTTCCCCATGGTTTGACCTGAAGAAACTGCAAACCTTCTGCTTCGTATAAAATGTATTTACTTTGGTTTGCTTTCCCTTTAACTGGCAGTGTTTAATGTACACGATGTAGTGGTGTTTATTTGGTTTGGGCAAACATCACTGAATGGCTGTTGGATCCCCGCGGACGCGATATTTGAGTTGCCGCAGCGGTAGCCGACACCAAATAATCCCCCG
>NW_017806197.1:568816-607856 GCF_001891065.2 Hippocampus comes | reverse complement strand
CGCGCCGCCGGCTACTGGCTTGCAATCAACTGACTGTCTAATGAATGCTAATGAATCTCTTTGTCTTGAAACCGTGTCAAACTCATTTACAAACATCCAATGCCCAGTGAACACTCACCTCGATTGTCAATGTGCGCACCACAAGAAGCAAGCAATTAACTGCCCTGTTCGACGGTCCATTGTTACACCGGATGCGCCGGCACGCCTGACATCATGTCATTCAAGCCCAAAATGTTGCACAGGGAAGTAAAGCTTATTCACTGGACCAGTCGAAACGAAGAGGAAAGCACAACTCTACTTTGTATCGGTGAACAAGGCGGCCCGAGCAGGACCGTTTTCAACTTCTTCAAGGAGGTCGTTTCAGCCCGTACCCATCTTTGGTTCTTGATTCCGCTATTTACCCTCGCTGTAGTGCAAAAGAGGCAGCTCAAGGAGTTCAACATCTGTCAGCAGCCCCTCAGGGAAACGGAACGGCTGAACGCAAAGTAAATAAAGTGCAAATGCCAGATTTGACCGACTGTTCACTTATGTAATGTATACGTTTTTCACGCAAAGTTAGGCGCATAGAATACATTATTTTTTTCCTTTTTTTTTTTTTTTTTTCGTTGCAGCGTCAGAATATGCCACCAACTTAAATGAATTATTGTGTGGTTTTCGATCCGGGATGTTATCCCCAACCCCTTTTGCGGTCGTTCTCTCCCACTTAATGTGGCGCACGCAACACAGACTCCGCACTGTACTGTACGTTGCCCTACACTTGGACTGATATTGTACACGCACACTAGATCCAGGTATCAGGTTTTAAGAAAGCTTGCTAGAGGGGTGGAGAAGCCGCCCAGCCTTTGACAGTACTCGCAACGACTGAAAGGCAGTTATTGATAGCTACGCGGGGTAGCAGGACCATGAATTATTTTTTCACACATTCTTGCTTATGTTGAGATGGAGCATGTCTTAGGGAAGTGGTTATGGATATTAAGGGGGAGACTGTGGTTGGATTATGTTGAGTTGACACAAGTAGGAGAAACTGAGAGAACCTCGCGGAGAAGTCGCTACTTTGCGAAAATCGGGGCTCCGGTACTCGGTGGTCCTCTCTGTTAATGTGACCGTCAAGATGCCTTTTTTTTTTTTCTTTTCAATATATAGGATCCTTCTTTTCCAATGCATCGTACATACTCTACCTGGCACGGCTGGACTTGGTTTTACTTGCCTTAGTTTGGGGTGGTCGGTTTTCCACTACGAAATTAGCCGTTGCGGGAAAACTGCTCAGGCGTCGCTCCCGCGAAGCAGCATTAAATGTATAAGTCGGAATGAGACACGCAAACAAGTAACGGCAACGCTGCAGGCAAACGAGGGATTTTCCCACGACTTCTATTTCAATAGTACATTCTGATCTTAACATGGGCCTGCGGTTTGAAATCGAAAGACGGACTATTAACGGCAGCGTTTCAATTGGCGAAGCATAACCTCATCACACTTCGACAGGCAAGTCATTGTCGGAGACGGCAAACAGCGCACTCTTAATTAACCTTGAATAATATTAATGGACAGTACGTGGAATGACTTCAAGTCTGCTGTGTTGCAAGAAAACAGTCTGATTGTTCTCATAAAAGTGAATGATCACCAGCTGGATCTGGTTCCTTGTAACAGGCTGCTCCACCAGTCAAGTCGAGCACAGCGACGCTCTTGTACTTAATTTGTTAGGACCTTTCGTTCAGCTTTTGCCCTTGGTCTGCTGCCTATTGTAATGAGATTGCTTTCATTTGGGCAAAGACTGATGGCGGCAAGAAAATAAACTGCCGTGCAAAGTGGAGGTTAATAAAGGCCCGTCTGGAGCCGGACTAGACAGGAGGTTGACTGCAGCAACCTTTTAAGGTCTTTGATTTGAACCCCTTCACGCACCCTGTAACCCGATAACACGATAAGCTGTCCACTGTCTGCCGTCCCTGAAAGGGTTAAACTGCCTGTAGCGCTTTACTTGAAGTGTAAAGTGCATTGCAAATCAAATGTATTGTGATGACATCTATTTTGTGGATAAAGAACAGGGGACATCCTAGCCTAGCTCCGTTCAGTGCAGTCCAATGGCCGACGTGGGATGTTTGAGAGAAGAATCACGTCTTCTTTATAATAGTTTTTTTTTTTTTGTTTTTGCTTTATAGTTCTTTGGGACCAGTAGTGAAACGATACCTCAAACATCAGTAAAAGTAGTGGGAAAATAGCTGTCAAAACAACCTCAAATGATTGTTATGAACATTTTCGACGGTGTTCAATATTTGATATTGAGGGGTCTTCTGATCAGGTTTTTATGCTGCCAATTCCAATAATGAGTGAGCTTAGCCATTACTGATTTTGCTTGGATAACATAGTAAGCTGCAAATCTCTCAATTTAGACCTACCTGCGTACGAACGATTATTTCAACAATAAATTAACCTGTAAATGATTTTTTGGGGGTAATTGATGAATCAGATTTAACCCTTTCGGGGACAGCGGTTACTACAGTGGACAGCTTACCATGTTATCAACTTACAGGGTGCATGAAAGGGTTAAAAAAACCCTCAACACCAACAACAACATTCCATCCATAGCAGACCCAGACATTCTGCCTACAGTCCCCATGTTAGGAATACACCTCTGATCTGCATTCCCCCATCTGAACCGAGGCCAATCGAAATGAACTGAACCGCTTTGTGGAAATATGGATTTTGCAGCCTTTGGACCATGCCGTCCCGCACACCGTGACACATTCTTGCATCTCTCACCATCATTTATTGAAGGCTTCAGCGTTCACTTGGAAGAAGATGGCATCAATGGTCTGGATTAATGACAATTGACCATATAGTTGCGAGCCAAATATTGCATGCCTACCCCTTTTTCTCTTGTTGGTTTTACCACAGCTTCTCATTAGAGCTCATGCGGGACTGATGGTGGCAGCCTGAGCCCTGAAATAATGGAAATAATGGCAAGGAGAAGTCGACTGCAACGTTACGGTTCCCCATGGTTTGACCTGAAGAAACTGCAAACCTTCTGCTTCGTATAAAATGTATTTACTTTGGTTTGCTTTCCCTTTAACTGGCAGTGTTTAATGTACACGATGTAGTGGTGTTTATTTGGTTTGGGCAAACATCACTGAATGGCTGTTGGATCCCCGCGGACGCGATATTTGAGTTGCCGCAGCGGTAGCCGACACCAAATATTCCCCCGGCCAATCCATACTCATCTTTATAAGTTGTATGCGCCATTGGCATTCTGTCTAACCCTCAAGCCGACTGACTGACTCACTTACTTACTCAGCACTCCATTAGCTAATGACAGTGGGTGCAGCCTCCACTCAGGCCGCCTCGCACATCTTTTTTCGCCACTCTTCCTTTTTGAGCGTAATATGCTGACAATATAAAGTAGCCTCCAACACCCACAAAAAAGAAAACCCCACATGTCTTCTTTATGGTTCCTAACCAAGCAATCGCCGCATGATTTAATGCCTGCCGAGCCATTACATTTGGAGCGGAACATAAGGCGGCGGTCCAGAGGACGTTGTTTCTCTCTGTGAAGCATCAATCAAAATGCTGAAATCATTTCATGCTAGAAATCATACACATTTTTGGCAGATGTGCATTTAGCCATAAATTCAACCGATTTGGTTTAAATACATGAGCAATGTTTCATGAAAACATTCTGAAAAACATGCGCCAACACTGAGAGCTACTGTATGTAGTACTAATTTGTGGAGATACAGTATAGCGTTCAACCCTTTTACACCATTTCAGTTTTCCTGTATTTTTTTTTTTTTTTTCTGGGGGACAAAAGCGGGGCCCAGTGACGCGTGACTCCCCCACTATACAGTGGATAGCTTACCATGTTATCAACTTACAGGGTGCATGAAAGGGTTAAAAAAACCCTCAACACCAACAACAACATTCCATCCATAGCAGACCCAGACATTCTGCCTACAGTCCCCATGTTAGGAATACACCTCTGATCTGCATTCCCCCATCTGAACCGAGGCCAATCGAAATGAACTGAACCGCTTTGTGGAAATATGGATTTTGCAGCCTTTGGACCATGCCGTCCCGCACACCGTGACACATTCTTGCATCTCTCACCATCATTTATTGAAGGCTTCAGCGTTCACTTGGAAGAAGATGGCATCAATGGTCTGGATTAATGACAATTGACCATATAGTTGCGAGCCAAATATTGCATGCCTACCCCTTTTTCTCTTGTTGGTTTTACCACAGCTTCTCATTAGAGCTCATGCGGGACTGATGGTGGCAGCCTGAGCCCTGAAATAATGGAAATAATGGCAAGGAGAAGTCGACTGCAACGTTACGGTTCCCCATGGTTTGACCTGAAGAAACTGCAAACCTTCTGCTTCGTATAAAATGTATTTACTTTGGTTTGCTTTCCCTTTAACTGGCAGTGTTTAATGTACACGATGTAGTGGTGTTTATTTGGTTTGGGCAAACATCACTGAATGGCTGTTGGATCCCCGCGGACGCGATATTTGAGTTGCCGCAGCGGTAGCCGACACCAAATATTCCCCCGGCCAATCCATACTCATCTTTATAAGTTGTATGCGCCATTGGCATTCTGTCTAACCCTCAAGCCGACTGACTGACTCACTTACTTACTCAGCACTCCATTAGCTAATGACAGTGGGTGCAGCCTCCACTCAGGCCGCCTCGCACATCTTTTTTCGCCACTCTTCCTTTTTGAGCGTAATATGCTGACAATATAAAGTAGCCTCCAACACCCACAAAAAAGAAAACCCCACATGTCTTCTTTATGGTTCCTAACCAAGCAATCGCCGCATGATTTAATGCCTGCCGAGCCATTACATTTGGAGCGGAACATAAGGCGGCGGTCCAGAGGACGTTGTTTCTCTCTGTGAAGCATCAATCAAAATGCTGAAATCATTTCATGCTAGAAATCATACACATTTTTGGCAGATGTGCATTTAGCCATAAATTCAACCGATTTGGTTTAAATACATGAGCAATGTTTCATGAAAACATTCTGAAAAACATGCGCCAACACTGAGAGCTACTGTATGTAGTACTAATTTGTGGAGATACAGTATAGCGTTCAACCCTTTTACACCATTTCAGTTTTCCTGTATTTTTTTTTTTTTTTTCTGGGGGACAAAAGCGGGGCCCAGTGACGCGTGACTCCCCCACTATATAAGAACTTGAGCGACTTTGTTCGCACCAGCAAATATCTGGCGCGACTGAAAATTGATTTAAAAATGTTCACTTTACACAGAGATGAAAAACATATTGAATAGATAATTTATTGGTTGCCCATTTATTGGTTAACCCTTTTATGCACCCTGTTACCCGATAACATGATAAGCTGTCCACTGTAGTAACCGCTGTCCCCTAAAGCAGTGGTCCCCAATCCCCGGGCCGTGGACCAGTACCGGTCCGTGAGCCATTTGGTACCGGGCCGCACAGAAAGAATAAATAACTTACATTACTTCCGTTTTATTTATTTGGGAATCTCAAATGTTTTATTTTGAAAAAAATACCGGATTCTCTGTTACATCCGTCTACAACATGTCACTCTTGGCGCAGGTCAAATCAAGCTTTTCGGGCACGTGATAGGTTCCCGCTAAAATGAAACCCAGGAGCTAGCAAAATGAGTAAAAAATAAACGTCTTTGGGAAAGGGAAAAGGCCCAGCCAGGAGACAGAAAAGGAGCCTACCAATTTACAGAAAAAGGCGGCTAGATTTAATGGACCGTATCAGGGGTCTTACTTAAAATACGGATTTATCCCAATGAGAGATTCCCATGCACCAAGCCCAGTCTGCATTACATGCGGCAATGGTGAGTCGTATTTTTCATGCACTTTGTATTTGCCGTGTATCTTATTTTGATGGCCCGTTTAAACGTTACCATAGCGACGAGAGTGTTGCGGCCAGATGGAACGTTTCTCATGTCATGATTTGTGTTTATTATTATGTTTTGAAAATACCACAGTTTTTAGGCAGGTCATATAATAGTATACCGTATATATATATATATATATATATATCCGACCTTAAAGGCCAGTCCCCAAAAATATTGTCTGACATTAAACCGGTCCGTGGGGCAAAAAAGTTTGGGAACTGCTGTCCTAAAGGGTTAAGGTGTATCATTCTGATGCCAGTGAGACGATGCAATATTGGTTCTGTTTATTGCGCCTCATTTTTTTTCAAAGCCTTTCCTTCTCACAAGGACTTTTTTTATATCTTCTCTTTCCAACCACCACCCCAGTTTCTCCCTTTTGCCAGCCTGAGTAGCCCATGCCAGTCCACGCCTGTGTCTCCCGAGACCACAACAGCAGCAACGGCACAGAATACCTGGGTGACCATGAGCCAGATGTTGGGGCGGCCTTAAATCTACAGTTGCTAAACTTACTTCAGTCGTTGTAATGCTGCACAGCTGTGGCTACAGCTGTGACACTTTCATGGATGCCTACCTCATCTGTGTTAGCATTTTAATGGTAATTGCTGGTTCACTGGGCAGCTTCAAATGGATGCAGAAATTCCTCAATCCACATGGCCTCCACCGTATCCCAGACACAGACACAAGGAACTCATTTGACCTATGCTGTCTATTGACCACCTTGTTAGAATAACGTCGCTGGAATCGAGATATTATTCCACATATTGTGCCTGTAATTCTCGTAATTATGCACTTAAAGATGGGGAAAATGTGACTCGCTCAATTCAAAGGAACGCCCATAGTTACGCGGAACAATCGAGAAGCGAGTTGTGGTTACGACGCTGTGTGTGATTAAGCCTGCGCTCGTTTCAACGAGCCTGGCCCACCGCCGCAGGTTTCAGTTTGCGTGTTTTGTACCCCGCTTAAGACCCCGGTTTGAGGTTGGGTGGGGTCACTCTCTTTGCTGTGCCATAAACCCTCAAAGTGGAGGGAGTGAGAAAAGTGTTCCTCTTAGTGATTTCGATTTCAAGGACTTGTCCCTGTGATATATTAGGGACGGAGTCTCATTTTAATTAGCGATGACCTCATTCGAATGCTCGGAAAAAAAAAAAACACAAAGAGGCTGGGGCTTGAGGCCGACAGCCCGATTGAAATGGATCACAAAGGAAGTAAAGCTTATTCACTGGACCAGTCGAAACGAAGAGGAAAGCACAACTCTACTTTGTATCGGTGAACAAGGCGGCCCGAGCAGGACCGTTTTCAACTTCTTCAAGGAGGTCGTTTCAGCCCGTACCCATCTTTGGTTCTTGATTCCGCTATTTACCCTCGCTGTAGTGCAAAAGAGGCAGCTCAAGGAGTTCAACATCTGTCAGCAGCCCCTCAGGGAAACGGAACGGCTGAACGCAAAGTAAATAAAGTGCAAATGCCAGATTTGACCGACTGTTCACTTATGTAATGTATACGTTTTTCACGCAAAGTTAGGCGCATAGAATACATTATTTTTTTCCTTTTTTTTTTTTTTTTTTCGTTGCAGCGTCAGAATATGCCACCAACTTAAATGAATTATTGTGTGGTTTTCGATCCGGGATGTTATCCCCAACCCCTTTTGCGGTCGTTCTCTCCCACTTAATGTGGCGCACGCAACACAGACTCCGCACTGTACTGTACGTTGCCCTACACTTGGACTGATATTGTACACGCACACTAGATCCAGGTATCAGGTTTTAAGAAAGCTTGCTAGAGGGGTGGAGAAGCCGCCCAGCCTTTGACAGTACTCGCAACGACTGAAAGGCAGTTATTGATAGCTACGCGGGGTAGCAGGACCATGAATTATTTTTTCACACATTCTTGCTTATGTTGAGATGGAGCATGTCTTAGGGAAGTGGTTATGGATATTAAGGGGGAGACTGTGGTTGGATTATGTTGAGTTGACACAAGTAGGAGAAACTGAGAGAACCTCGCGGAGAAGTCGCTACTTTGCGAAAATCGGGGCTCCGGTACTCGGTGGTCCTCTCTGTTAATGTGACCGTCAAGATGCCTTTTTTTTTTTTTTCTTTTCAATATATAGGATCCTTCTTTTCCAATGCATCGTACATACTCTACCTGGCACGGCTGGACTTGGTTTTACTTGCCTTAGTTTGGGGTGGTCGGTTTTCCACTACGAAATTAGCCGTTGCGGGAAAACTGCTCAGGCGTCGCTCCCGCGAAGCAGCATTAAATGTATAAGTCGGAATGAGACACGCAAACAAGTAACGGCAACGCTGCAGGCAAACGAGGGATTTTCCCACGACTTCTATTTCAATAGTACATTCTGATCTTAACATGGGCCTGCGGTTTGAAATCGAAAGACGGACTATTAACGGCAGCGTTTCAATTGGCGAAGCATAACCTCATCACACTTCGACAGGCAAGTCATTGTCGGAGACGGCAAACAGCGCACTCTTAATTAACCTTGAATAATATTAATGGACAGTACGTGGAATGACTTCAAGTCTGCTGTGTTGCAAGAAAACAGTCTGATTGTTCTCATAAAAGTGAATGATCACCAGCTGGATCTGGTTCCTTGTAACAGGCTGCTCCACCAGTCAAGTCGAGCACAGCGACGCTCTTGTACTTAATTTGTTAGGACCTTTCGTTCAGCTTTTGCCCTTGGTCTGCTGCCTATTGTAATGAGATTGCTTTCATTTGGGCAAAGACTGATGGCGGCAAGAAAATAAACTGCCGTGCAAAGTGGAGGTTAATAAAGGCCCGTCTGGAGCCGGACTAGACCGGAGGTTGACTGCAGCAACCTTTTAAGGTCTTTGATTTGAACCCCTTCACGCACCCTGTAACCCGATAACACGATAAGCTGTCCACTGTCTGCCGTCCCTGAAAGGGTTAAACTGCCTGTAGCGCTTTACTTGAAGTGTAAAGTGCATTGCAAATCAAATGTATTGTGATGACATCTATTTTGTGGATAAAGAACAGGGGACATCCTAGCCTAGCTCCGTTCAGTGCAGTCCAATGGCCGACGTGGGATGTTTGAGAGAAGAATCACGTCTTCTTTATAATAGTTTTTTTTTTTTTGTTTTTGCTTTATAGTTCTTTGGGACCAGTAGTGAAACGATACCTCAAACATCAGTAAAAGTAGTGGGAAAATAGCTGTCAAAACAACCTCAAATGATTGTTATGAACATTTTCGACGGTGTTCAATATTTGATATTGAGGGGTCTTCTGATCAGGTTTTTATGCTGCCAATTCCAATAATGAGTGAGCTTAGCCATTACTGATTTTGCTTGGATAACATAGTAAGCTGCAAATCTCTCAATTTAGACCTACCTGCGTACGAACGATTATTTCAACAATAAATTAACCTGTAAATGATTTTTTGGGGGTAATTGATGAATCAGATTTAACCCTTTCGGGGACAGCGGTTACTACAGTGGATAGCTTACCATGTTATCAACTTACAGGGTGCATGAAAGGGTTAAAAAAACCCTCAACACCAACAACAACATTCCATCCATAGCAGACCCAGACATTCTGCCTACAGTCCCCATGTTAGGAATACACCTCTGATCTGCATTCCCCCATCTGAACCGAGGCCAATCGAAATGAACTGAACCGCTTTGTGGAAATATGGATTTTGCAGCCTTTGGACCATGCCGTCCCGCACACCGTGACACATTCTTGCATCTCTCACCATCATTTATTGAAGGCTTCAGCGTTCACTTGGAAGAAGATGGCATCAATGGTCTGGATTAATGACAATTGACCATATAGTTGCGAGCCAAATATTGCATGCCTACCCCTTTTTCTCTTGTTGGTTTTACCACAGCTTCTCATTAGAGCTCATGCGGGACTGATGGTGGCAGCCTGAGCCCTGAAATAATGGAAATAATGGCAAGGAGAAGTCGACTGCAACGTTACGGTTCCCCATGGTTTGACCTGAAGAAACTGCAAACCTTCTGCTTCGTATAAAATGTATTTACTTTGGTTTGCTTTCCCTTTAACTGGCAGTGTTTAATGTACACGATGTAGTGGTGTTTATTTGGTTTGGGCAAACATCACTGAATGGCTGTTGGATCCCCGCGGACGCGATATTTGAGTTGCCGCAGCGGTAGCCGACACCAAATATTCCCCCGGCCAATCCATACTCATCTTTATAAGTTGTATGCGCCATTGGCATTCTGTCTAACCCTCAAGCCGACTGACTGACTCACTTACTTACTCAGCACTCCATTAGCTAATGACAGTGGGTGCAGCCTCCACTCAGGCCGCCTCGCACATCTTTTTTCGCCACTCTTCCTTTTTGAGCGTAATATGCTGACAATATAAAGTAGCCTCCAACACCCACAAAAAAGAAAACCCCACATGTCTTCTTTATGGTTCCTAACCAAGCAATCGCCGCATGATTTAATGCCTGCCGAGCCATTACATTTGGAGCGGAACATAAGGCGGCGGTCCAGAGGACGTTGTTTCTCTCTGTGAAGCATCAATCAAAATGCTGAAATCATTTCATGCTAGAAATCATACACATTTTTGGCAGATGTGCATTTAGCCATAAATTCAACCGATTTGGTTTAAATACATGAGCAATGTTTCATGAAAACATTCTGAAAAACATGCGCCAACACTGAGAGCTACTGTATGTAGTACTAATTTGTGGAGATACAGTATAGCGTTCAACCCTTTTACACCATTTCAGTTTTCCTGTATTTTTTTTTTTTTTTCTGGGGGACAAAAGCGGGGCCCAGTGACGCGTGACTCCCCCACTATATAAGAACTTGAGCGACTTTGTTCGCACCAGCAAATATCTGGCGCGACTGAAAATTGATTTAAAAATGTTCACTTTACACAGAGATGAAAAACATATTGAATAGATAATTTATTGGTTGCCCATTTATTGGTTAACCCTTTTATGCACCCTGTTACCCGATAACATGATAAGCTGTCCACTGTAGTAACCGCTGTCCCCTAAAGCAGTGGTCCCCAATCCCCGGGCCGTGGACCAGTACCGGTCCGTGAGCCATTTGGTACCGGGCCGCACAGAAAGAATAAATAACTTACATTACTTCCGTTTTATTTATTTGGGAATCTCAAATGTTTTATTTTGAAAAAAATACCGGATTCTCTGTTACATCCGTCTACAACATGTCACTCTTGGCGCAGGTCAAATCAAGCTTTTCGGGCAGGACGGAGTCTCATTTTAATTAGCAATGACCTCATTCGAATGCTCGGAAAAAAAAAAAACACAAAGAGGCTGGGGCTTGAGGCCGACAGCCCGATTGAAATGGATCACAAAGTACGCACTTAAGAGAAAAGTTAAGACAGGAGTTGGACGCAAAGAAATGGGAATATAATGGCATGAAACTCTTGAGGGAAAATGGAAAATGATGGAAGGTGAGGTCATGAGCATAATTCATACAAACAGGTCCAAGGCTTTTTTGGGAGAGGCCAGGAGGAAAGCGGTCACAATTAGCAAGCGATTTGTTCATCTTAGGGACGATGACGATGATGCAGAATCCAAAGGAATTAATGAACAGAATCATTTTTCAAGTGATTGTCAACTCGTGATTCACAAACATAATAACCGGCCTTGGTTACCGGTGTCTGTGCTTTAAAATCTAATAGCCACTTAATCCACAAC
Source organism: Hippocampus comes (assembly GCF_001891065.2). Taxonomy (NCBI): domain Eukaryota; kingdom Metazoa; phylum Chordata; class Actinopteri; order Syngnathiformes; family Syngnathidae; genus Hippocampus; species Hippocampus comes. The sequence goes on along the minus strand of NW_017806197.1, from coordinate 596,307 downwards.
AAATGTCACAGCCAAGTGTTTGCATGGAAGAGATCATCCTTATTTGATTTTCCTGATTTGGTATTTGCTTGCTCTTCGTCTTCTTGACAAATCTGACAAGCCTGCCAACGGCCCGACTCTCACCACCATCACTTGATGTGTGACCCCCCCCTTCCCAAAAAAAAATCTTATTATGACTGATGATTTCAACTGGATGCACAAACGGGAAACATTATTTACGAAATGAGCCATCGTTGTTACGTTCTTTCCATAATAGACTGCTACTATCTTGCTAAAAAAAAAAACAACATCAATTTTGAAAACATCTATATTACAATAGTAATGAATTCGATTTACAATTTGGGTAATTACTCATGCGGTTTCTTGGTTTTCAAAATAAATATGGTCTGAGTGCCCATCATCCATCATACCTGACAGAGATTATGGATTGAGATCGAGTGTGTCATCTGTAAAGGTTTGCTCTGAGATGAATCAATATGGAGACCGTGTTGTCTCTAGTTTCTGTCCATCTGAGTAATATATGATGTACTGTACATGTCAACTGCACACTATGCGGGTTGACGTATAGTATGTTTCATGTGGGATCTTTCGAACCCTTGTGCTTGCAGATGTGAGAAAAAAAGCGGTGCAACCAATAAAAATTATGAGCTGAAGTATCATACCAGCCAATCAGTAATTCATTGATGAGATATCAGGAAAAGTCCCATTGACACCAAGAGACAAGTTTGTCAAATGGTGTTCTATGTCAAACCAAACCAAAGACCATTTTTATTTCAACAATAAATTAACCTGTAAATGATTTTTTGGGGGTAATTGATGAATCAGATTTAACCCTTTCGGGGACAGCGGTTACTACAGTGGATAGCTTACCATGTTATCAACTTACAGGGTGCATGAAAGGGTTAAAAAAACCCTCAACACCAACAACAACATTCCATCCATAGCAGACCCAGACATTCTGCCTACAGTCCCCATGTTAGGAATACACCTCTGATCTGCATTCCCCCATCTGAACCGAGGCCAATCGAAATGAACTGAACCGCTTTGTGGAAATATGGATTTTGCAGCCTTTGGACCATGCCGTCCCGCACACCGTGACACATTCTTGCATCTCTCACCATCATTTATTGAAGGCTTCAGCGTTCACTTGGAAGAAGATGGCATCAATGGTCTGGATTAATGACAATTGACCATATAGTTGCGAGCCAAATATTGCATGCCTACCCCTTTTTCTCTTGTTGGTTTTACCACAGCTTCTCATTAGAGCTCATGCGGGACTGATGGTGGCAGCCTGAGCCCTGAAATAATGGAAATAATGGCAAGGAGAAGTCGACTGCAACGTTACGGTTCCCCATGGTTTGACCTGAAGAAACTGCAAACCTTCTGCTTCGTATAAAATGTATTTACTTTGGTTTGCTTTCCCTTTAACTGGCAGTGTTTAATGTACACGATGTAGTGGTGTTTATTTGGTTTGGGCAAACATCACTGAATGGCTGTTGGATCCCCGCGGACGCGATATTTGAGTTGCCGCAGCGGTAGCCGACACCAAATATTCCCCCGGCCAATCCATACTCATCTTTATAAGTTGTATGCGCCATTGGCATTCTGTCTAACCCTCAAGCCGACTGACTGACTCACTTACTTACTCAGCACTCCATTAGCTAATGACAGTGGGTGCAGCCTCCACTCAGGCCGCCTCGCACATCTTTTTTCGCCACTCTTCCTTTTTGAGCGTAATATGCTGACAATATAAAGTAGCCTCCAACACCCACAAAAAAGAAAACCCCACATGTCTTCTTTATGGTTCCTAACCAAGCAATCGCCGCATGATTTAATGCCTGCCGAGCCATTACATTTGGAGCGGAACATAAGGCGGCGGTCCAGAGGACGTTGTTTCTCTCTGTGAAGCATCAATCAAAATGCTGAAATCATTTCATGCTAGAAATCATACACATTTTTGGCAGATGTGCATTTAGCCATAAATTCAACCGATTTGGTTTAAATACATGAGCAATGTTTCATGAAAACATTCTGAAAAACATGCGCCAACACTGAGAGCTACTGTATGTAGTACTAATTTGTGGAGATACAGTATAGCGTTCAACCCTTTTACACCATTTCAGTTTTCCTGTATTTTTTTTTTTTTTTTCTGGGGGACAAAAGCGGGGCCCAGTGACGCGTGACTCCCCCACTATATAAGAACTTGAGCGACTTTGTTCGCACCAGCAAATATCTGGCGCGACTGAAAATTGATTTAAAAATGTTCACTTTACACAGAGATGAAAAACATATTGAATAGATAATTTATTGGTTGCCCATTTATTGGTTAACCCTTTTATGCACCCTGTTACCCGATAACATGATAAGCTGTCCACTGTAGTAACCGCTGTCCCCTAAAGCAGTGGTCCCCAATCCCCGGGCCGTGGACCAGTACCGGTCCGTGAGCCATTTGGTACCGGGCCGCACAGAAAGAATAAATAACTTACATTACTTCCGTTTTATTTATTTGGGAATCTCAAATGTTTTATTTTGAAAAAAATACCGGATTCTCTGTTACATCCGTCTACAACATGTCACTCTTGGCGCAGGTCAAATCAAGCTTTTCGGGCACGTGATAGGTTCCCGCTAAAATGAAACCCAGGAGCTAGCAAAATGAGTAAAAAATAAACGTCTTTGGGAAAGGGAAAAGGCCCAGCCAGGAGACAGAAAAGGAGCCTACCAATTTACAGAAAAAGGCGGCTAGATTTAATGGACCGTATCAGGGGTCTTACTTAAAATACGGATTTATCCCAATGAGAGATTCCCATGCACCAAGCCCAGTCTGCATTACATGCGGCAATGGTGAGTCGTATTTTTCATGCACTTTGTATTTGCCGTGTATCTTATTTTGATGGCCCGTTTAAACGTTACCATAGCGACGAGAGTGTTGCGGCCAGATGGAACGTTTCTCATGTCATGATTTGTGTTTATTATTATGTTTTGAAAATACCACAGTTTTTAGGCAGGTCATATAATAGTATACCGTATATATATATATATATATATATATATCCGACCTTAAAGGCCAGTCCCCGTTTGCATGGAAGAGATCATCCTTATTTGATTTTCCTGATTTGGTATTTGCTTGCTCTTCGTCTTCTTGACAAATCTGACAAGCCTGCCAACGGCCCGACTCTCACCACCATCACTTGATGTGTGACCCCCCCCCCCACCCTCCCAAAAAAAAATCTTATTATGACTGATGGGTTCAACTGGATGCACAAACGGGAAACATTATTTACGAAATGAGCCATCGTTGTTACGTTCTTTCCATAATAGACTGCTACTATCTTGCTAAAAAAAAAAACAACATCAATTTTGAAAACATCTATATTACAATAGTAATGAATTAGATTTACAATTTGGGTAATTACTCATGCGGTTTCTTGGTTTTGAAAATAAATATGGTCTGAGTGCCCATCATCCATCATACCTGACAGAGATTATGGATTGAGATCGAGTGTGTCATCTGTAAAGGTTTGCTCTGAGATGAATCAATATGGAGACCGTGTTGTCTCTAGTTTCTGTCCATCTGAGTAATATATGATGTACTGTACATGTCAACTGCACACTATGTGGGTTGACGTATAGTATGTTTCATGTGGGATCTTTCGAACCCTTGTGCTTGCAGATGTGAGAAAAAAAGCGGTGCAACCAATAAAAATTATGAGCTGAAGTATCATACCAGCCAATCAGTAATTCATTGATGAGATATCAGGAAAAGTCCCATTGACACCAAGAGACAAGTTTGTCAAATGGTGTTCTATGTCAAACCAAACCAAAGACCATTTGGCCAGTGTTAAATTCTCCTAAAACACATTTGTTTTGTCTCACGGTACGTTTGTTTGTTTTGTTGTTCGTCTGAAGTCCAGTTGAAGGAATTTAAGGGAGTTCTCATCTCCACTTTTGCTTGTGTGCTTTTTCAAATGGACTAATTTTGATTAGCGATTATCCTTGTCTTGGGAGCAGCCTGCAATTCTTCTTGCTAGTTCAGCATTCAGTAAGGCAAGAAAAAGCTGTTATTTTAAGCGCAAATGTCAATCACTTGGTGATGATCTTCAGTTTTTTAAACATACGAATTCGATTCTCCGTGTTCGCCCACATGCCCTTCGTAGCCAATCGGCCGCTGACGAGATGTTTCATAATGCTCTAATTATTAGCTGCACATGTCTCCATTTCACTTCTGCATTCTGTGAATTTAGATAAGTTCGGTGTAAAATATCAACGCAAGGCAATCTTTGTAGAGGCATTTCATTTTTTACATATATTGTTACACACTGAGAGAAACTTGGACGACTCAAAGGTACCCTTGTCATCGAAAGACATATTTACGGTTTTTAATCTGAGCAAGTCAGTTCACGAGAAATGTAAAAAGTTCCACTTTTCTTTCACTGCTCAACTTTTGACTTTTTGTTTCCATACAGCCAAGTGCAACACGAGTTAACTGTCAAAAAATAAGGTTTGAATGTTTGATCTTCCCTCGCACTTTCAATCCAAAGTTTATGAAACTGCAATGTGAGGGGGGGGGGGGAACCAAAAAACATTTGGTACAAATTTTTTTGCAAACTGCAACAGCAGCTGCGACTTTCAATCCAAAGTTTATGAAACTGCAATGTGAGAGTGGGGGGAAAAAAAAAAACAAAAAACATTTGGTCCAAATTTTTTTGCAAACTGCAACAGCAGCTGCAGTTTGTACTCTGAAGGATTCTTGTTTCCTTGAGGGAATCCTTCTTTGTGATGGAGTTCCATAGTAGCTAAATTCAACTCCCGAAGCGCTGTGAAGAAGGGATAGTTTGTTTGAACAAAGGTCAGGGGCTGCTCATGTTAGAGGAGCCCGGTATACAACTTTTATTCCCATTCCAACAGATTTGACCATGAACGTTAACTCACAGCTTTATGCACGTTGGTGCGAAAATACTATACTTGATATGTGTCACTTTTCACGACAGAAAACTTCTTAAAAATCACTCATGGCTTGATGCTATGAGCCAGAGTGTGTCCACTATTGGAAAAAGAGCGAGCAGTCGCTTCTTGCTAATCAAGGGCCTAGCCGCCCCATAGTGCGCGTGCGTTGTGCGAGAAGGGGGGTGAGAAAGTTCCCTCATCTTTACTGGGTAATCCCTTGATAAATAAACTAGGAAGGCAAGACCACCATTGCTATCCGTAAACCAATACTCCCCTGGAGGAGGCATGGCCCTGGGCTAGGCTAGCCTATACTCAATCTCTCGCTGAGCTCTTCTTACACACACTTGCCTCAAGATGATACACTTAAGAGATGCAGATACATTGGCACGGTCGTACAAAAAAAAAAAAGCATCAGAACTATATTTAACGTATACTATGTTGATAAGCAAAGCCTTGTCCTGCATGCTACGTGTCCATCTGAGTATGAGCATCGCATTTCCTTGGTCGCCTCCCTCGCTGGCAAGCTGCCTCGCATCAGTCTCGCCCTTCATCAGTCACTGTCCTCAGGCAATCAGACAGGGAATGTTCCATAAAATAGCTGAAATTGTGAAGGTATAACAGGGGCAAACAGGTGGCCCAACACCAGCGCGCCTGCTCAAGATCCAACCATACGGGATTTTCCTTCTCACGCCATCGGCAGGTCAAGAGATAATTGATTTATAGTCGGGTTCTTGTCCTGGTCGTAATTCAAGCTGTCGCTCGATTGGTCCTCAGGATTACGGAGTCACGAGAGACAACTTTAAGGGATCATATCAGTGTTCCTCAAGTTCACCCGGAACAGGGACTTTGTCTATTTTCCCTGCGAGGACGCTGCATTCTGTTTATATTCACATGTTTAGTTAGGCGCGTAAATAATTTGTATTTTGTTTTGCTTTCCCAGACTTTGACTGATCTCTTGCTTCATGAAAAGCAGAGCCTCTCTGCGCTCGCTGTAAAAATAATGCGGGAATGACCTCCTGTTGAGAGTCGCATTTTTCCAGGATGTTTACATTTTTTTGTCTCTAAGAATAGCAAAGTGTCACACTATGACAGGTGAGAAACGATATGGATTAGAGGAAGGACATAAAATATCGCGTTTTGTCTCGTAAATGTAGACAAAACCTCACAAACACTTCGGAGAGGTAAACAGTGTTCCCGAGTCAGTGGACACAAATCCCCAACTGCCTATTTATCAGCCTGTTATGCTAAAGCGTCTTGTATGTCTCAGACTTTTGCCACTTCACTCAGTAACCAAGGACTCCGAAATATTACTGCTAAAGAATTCTCAATGTTTCCGTAACATGGGGCAACCGAGCTATCAAATATTTTATTCTATTTTATTCTCTTATTCTACTGATTTTCCCATCGAATAATCAAGAAACCAGTTCAAATGGATTTAGCAGTATTAAACAATAAAATATACATGTGAGGTGCGGCTGAAATAGTTTTGGGGTTCCCATACTCATGTTCCACACCATACAATCTGTGACTTGGAGTGTGTGTCGCTTTAAAATAAAATCTGGACTAGTGAGCTACATCGGAGTCAACTAATGAGAATGTAGTGTTGGTTGTTGTGAGCTCAGGCTAGCAGATAGCCTGTTAGCCGGCTAACCGTTGGCTTATCTGTATGATCTGTTGGCGTCAGTTGTATAAATTTGTCCATTGTGTGGTTATTTTGTGACATTCAGTTCAATAAAGCAACGGAAAGTGCACTAGTGGCTGTTTCTACCTTAGGCTACATGTGGGGGTGATGCATTACGTTCCGACTAGCGGTGGTACTGTAGGCTATGTTAAAGCAGCTATCACGGGTATACTTGTGTTAATGATAGTCGACGTTTTCTTGTGGCATGTTCGTTAATTCTGTTGCTTAAGTGTGAAATGATTCCAAAGCTTTCTCTGCCTTTTACAGATACTTTACTATTGGCTCACTAACATTGTGCTAGCTTATTTTTACACCCAGTGGTGTGTGAGTCCAGAGTAACATGAGTCCATGTAGAAAAATTATTTTGAAACTTTGAAGGAAAGATTTTGCCTCAACCTTTTTTGTCGTTGTATTATTAGCTTCATGATTATTTTAGCCCTTGTCGTAAATATGATTGCAAAATGCCTGAAATGTTATCACAGGCAAACCATTTAATCACTCGTTGGAATTTGAAACCCCAGTATTTTTCTTCTTACTTTTTACATATTATTTTCAACACTTCTTAAGGCGATATAACTCGCGTTTATGGTTTTATTCCACTAAGATTGATGTTTTTAATGAACTATTTTGGCTCTCATGTCATAAATTGTAATATACCTCCCAGTGAACAAAATATTTCCTACATGTGCCGATTATTTCGAGTCAGTCAAGCAGTGCGACACATGCAAGGAGCGTGAACGCGCAGGTCCCATCGGCTACATTGACTGACAGTTGCTGTGCTCGGATCTTTTCTGGCGGCCACAATACTTTGTGTCTGTATGTACATTTGTGGAATGTTTGCACTCGCATGTGTGGCACTCGCATGTGTGGCTGGGAGCCGTTCCAGCACATGTGAGGGTTTTATGGGTCCGGTGGGGGCTAAGGTTAATGCAATAAAACAACCTTACCCGTGCCCTGTGTCTGCCTAGAGAGAGGATTTGCGACTGAAAGACAAGGAAGAATATAAAGCCACATGAGGAGAGCAAAAGTGAAGACTGAAATGCAAACAGTTCAATGCAGATGCCATAGTTGTGTTTTCATAAGGAGGCATCTGTTGACCCCACTTCTTAAGAATAGATGACCGTGAAGTGAAAACTTAGACGCAAACACCATTAATAAGAATTGGCTAATCGAGCTATTGCGTAAGTGGATGTTTAGAAGCTTTATGACGTTTTAGAAAACACGTGTACACCGTTGCATAACCCAACCCTTAATTTATAAATATGACTAAATATCATAATATTTTACAAATGATGTGATCGTATTCTATCTTATATTAACTGCTTCAAGACTCCACAGTTGCCACACGTAATTCATGGTGGTTATTGAATTGATTCGCATGCGCATACTCAGTTGTGACCCCAATTCGGTACAGTGACTCGAAATAGTCTTTTTAGCATGACCTCACCTAAAACGGATCACCTCTCTGTCAGCATTCACCCACAAGTCACGATAAAGGAGCGTTAGAATCATTACGCTTTCTTTCTGCCTTATCGAGGAGCTTTAAATCATGTTAACTGGGGGGCTTTTAAGACGATGAGATGTCATTGATTTTGGTTTGGAGCAACACGTCCCCTCCATTCTCGTTGACCCTTGATGTCTCCTCCCCGCTCCTGGCTTTGAGAGGCCACTTGAGATCCTTGCCCCCATTGCCAACTGCACACGCGTTCACCCCCATGAGGTCGTGGAATGTTCTACATTTTACTGTCAGCACGTGCAGCGAGTCCTTTCTCGACTGCTTTTCGTTTCTGTTTTTAGACCCGGTGTTGCGCAACATTTGAACTCCTTTGAAAAGGATCAGTCAGTAGCGCGAATTCACCTTAAGAGTCGACTTGCGTGCTCTCAAGTGAGCAGGTGTCAGCTGGTTTATGGAAGTCACCCACCGCAGCTCCGCCACCCCCTGCTGCTCTGTGTTTTTTTTTTTTTTTTTTAGCCTAACAAGTGTGTCTGTGTGTTTTCTCTGTGTTCCCCACAGGTAGACAAGGTGTGTGGCCTGACGACCCGAGCGCCTACCGGCATGCAGCCTACCGGACCGGAGGTCACGACCCCCAGTGGGAGCTCGACAACTCCGCTTCCTTCTGCTGCCCCTTTCAAACCTCTGCCAGAGCAGTGGCTGGGGCAGCTCGCCCATTTGAGGAGGTAACACAAAACAATGATAATGATTTCAACACTGATTCCATCCAGACAAATGTAAAAGTAGAAGGCTGGAGTGATGCCTAATGGATTTAGTATTACAAGTTTAAGGTAATTAAAAAAAAAAAAAGCGTCGATCCCTGATTCAAGATACTTTTCATCAGTAAGCGTCCTCCAACTGTGTGCCATGTCACATGACCTTTTTTTTCTGGTCATGTTCATTTGACCGGAGTGAGCAAAACAATGGCTCTGGCTAATGCTAGTTCTGTTAAACTACGCAAAGCAGACCAGAGGACAGTAGGAAACATGGCAAATCCAACTACTCTGACATTTCAGACCGACCAAGCTCATTTAGACAAGCAGTATGGGAGCATTTTGACTACCCGGTTGAGAACAGAGATGGAAATTGCTTCAGTATTTGTCTAAAGTGCTTCAAGAAACTCCCCCAAGTCACATACGACATGTCAAACATGTAAATTCATCTTTAACTGTTAGTCTCAGCCTTAAATGATTTATTCCCCACAGAAGTTGAAGCGGGGTTTGTCTTTACCGGAACGTCACACGCAATTTCTCATTCCGAGAAGCAAATGTTTGAAAGCGCACAGCCATCTTTTTCATCCTCCACGACGTTACACTCTTGCATGCCCTCCACCTGGCCTTTGAGGCGGCCCTCCCACGGCCGCAGCAGCTGGCACTGCTCTGCCGGGCTATATGGGCAGTGTGGGTAAGCTCAAACTTAACAAACCAACTATTTCCTGTTTACCCAGACAGCCATACCACCGAATCTTAACACCGGCTGGCCTCAATTGAAATAGTACGGCACACACATTCTGTCTGACCTTGTCCCAAACCATGAATCACTGCGCTGATGCCAGCCACACTGACAGGTCTAACCTGGCAATGCCACTATCATTCATGGCAACACACTCCAGAGCTCCTCGTCGGCTGCCAAACCTGACCAGAGCACGTGCGGGAGCTGACCACTTCATAGGCGTTTACCGCGCCGCTGAAAAAGAAAGTAGAGCAACGCTTGTGTTTCATTTCAGTGGGATGAAATAGGAATTCCCAAAGTACAATTGAACAACTGCCCTAACTGAAATCAGACGTCACAGCACAGAATCTGTTTCAAGGTGGTAGTCAATGCGGGGAGAAGGGATGGTCGACGGATGTCATTGTGTTTGCGCATGTGCATGGGTGTCTTTTCCTCCTCACCATGTCGTGTCATGATGTGCTATTGTTTCTGTTTTCTGTCTCTCATTGAACCTTTTACCCCCCCCCCAAATGTGCCCGTTGAAAAAAAGCATGCCGCATTCATGAAACCAGAGTTGTCGTTCAACCTGAACACATACCTCAGGACCCTGTAAAGTGAATTCAGAGATTTTCATTTTTTTTATGTTTGAAGATAATTGCTGAAAACCTGCAAAGACTGAGAACTACGTAGTGGTCAATTTGGGAGACATAAACTTTTTCACCGTTTTTAGCATTTCAGGTTAGCTGGTGTTTATATTTATTTATTTATTTGTTCATTGTTATTATTATTTTTTTTTTTGCCATCGACACACTTTGGCAGCTTCTATTTAAGAACTTGACTGTTTTCATTCACATCAGCGTCTTTATCTGACACACACTGATACATGCAGTTAGCTAGCTAAGGGGTAAACCTTGAAAAGCTTTCTTTTGGACTATCAGATGGCATGACCGCTTTTGAGTGCTTTGTTTTTGACCGTGAGTGTGCGTGTGTACCGTGTACAGAATGGTGGAATAAAGAGGAGGTGGAAATGAAAGTCTGACTTGACAGTCAGCGTGTAGAATTGGCACGTCGGGCTGGCGTGGCCGCTGTAGAGCGCCTTGTTGTCAGTCGTGAGTGCACACGTCACAGAGAGAAAGCGGAAGAGTGAGGTTTGAGAAAAAAAAAAAAGAACACGTCCGATTTGTGTGCAGGGTCTTCACACTGGCTTGCCCATTTTAGAGCGCCTCATTGTCACTGTCTTTAGTTGTCATTGTCATTATTCCAGCCACTTGAGGCACATCTATCTTCACAGTTCGGACATATAATCTGCAGGAATAAAAACACTGGATGACGTCACATCCATTTTTTTCAGGTTGTGGAAGAAGTTTTTGAGCATAGGCGTCGTCTCACCGCATTCAGCGGACATGCCAGCGGCGTTCAAGAGCAGGGACAACGTCTTGATTTTTCACTATTTTGAAGCCTCATTTGAAACACTTTATTTGAATGTTTTCTTTTTTTTTAATCATTCAAATTTTGTACGGTTGTGAATAAAACACTTTTGTGGTGTGTCAAATTTAGGACAGATATTAGAGTTCACTTTACGGGATTATCAAGCGCGAAATGCAGTAATTGTGTTTGGTTAAGAGTGCCTGTGCAGCTTCTTATTCATACAGGTCATATTAATAATTCACAGTAGCTGAATCAAAGTTCTTTTTCAGAATTTAACAAACCATTTGGATTAAAGGCAAAATGTCAACAAGACGTCCACTTGGCCTCAATGCAAACTTTCTTGGGTCGAAAGTTAAAATGGAATGAGCCAGCTCTTTGAGGACGGTCGACCATCCATCTGAGCTCCATTGTCGGGGTCACTTAGCAACCAGTAGAGGGCAAAATGAGGCTTCACTGGCGACAGTTGCTGTGAAATGCACCCCAGCTCGCATAGAGAGTGTTGGGTGGGTGGTGTGGAGCGGGGTGTGGAGGGGGGTCATGTTACTGCCATAAAATTCCCAGCTTTCCATTGACCCTTTTGGAGGAGACGCATCAATAATTGCGGCGAGTCGTCTTTGACGGAGAATTTGAGCCTTTTATCATTCGTCTTCATTGTCCTCGTTGTTTGCTTGAAGGATTGCGCTGAATTTCATGACGTCACTGCAGACAAACAGGTCTTCGAAAAGCATCAGTTATGGAATTGATCTTCTACTGGGTTTCAGTCAACCCTCCCAAAGAAAATAAACGGAAAGTAACGTTAGCTGGATTGAGATGAGCTGAACAAGCGTAGGGAACGATTAGAAATAACTATTAAAAATAAGTGAGGTGAGCTATTTGTAGATATGCGCTAAATTTTGCTTATGCGTCTCCCAAATCATATTTCAGATGCCTTTGATCACTAAAGACACCAAAATGACATGCATCCAGATGGCAGCTGGCATCGCTCAATTGCTCTCGCTCACATTCTGTATCTCCTCAGGGACTTCCTGATGTACCTGCAACGCTACAAGTCTTTCTATTCGGCGCTCCCAGAGATGCTGTGCGAAGGGGAGAACGTGGTGGATGATGCCACATGCTGGAGTGGAGATGAGGTGGTCGAGAGGTAAGATGCCGAAATGACACGCAGAGCAGGAATGCACGCACGGACTGCGGTGTCATAAAATGATCTCTTATTAGTTCCATCAAAAAAATTCCAACTCAATCTGAAATTCGGTCAGTAAAATGCTCCAATACCAAAATACTCACACAGATTCTGGCTGGACAATTTGATGATATGAATGACTCGAAATTATTTGGACCGAATTTGTTTGTCCAGCATTCATGATGAAATTATAATTTCTTCTTCGCTGGACAATTTGATGATATGAATGACTCGAAATTACTTTCTTCTTCTTACTTTTGGCACTGCTACTTTTTTTTTTTTTTTTTTACTAAGGTAAACAAAAGTAGCCCAGTGCCTTTTCCCCATGACCTGCACCGAGTAGTAGTACTTGTCACGTCTCTCAATTGTGAATTCTACTCGATTAAGTTATATTTTGCAGCTCATTGCAATGTGATGTATACTTGGACTGGAGAAAATATGAGGCCTTTATGCCAGCCTCAGTGGCTGTCAAAGTCATCTTCTCTTCTCTTCCGCAAACCAGACTATGTGTGCCAACCGCATATTGAGCAGACCACCCATTCACCAGCGTCCATGACAGTGCGTCAGCACACAAAGTACAGTTGGCAGCCACTGCATCAGTGCCAGCTTCATGATCAGGAACATATGACAGGCCGAATGTCCATTTTGCACCTAAAGCTCGACTTTTTTTCTCCGCCCCTCTACGCAAGCTTCCATTTTTTTTCAATGCGTGTGAGATTACCAACACGTCGACTTTCAACAACAGCGCTAATAGTTCAATGGTGTGTTATCACGCACTCCCCCGGGTTTCGAGCCAGATCTTTTCTTGTGGTGTCGAGTAGTGTTAGGGCGAATAAGAACCCTACTGAGACATTTGGCACCATGCGTAAACTCTCCAGACCGGCTTTGTGGTGAGAAGCTGACGTGAGAGAAAAAGACCAAGAAGAAGATCTGGGCATTAAAAGCATTAGCGTTGTGATGCCCCCTTGTGCCTCGCTGTGCCCCTGATGAGGGCAGCATGGTACAGTGACGGGGGGAGGGAGACTTGGCAGCATAAAGACCCATTGTGGAGGCCCAAGAATGGGCCACGGCCCTGCCATGGGGACCCTCAAAGCCTTTAGGGTGAACAAAAGACCTTCCTATGAGGCTGCATGGGAAAGACTTTACTGCCGCTACAGCTGACTGTCCACACCGTGCTTGGGAAAGTTAGACGAGAGCCTCGGAGAGAGAGGGTTTGAATGACAAATATGAGAAATAGGGAAATACATCATAGATGTATGCTTCGTTGCTTAAAATTGACCTTTTTCGTCTCCAAGGACATGTTGGGCTTTCCCCACAAATACAATAAACCCCCGCACAGTTGCACATCTATCACCACTGGGTTCGTATTCTACTCAACAGCTGGAGGGGGCGTTTCATGCGATTGCACCGTGCTCGTGCAAGCAACGCCAATGCGCACGCTGGCACGCTGTAATACCTCAAAGCACATTAAAGGCAACGGGGATTGACATTCCCTTCCTCTTTATTCCGCCTCTGATGACAGGAGGGGGAGGGACGGCGAGCGGTCATAAACGTCCAAACGCAAAGTGTGTGCTGGCATGAATTCAAAGATCTGGGGAACACACGTGTGAACACTTTGCGCCGTCTGTCCGGAAAGATAAGATCAACCAAAATGACCACACTTGTTTAGATAGGAGTAATGTACGAGTTGATTAGAACCGTTTTCAAAACAACAACAGTGATAACATCAATAGTCATGGAAAAAGCAGCGAGAACTACTGTATCAACGCGACAATAATAGAACACATTTTACACAAGGTCAATAAAGCAACAGCAACAATAACAATAACACTAAAATCATAATGATAACAACATTAAAGTAAAACAATTTATTGACATCTCTCAGGAGATGTGCAATAAATTAGAGGAATTATGAAGCGTGGCACCGTTAATTAAGTGGAGTAGCGGTGTTGTGAAGAAGCTGCCCTCTACAAAGGACACTCAAAACAAACTCAGTCGGTGTATTGCTGTCATTAGTTTTCCGGTGTTTTACGTACAGTAGTTTATTCTGGGCCGCGAAATCAAAGCTACAGCCATGGCAACAAACAGTAAAAATCTAAATGGACCACAAGGCCCTGCCTTCTGGCGCCTAGCGGCCTCACCACACTGCTGCCTTGAAATTACTTAATTAAATGATTTGAACCAGGAAGGAGTCGACACTCAGACTTGATGCGAGTAGCGTCAGAAAACTTGGAAAATCCCCGCCCGGGAATGTTTTTTTTATTGTGTCGCCGGCCAACGAACGCCTGCACGATTGCATTTGTATTTATGCTATTTTAAATGAGAATAAAATACAAGCGATTTATCTGAAAAATTCGTTCTCTTAATACGTCATTTTTGATCAGACGTTTTTCAACGCATGCATACAAGATCCACAATTCTTGCGTAAAAATGACCATTCAAGGACGGCACACAACTGCTGAACAAGAAAACAACATTGCAGTGCATCAACTCATTTTGTACATTTGTTCGCAATAATCAACTCACTCCAAATTGTAATGTTCGTGATTTACAACTTTTGTCCTGCATATCATTCCAAATCCGCTCAAAAATATTTGGCCCACTAACGTAATATAGGGCAGTGTCAGCACAACTAAGACATGTCTGCCATCTGGTGATCACTGGTGATAATACAACTTACTACAGTCGACACCCGCATATTTGCAGTTTAGCACCCACGGATTTGCATATTCACAATTTTTTTTTTCACATTTTGTCCCAAGATTTTCTCCTCAGATGTTTTTCAGTGTTTTATGAGGAGTTTGGGGGATCTGGGAAAAAAAACCCCAATAATAATAATAATAATAATAATAAACTTTTTAAAATGTTTTTTTTTCACCCCATCACTGGTCTAAATGAAGCTCCTCAACGATCTTCAGTACCAAGATACCACAAGATGGTGCCAAGGCAATAATGTGCACAAAAACAATGAACATGGGAGCCTTTCAGCGAACAATAGAGCATAGATTCCAAGTAACATATATCAGCGAAAGCTGAAATGCAAATGTGCGAGGCGTTCACTGTACAGCAAGTGGTCCAATCATTCAAACTGATTTCAGAGGTTACAAGAATGTGTGTGTGGGTGAGTAATGGATGTGTGCGCGCTCCATTGTTATTGAAAAGATGGATGACCGCACAGTCATGGCCATATTTCACAAACTGATTTCAATGTTTGGCTTCATTGTGGACGATGGACCACAGACGGTGTAAGAGCTCCTGAATGCCTTGCATTTTTATACGTTTATGACAATCCATTTGTTTATGATTCTGACATCTGGAATTCATTCCGTCTGTGCGGTGAGAGGTGGGGGAGAGTGTTCCACCAGGCAAAAACCCTGCCCCCCGTTCCCCCCTCGAGTCTCTGCTCTGCTCACTTTTCCCTCATTTGTCCAGTCCAATCAGTCCGTCGGCTAATTGTCCCACCTGCCTCCCTAGCAAAGGGGCTTGCTATGAATGTGTGTTGTCGCAGAAAATGCTCTGTTCAATGCACTGTGATTAGTTGAAACTAGCCTTGAGATCCAAGTTGAAGTTGTTCCGTGACAATGCTTGTAACTCAATACATCTCAAATCATTTTCCCCATTTGAGGTGAATGAAAATGTAATTACATTTTTTTTTCACCGTGTGTCCGCAGGGAGTTGGTTAAAACTGCTCACAAGCTGCTGTAAATTAGTTGATGGTTCATATGTCTGTGACTGCTGTTTTAATAGTCGAATGAAATGTATGTAAAGTTTATAGTGTCCTTTGCATAAATAGTAAAGTTACTAAAAGCAACTTTACAAGTACAACATGTTTGCCTACATTTGGTCCTCCATTGCGCTCACTAAGTGAAGTGTGTTTATTCGTTTCCAGCAGTCTCCAGTGAGAATTTATGACGGACCTTGGAGGTGTTATATGTTTGTAAAGCGTGCCTCCAACTTTCCGGTGTTCTCTTGCAACTTTTAAATGCTGCGTGTCCAGCCTGTGGATGGCCTATGGATGGCTCGATGTAATCTCATTAAAGTGCCACAATAGGCTTAGTGGATGAGGAAGAGCACCCAGCTACCATTTCACTTGCCCCCCCTCCCTTCCCCTCCCGCCTCGCATAACATGGCACTCATTGCAGGAAATGATGAGAAACGGGAAGTGGAACGGAAGTATGCGTGAGGACACGGTGGATGCAAGGGAGGATGGTGAGAGATAATTGATGGATGAGAGATGTGGGTCAGTTGTAGGAGGAAGCTCGAGCCACAGAGGCCTCGCTGTTTGTGTGTGTCATTGTCTTGTGTCTGCTTCCTGTGTGTGGAGGTATAGTTTGACACACTTTAGGGCACATCACGCCACTGAACAAAGGACAAAACCATCAGAAGAACTTATGAGAAGGCCATCGTTTGGTTCCCAGGACCCAAACTTGTCATAAATTGCTGTAACATTGCTTGCCATATACTCTACATACACAAATGACAGTGAACACAACCAATAAAAATGTATGACGTGATTAAAAATGCCCTTAGCCGAGAAATCATGTGCCTGACAATCAACGAAATGAAATAATACTGATGCGCAACCCATTTTGGGTTTGAATAAATTGAACGTGACATCATGCGCACAACGTATGTGGGAGTGGGAATGCAGACATAGCGGCAAGCAGGCCAAATGTTGCTATTTCCACTGCCCTATCGTTAAAGTCAAATTGTCGGAAATATTAGCCCGATCGTGTATTTTGTGGTGTGCGGTGTGTTCACGCATTTACTGGCAGTTGTTTTCAGAGTTCTCCCCATATTGCCAGCCGTTTTAGAGCATTTTGACTGACCCTTCAAGACCCACGGAATATTATTTGTGACAATATAAGCACCAAACCGACCAAATGAAAGCACAGAAGACGAGCTTTTTCCTTTCTTGAGTCATCAGCAGGAAAACATGGGTTGTTTCACCAAAACCACCAGTTTCTGATCATGAAGTGGAGAAAAGAAGCGTTTTGTGAAAAGAAACGTCAAGTAGAACGGTCACTGTCATATATCTCGTATTTATCGGAGAGATAAATCTCATTTACAGCGCTGACAAGTTTATTCACGTGTATGTAAAATGAGGGCAAAAAAAGTCATCGCGTCTTACCCTCTCAAACGGAGCTGTGTCATTTCCAAGTGAATCGTAACCCCCACCGAGTCGATACGAATCGGGGTTGTTGCTCAAATTGAACCGTTTCGCAGAGCGTGTATCGGAAAATGTATTGAATCGTCAATAAGTCTGTCTTTATCTTTTTCACAAAATAACAATTCTTAAACAGGACTGTTCACCAGCCGCTAGTTCTCGACCAACACTTGCACACTTGCACACATTCACACAAAGTGATCATGAAATGAGGGTGATTCGGAGGCACACATTCACACAAAGTGATCATGAAATGAGGGACATTTGGAGGAGAGTCGAGGTTTTTTTTTTTTTTTTTGTCTCAACGTGACAGGCAAAGTGTTGAACTTTACCCCATGTTTGAATCTGCTGCTCAACGGCAGCAACGAGGCAAAGGTTTTCCGTTTGCGCGTCGGTGTGACGGCATGTCGATATCCGTGTGATATTTTGCATCGGGGTGAGAATATGGACAAGGGTGTTGGGGGAGAGTCCCGCATTCCAATTTCAAGTTTAAGACTAACGTATAGGTGGGTTATTGAATGACGGCTACGGAAGGAGCAAGGCAAAGCTAACACAACCTCACGCTGTGCAAACAACCAAAATACAGTAACGCCCTGTGGAGGGTGTTTGTGCGAGTGTGCCTGTGATCTGCGCGATGTGTCTGTGTTGGTAACCTGAAACCGCAGGGAAAACGTTCTTAGGATTCCGCGTGGGTTTGGGTGTCACGGCCCGCTCACTGAAGCCTTCTGGAGTGGTGCTGGGAATGCGGCCTCCGCAAGGAATAGTGACGGATTGAAGGGAAAGTCCCCGCATCGACACAGACGAATGCATCCGTATGCAGTCGATACACAGTGGACGAAATGATGTTTTTAATGTGACGCGAATAATACAGGAAGAGACTGAGCCCCGCTGCAAAGAGCGGGGGGGATAAAAAACGTAATTGACGTCAAATTTAACATTTTCAGAGTTGGCCATATTAGAAGAGGGGTTTATAGATAATAAATGGACTCAAGTTATGCTTTATTGAAAATCCGAGTTATTTTTTCTATATCTGCTTGGTTAGTAATTAGCCCTTTTGTCCACCATTTTCCACTTTATATTTAATACAATGCAAAGAAAGCAACGTAGGCGATTTTTGTCGATTCATCTTAAAACTGTGGGACATGCTTGAGGAAAAATCAAATCGTCAGCATCAGGTGAGGGAAGTCCAAATTCACCGACCGCCTTAGAGTATGTTGACGACGAGTCCAATTTCCAAATGGTTGCTGACTGACAGATAGGCCTGATCATGACACTTTTAAGGGCTGTGGCTGGGATTCTGGCCCAGAAATGTCAATGTCAACGCTACCAGCTGCCAGACTCGCTTTGAATAACTAACCTTTGGCCATATTTTTTTTACTCTGCCTCACTCCTGGCACTGGAGTTTGCAAACTGCAGGATAAAATGTGGACTGTTATTGTGTGTATGTGTAGGGGGTATGTAAAGCTTCTGGTTCCCGATGAAACCCACTAAATGCATTTGACTTGGTGGTCTATGTTTGTATGTACCGTGTATGTCTGGGTTGTGCTCTTTATAGCAGCCAACGGAGACCGACCCTTGACCCCTTCACTCAGCAGCCTCACCATCTGCTGCTATGCATGTACAGTAAATGCCTGTTTGCTTTGTGTTTACCGTCGACGTGTACCGACACGAACACTCGTTCAACACTTTGTTACGTACACCTGGGCAATCCAACAAGATCAAATGCAAGAATTATATTCAAAATGTGATATTTACAAATGATTTTAAGTGGTATCAATTTGTAGAATTTAATGTGGTTGTAGCTTGTGGTCATTTTCATAAAACGTACATATTTATCTTTGCTAAATTCTCTCACGGTCTTTCTTGGTCAACAGCAGTTTTTCGAGGTACGAACTGTCGTTTGACCAATTTTGTGCTTTGACTTAAGAGCAAAAGCTTGAAATACAAGTATTTAGCAGATAGGAAACAAATCTTTGAAAAAAAAAAGACTTCGAGATGTTTATTGCTACTACCATTTGAAGTTTCGTGTCAAAGTAAACTTCAAATAGAGAATTACATGTTGTGTATTTAAAACAACCACAGAACTTTGCTTGAAAGACCACTAGCTTCATGCTAACACATCATGTAAATAGTCTGAGACAGTTAAGGCATAGCATCTGTGATGCGGTGTTATAATCTTTTAAGCAGTGGATACTTGAGCACAAATGGTGGTGCAACACATGTAGACACATCGTACAATAATCACAGGCATATATTCTGACTAGTATGTACTTTAAATTTGCATCTTGATGTTTTATTGCCCCTGAATTGAATTAAAAAAAAAAGTGGCCACATTTTTTAAATTGCTCTCAATTCAAATTTAATTTTGTTGTTATTATTATTATGTCAAGTATTAGATTGTATGTTGTTTTCTTTCTCAAAAAACACCTTCAATATTTGTTAGATTTATTTTTTTTGTTTGTTTTGAGTCGCAAGCATGGTCACGAAGAAATTCAAGTCATATCTCAAGGCACCGATGTAATATTAAGCTCTTAGTATCATTCATTTCAGGAATTTTGGCATGACTAACATGCAAGTCAAAACGAGGATTATTATTGTTGAAAGGCCATTTTTTTTTTTTATCATCCATACCACTCCCGTAATGGATCGCATTGCATTTGGCAGGTGTCCCGAATAAAGTATCTGTAGAGCGTACACTCAGCTGTCATGCGAATAAATTACCAGATTTTATGTAGAAACGCTACATCGAGTAGTAGGTACTGCAAAATGTAATCCTCCATGTTGACTGCATGTCAACTGGGAGCGGTAGATCACACCGTGGTTTGAGTCAGACAGACAGACAGACAGACAGACAGTCAGACAAACAGGTGGTGGGAGCACACCAGAGGATCATGGTATCCCCCCACTCACCCACCTGTCTATACTCGAGGGCATAGTTGACTGTCCTGGCTCTGCCCCTGCCTATCCTTGTCTGCCTTCCATACAGCAACTGCCCTGCTCCGTCCACGCCCACACCCAAAACCTGAGCTGGACACGCCCTTGTCTGTATGTCCACAGAGAACCAGAAGCTCAAGAATGTATTCAATACATTAGTTAAAGAAAGAAATATGACACCAAATGCCAGTAAACCCGATGGCGCTCTAATATTCTATTTAGCTATCTTTTAAACTGGACACGGACCATGGGGATTTATTGCTCTCAGTATGGTCAAACTACAGTCCGCAACAATGAACATATGAAATGAATAAATACTTTTTTATTCGTGGCAGTCAGAATGGAACATTGTTCTTTCTGTTCAGGCCGATATAGTGCCTGTGTGGGATATCATTAGCGTGTACAAGTGGGCCGAATGATGGGGCCGGTCGTCATGCTGCAGGTGCATGATATCATATTCGGTCATAGCTCCTCTCGTGGCTCTGTGTGGAGAGTAATGCCGCCCCCTCGTGGCTAATCTCTCTCATTGAACATTGCATCGTGGATTCGAAATAACTGAAACCCATACTTAAATTCTTCCTGATTGGTTTTATCAATGGTAAAAATATAGAGCTGTTTGACCAGTTTATAGTCTATTGCAACCGTTTTTGCCTATATATCTTGAAAATGGTGTGAGGGAATGTGCAAAATATATTTGCAATGGTATTTATATGCAGGTGAATTTATGTAAATGTCATGTCAGCTCTTTGTTCGGCATTAGGGGAAACCTCTCTCACGCATCAACATGAAACAATGCGTCTTTTCGCAATATGGGTTCCAATATGGCTGTTCTTTTTCTAATTAAAAAAATATAATGCGAAAGAAACCCTGAAGCCAAAAAAATTGAAGCGCTGTGTATTCACTGAATATTCGGATATCTGTATAATACTGCTCAGGGGTGGCCACGGTGCAATTATACAATTATGATATGTTTGTTTGTTTGCTTGTTTTTTAAATAGAGTCTGAAATCACGGAATGCTATTTTTCTCTGAGTTTCTGTTTGTTTGTCTGGAAGAAGTTGAGATTTTACACTTCAAGCCAATCAAACGCTTTGGGATGAACTCGAACTGAAATTGTGCCCACACTTTTCTTTACTTTTGGACAAAAGAAATCCCACTGTCAAACATTTGTGAAGAAATTCTTTCTAGAGGACTGCAAACCATAAATGACTGATGCTTTGTAAAGTTCAGGTGCACCAATATATATATATTTTTTTTGCCTTGATAGTGTAAAGGAATCAGACACATTTGGAGAATGAACCAAGCTTCTGATGATTTTGGCAATCTGAGTTCAGTGCATCATCCATCCATTTGCAATAGTGCTCGTCCTCATTGGGGTTGTGAACCTTAAAACTGGAAGCAAACCACTAAAACAACATGCTGCCACCAGCGAACTCGTCACTTGAGAATCTCAGGGGCAATGCAACATATTGGCCACAAGGGTGCAGTGTGGGAATTTATACCAATAATCTAAACTTGACTTTCAACATCAACCTACTGTACTGTGAGGCTAAATAAATGCATTTTGGTTCTAATGCCCTTCCATTAAAGAATGCATGGCAGACACTGTACTGTACTGTGTCTAGCTCTGTATTGTGTCACATAACCTTTAATGGCAGTATCTGCTTACTAAGATGAGACAAGGAGAAAATGTTTGATTGAGTCTGTGATTCAGACGTGGGCGACATCACTTTCTCGCCAAGTGTGAGTCATTTAAACCAAATGAATGCAGCTCTCAGCGGCCGCCGTAATTGTTTGATAAATCGATCTGTGTTCATTAGCCTGGAGGAGCAAGGAGTTCACACACGGCTGACTGGTTGCGATGGCAAGTAATGGCCGCCTGATGAGCCGCACTCGATATTGGAGACACAGCTCGGCCTGTGGGATCATTACAAACGGATGGATGGAAAGTCCTAACATCAAACACCTCTGGGGTACATGCTATCTCGGTGTGTGATTACGGCTAAGTGCACTTTGTCGCCATGATAAGTGAATCATTATTAGTCATCGATCTCACTCACCTCACGGCGCTCCTTTTTGCTCCCCAGGGTTGGTTCAGTTTGCTTAGTGAGCATACCTCGACAGGATGGGACTTGGGCTCACCTGACAAGACAAATTACTTGTAAAGGTGGTCAAAAAAACGTTTGTTTTTACACCACAAACATAGTCTCGCTGAACTTTTACTTGTCGAAATGAGGCCAAACATTTTGCGCTTTATTACAAACTATAATTACATACAAATTCAATTCATAATTGCTGAAGGTGTAATCAAAAGACTGCATTGCCTTCACTGTTCAAACAAGAAATACTTTGTACGTAAATAGGATCACACAATAAAATAGCAATTGTCTCTCACTCAACCTTATTTATAGAGCACTTAACAACAACCATATAAGGACCACTGGGATCAAACACCCTCGCTTCTGTTTTCTTTTAATTGAAATTCAGTGCCATCCGGGCCTTGATTTGAACAAAAGTGGCCTTCACGCCAAAGCGTCCTTTATGCTCAGCGGGATATAGATCTGACAGTCATGTGCATAGCAGTGGAATGAAATACCATATTTCTTCCAGATGGATTCCAAGGGCAGCAAATACAACGAAAACAGCAGGGTCCCCAAAAGTGAACCCTGCTGAACACCCACCATACGACAGTGGGACCGAGCGTGACTCGAAGCAACCAAGGTGAAACCAAAACTTCTGCAGCATAGTAATTCATCATAATTAGCCTCCTCATAGTTGAAATCTGAATCTGGAGCATTATGAGTCTACACAGCAGGATTTTCGGGAGATTTGCCTGTTTGAAAGATGTGATCAGAGCCTGGGCCCAATTCACTTCAATAATGTGTACATTTATTGGATCACATTAACAACCTCGTAAAGGAAGCACTGATGATAAGATGAAATTAGACCCATTAAATCAATAGCACCTTCAACCATACTGCGCTGTAGCTGTAACCGCACATTGCTTGGCCTTGGGTAAAATGGCCTCTTTAAAACCGGCAAAGCACGAAAGAGATTAACATTGCCGTCTGTAATTTCATCCCATCCACACGTCCACAAGCAGCCGTAAATCTCTGGTCAGATTCATGTTGCTCTGTGCAGGTGTCTTCCCTCAGGTAATATCGAGGACAAAGCAAAACAAAAAGCTTCATTGATGTTAAGATCCAGCACACAAATGTCTGATCTTGGGAAAATTGCATAATCCTTCAGTTAGTGTAACTAGAGCCAAAAATAACCTTTTGGTCGTCTTCTTTAATGATTTCTGATCACTGAAAGGCCGAACTCAAGGTCAGGGGGCAGGTGGTTACTTGGCGGGAAAGCCAAAATGCCTCAACTGCAATGCATTTTTTTCCCGCCTGAGATATAAAATACAATTTTGTGCATGTACGTCTGCAAGTATTCTTCTAGAGCAGTGGTTCTTAATCTTGTTGGAGGTACCAAACCCAACCAGTTCATATGCACGTTCATTGAACGCTTCATTAGTGAAAAATGAAAATATGATTTTTTTTTTTTTTTTTTTACAAATTCAAGACATTAGAAAAACATATTTATCAAAAACAGAAAAAAGTTCATCAAATTACATGGCATAAGTATAGTTTTTTAAAATTGTATGACGTACTATCACGACAGTCACACGGTGACTGCTGAGCGAACTAAATTTCCCGCAGCACTGATTGGACAAGCAATGTCATGTGATCATCTGCAGGCAGCGATGGCCAAGCGGTCGTGTCATAACTAATTGACATCTTGAGTCGGGTGTGTCTTAACCTCCACGGCAGAGGCTCCGTCGAACCCCTGAGACCGATTCACCGAACCCCTCGGGTGCGATCGAACCCGGGTTAAGAACCGCTGTTCTCGAGAGCTCTTCAAGGGCGCGGAGCTGCTGCACAAGCTCAGATCGAGCCACAAATTAATATTCAGTGGAAATGTTTGACATTAACTATCGATGAACTCAAAGATAAATAATCATCAAGGCAAAATGAGTTTTAATAGTTCCACTTAAGATGACGATGAGTCACGCAGTGCCTCGCCCCCCCCCCCCCAAAAAAAGAGAGAGACACAGCCATCAGTGCAAGATCATCAAAACAATTTCCAATTGGCAATTTCCAATTGGCTTCAAACACAGGATATGTGAGAACGTGAGCTTCAGCGGCTGAGTTGTTGATCACGTTTGCAGTTGCCAACAGAACCTCTGTGCCTTTGCCGCTCTCTGGTTCTGACCCCGCTCAAGTCTGCCTTCCTCTCTGACTCATCACTCAACATAACAACTTTGCCAGGGCTGCGGAGGGCTGTGACAGAGGGGCCGCCGCTAGGCTGCCAGCCAGCTCCACAAAAATCACACGGCTCCCTCGACTCGGCTCCTAAAGTGAAGAACAGAGAGAATATTTGAAGACTCGTTCCAACCGAGTCGACGTGATATTTCCAAGTATCCATTGGGTCAGTGCCTCACTTGGGTGTGCGAATGGACATATGCGGACAGTTCCAAATTCCTCCACTAACAGCTCCAAAAGAAAAAAAAAAAAAATCCCCTCAAGGAAGGAAAAACTGAAGCCAAAACGTCATGATTCGTCATCAACCTAAAAGTCAAAATTTGATTGCATCAAGAAAAGTACAGGCGAACATCTGGCGACTGTTTGGCAACCGTTTCAACATTTGCAGCCTTGAAGGAACCCTTGAAGTGAACATTCGCTAACTTCGGAAACACTCGCGGTTGTTCGTAGCTAATTGGGATAGCGGCGTTAAGGGGACGAACACGGCCAAACCCATGCTGTTCATTAGCATTAAGCTACGCAGGCTTTCCTCAGGCAAACATTCAAGCATGTGGTTGTTTTAAACACACAATATGTAATCCTCTTAGTTTTAGGTTTAGTTTGGCAGGATACTTTAGCTGGAAGTGGCATTCAACAGTTTGAAGCCACTTTTTTGCTGATTTTCTTTTTTTTTACTGTCTGCTAGAGAGCTATATTCTTAGCTCCAACCAAACACAGTCCTTTTCGGCATTTCGTGTTTTTTTTTTGTGTCAGCTAGTCACTTGATACATTCTTAGTGGCACCACATTAAAATGAACCAGAAATTGAATAAAACATGGGGGTGTCTTTGTTTTTTTTTTTTTTTTTTCTCATGACTGTGTCTTTCATGCGACACAGAGTCATGCTTAAATTTTGTCAGATTTTCCACACTTTGTTTTTACAAACTTTCCCTACTCGGTTCAGCAACTGTGCTCTAATCCCACTTTTCTTCATGCCAAACCCAGATGACGGCTGGGGGGAATACACTGTGGTTGTCCATCGGCGTGCATTTCCAGTTTAGAAATGCTGTTGATATTTTTTACTTCTGAAAAGAAAAGTAAAATTTCGAGCAGAGGTGGGCAAAGTATGGCCACTCTTTTATTTCATTCCATGAAAGAAAAACATAAATTATTAAAGTTATTATTAAAGTTGTTATATTGTATACAAGATAGCTTACATGCATTTTTGAAACTTTTTTTTTGTTTTGATTCAATCATTGATTAGTTAGAGCATGGTGTCAAACTCAAGGCCTGGGGGCCAGATTTGTAAAGTAAAATTTCGAGCAGAGGTGGGCAAAGTATGGCCACTCTTTTATTTCATTCCATGAAAGAAAAACATAAATTATTAAAGTTATTATTAAAGTTGTTATATTGTATACAAGATAGCTTACATGCATTTTTGAAACTTTTTTTTTGTTTTGATTCAATCATTGATTAGTTAGAGCATGGTGTCAAACTCAAGGCCTGGGGGCCAGATTTGTCCCGCCACATCATTTTATGCGGCCCGCGAAAGCAAATCAAACGTGTCAACTTCTACGATGATTGTTAAAATCTGGACAGAAAGTTCAACTTCTCACATGTAATAAATGAGATGTTGTTCACCTTTTCTTGTTGCCAAAACCCTCATTACAGTCGTTGACTTCTTGATATGGTTTCACAGTCATAACGGCCCTCCAAGGGAAACGGTCACTACACTGTGGCCCGCGACAAAAATGAGTTTGACACCCCTGAGTTAGAGTGTAATTGTTTTATAAAGCAAATATGGACCTTGATCACATAAGTTTCATTTCGTCTCAGAAACCTTGCCATTCACATTTGAATCACGTGTGTTAGAGGAGGGGAACACACAAAACACTCAGAATAGTGGCCCTCGAGGACTTGGATTTGGACAACTGTGCGCTAACTAATTAGCGCGAGTGCGGGGGGTGAGAAAGAAACATGGCAGAGACAGAAAAGTGCATGATTTGAGCCTGCCTCCCCTGCAACTTGCCCTTGCGATGTTCCGGCTGCCTCTGCCTCCGCTCTTTATGATCTTTGTATTTCTATGCTAATAAAATGGCCGAAGGGGCAAGAAAGTGCATGTAGCTAGCTAGCTGTTTTTTGAAACAACAACATATTTTACCACCGCTTAAATATGGATGCGACTTGTGTATCATAAGTCAGGTAACAATGCTCTTATGGTCAGAGGGTCTCAATGTTCTGTGCATATAAAATACTGTAAAAATATCAGTACAGAGCGTTGAGTAGTAGAACATTTGAGTGTGTTTGCGCGCTCATGTTTACAGTGCCGGGGACGCAGCGCGCACACAGACAAATCATGCTGATTAAATGTTTGCAAAGTGGAACAAGTGATAGCTCACATGTTGAGTGTTAGCTCACGTAATGGCTCCGAAGACGTCAGGAGTGTGAGAACACTCTGGCCTTTCGAAACAAAACCTCCTGTTCCGAAATATCTCAAAGTCACTGTCCAAACACTGCTCGTCAAAAGTTAGCCGGCCGCAAGCTATGCCGCTTGCACTCATGCATTTCTCCTTATTTGTGGGATTCCGTCTGATGCTACAAGCCTATAAAATACTGTATGCGCATACATTTGCAATTCTGTTTTTCACATGTCAAACCACTTCACTTATCTGTAAATAACCTTGAATATTTACCATAGCCCACAGCAAGGGGGAGGCGGGGGGGAGTCGGCATACATTTTATTAATCAAAAAAAGCAATTTTTTTCTCTTCCCCAGCAGCAGGTCTTCCTCACAGCAAAAATTATGGGAATAAAAAAAAAAATAAACAAACACCAGTACCCCGTCATGCCGTTGAAAGGAAGACATATTAACTTCCTGCCGCGTTTGAATCATTCCGAGTCATTTTCGAGAAGGACAACATGTGCAAAAGTCTAATTAGTTTCAAGA
>NW_017806197.1:562114-568126 GCF_001891065.2 Hippocampus comes | reverse complement strand
TGGGGGGTGTTTTTTTTTTTTTTTTTTTTTTTTCTCATGACTGTGTCTTTCATGCGACACAGAGTCATGCTTAAATTTTGTCAGATTTTCCACACTTTGTTTTTACAAACTTTCCCTACTCGGTTCAGCAACTGTGCTCTAATCCCACTTTTCTTCATGCCAAACCCAGATGACGGCTGGGGGGAATACACTGTGGTTGTCCATCGGCGTGCCTTTCCCGCTTTAAAATGCTGGAAAAGTAAAATTTCGAGCAGAGGTGGGCAAAGTATGGCCACTCTTTTATTTCATTCCATGAAAGAAAAACATAAATTATTAAAGTTATTATTAAAGTTGTTATATTGTATACAAGATAGCTTACATGCATTTTTGAAACTTTTTTTTTGTTTTGATTCAATCATTGATTAGTTAGAGCATGGTGTCAAACTCAAGGCCTGGGGGCCAGATTTGTCCCGCCACATCATTTTATGCGGCCCGCGAAAGCAAATCAAACGTGTCAACTTCTACGATGATTGTTAAAATCTGGACAGAAAGTTCAACTTCTCACATGTAATAAATGAGATGTTGTTCACCTTTTCTTGTTGCCAAAACCCTCATTACAGTCGTTGACTTCTTGATATGGTTTCACAGTCATAACGGCCCTCCAAGGGAAACGGTCACTACACTGTGGCCCGCGACAAAAATGAGTTTGACACCCCTGAGTTAGAGTGTAATTGTTTTATAAAGCAAATATGGACCTTGATCACATAAGTTTCATTTCGTCTCAGAAACCTTGCCATTCACATTTGAATCACGTGTGTTAGAGGAGGGGAACACACAAAACACTCAGAATAGTGGCCCTCGAGGACTTGGATTTGGACAACTGTGCGCTAACTAATTAGCGCGAGTGCGGGGGGTGAGAAAGAAACATGGCAGAGACAGAAAAGTGCATGATTTGAGCCTGCCTGCCCTGCAACTTGACCTTGCGATGTTCCGGCTGCCTCTGCCTCCGCTCTTTATGATCTTTGTATTTCTATGCTAATAAAATGGCCGAAGGGGCAAGAAAGTGCATGTAGCTAGCTAGCTGTTTTTTGAAACAACAACATATTTTACCACCGCTTAAATATGGATGCGACTTGTGTATCATAAGTCAGGTAACAATGCTCTTATGGTCAGAGGGTCTCAATGTTCTGTGCATATAAAATACTGTAAAAATATCAGTACAGAGCGTTGAGTAGTAGAACATTTGAGTGTGTTTGCGCGCTCATGTTTACAGTGCCGGGGACGCAGCGCGCACACAGACAAATCATGCTGATTAAATGTTTGCAAAGTGGAACAAGTGATAGCTCACATGTTGAGTGTTAGCTCACGTAATGGCTCCGAAGACGTCAGGAGTGTGAGAACACTCTGGCCTTTCGAAACAAAACCTCCTGTTCCGAAATATCTCAAAGTCACTGTCCAAACACTGCTCGTCAAAAGTTAGCCGGCCGCAAGCTATGCCGCTTGCACTCATGCATTTCTCCTTATTTGTGGGATTCCGTCTGATGCTACAAGCCTATAAAATACTGTATGCGCATACATTTGCAATTCTGTTTTTCACATGTCAAACCACTTCACTTATCTGTAAATAACCTTGAATATTTACCATAGCCCACAGCAAGGGGGAGGCGGGGGGGAGTCGGCATACATTTTATTAATCAAAAAAAGCAATTTTTTTCTCTTTCCCAGCAGCAGGTCTTCCTCACAGCAAAAATTATGGGAATAAAAAAAAAAATAAACAAACACCAGTACCCCGTCATGCCGTTGAAAGGAAGACATATTAACTTCCTGCCGCGTTTGAATCATTCCGAGTCATTTTCGAGAAGGACAACATGTGCAAAAGTCTAATTAGTTTCAAGATGTTCAATTCATGCACAGTATTCATTGTCAAACAAACAACCGCAGTGATCGATTTAAGCATACATTCCACCACATGAAGTGGGAAAATAACAAGTTACCGCAAATGGGGTGAGTCATCGCAGACACTTCTGATGCAAAGGTAGTTGATATATGTTTTGGAATGTATTGTTAATAATAATCATCATCATCATCATCATCCACTTCTTGTGGCAAAGAGCAAAGCCTTGGAAAAAAAAAAAGATTCTGCTGTATAATTAGCCCTCTCAGCCTGTGATAAGTGAACCCTGTCATTCATCAAGACCTCTTTTATTTTAACACTCTTGTAAGTATACGCCTTGGACGCCGTTCACTTTGGCCATCAGTCACTTGACGCGGAATCCGTACCAACTAATAGAAAGCCATTAGGCGTGACTGGGGCTAATTTGGTAAGAAATCCTCTCTGCTGGTTTCAACTTGAGCCGTTTGTCAAAATGGGAAGAGTTGTGCTTCGGTCGGCGTCAATAATAAGAAGACATGATTATAGAGACGACTTGAACAAATACAGACTGCCTTGTTGATGATTAAATCCCTCGTGAATGGCGTGCGTTGAGAAAGCCTCGCAGGCAAAGCTCAATGATCAGTCAGGAGCGGATCTCGGAGTTCACCCGAGGCCACTGGAGACTCCTTTCCTTTGCTACGCTTGCCCTTCTTTACCTCCCCCCGCCCTTCACATGTACTCATTCTTGAAAATTGTTCATTTTGATGCAGAGCTGCTTTGTTCGCTGCATATCGACGGGAACGCTTGAATCGCCTTGGGTGAGTTTCAACAGTTCAGTGCCGAGGTCACCGTACACGGTGTCGGTGTCTTGAACGCTTCGGGCAGTGGGGAAGACAAGAGGAGTGAACGCTCGCCGTTGCCAAAAGTGCGTATTCACCATGCGGTGGGTCACGTCCAGGGTTCAATTTATGCAGCTCCAATGGAAGCTTAAAAATGATCCGTCTGAATCATTGTAATTAAAACGGTATTGTTTTGTTGTATGAAAAAACTGAGAGGGCAAGTGTTCTTCAAGCCCCCGTAAAATGAACATGACGGCTACACGAAAGAAAAGAAAACAACCATGCCAAATCTGAACGGTTTACATTGGCTTCAAAAATCAAGATAAATCTGGTCATTGTAGAATTACTGACTGCTTTACTAATCCACAAGTAAAAAAAAAAAGAAGTGCAGACCACCATTCATTTGTATTCTTTTTGCTTGACTCCCCCCGTTGAGTGCGTGAGTTGTCGCATGTCGAAATGTCACACGGAAATGATTTCAGCAAACAAAAATGAAATTGGCAGGCCTGCGCACGTTCTATTTGCATTCACGTCGAAATAGATCAAGAGCAATCTTTGTTCTTTGCTCGTATGATTGTCAGTCTGCTGTCCAGAGGCGCCTGAAACGCACGGCCATGTCTCGGAAAGCAACAAAGAAAGAAAACCCAGAAAGCTACGAGTCCCCGTTTGAACCTTTGCACACCGAATGTTTGTTAAATTCCAAAATGTGAAACTGTTTGACAAGAAACCTCACTCATCAATCATTCCTGTGCCATAATTTCCTTTATTCTTCATTGTAGCACTCCAGTTTGAAACGATTCGGAAACCTTTGCATGAATGCCACTGCAGGAACATCATCAGCAAGAAGCCATTTGCAGCGTTAATTGTCCGGGTCGACGGCGTTCAGCTTCGGCATGTCCATTTGTGTCGCCTTGTCATGTCGCCGTATGTAATACCAAACAAGCCCCGAAATGAAAAGGAGCAGACCTAATTCCATACCTAACTCACCCAGGCACATCCCTTTCATTCGCATCCTATTTGATGAGCTCTTTTTTCTTTTTGCGCCAACAACTGTTATCCCGAGCCAAGTCGGAACACGGACGTATCCACAACAAACGCACTCATTAACACAATTGGAAAGCGCCGCTTAGGGAGCGGGTTTGATTCTCGTATTCATCATTTATGTCAAACGGAGAGAAAGTCCAAACGAGGGTTGGTCATATTGCGACACCTCATATTTGGATTAGGATACAGAGGGCGACGGTTCCATTAGTTACAGAATATCCAAGCATTATTTTCTCTTAAATGTCTTAAATGTTCCCTGCTTTCCAATGAAGTTCCATCTGTATATCAGTGATGGAACCCAAATCTCTCAGTACCTTGTGACTATGAATTGTGGTTGCTCGATTTTTTTTAATGACCTCAGTCCTGAGAAATTGTGATGTGATGTTCAGTTGACAGCAAGTGGCAAAATGGCCACCCCCTGACATGGATAAAAAATGGCTGGATTTTTGACTAGTGGGTGTGCATAAGAACCGATTTTTGTCATGGAAATTTGGGGGTTGACTTTTTCTTTAAGGCCTGCTCAACACGTTTTTACGGCATTTTTTAATCAGAGATACATGTAGTTTTTTTTTTTTCATTTCCATTCCATTTATTTATTTATGTTCCATTGACTCCAAATCTGACCCCGTTTTTTTTTTCTCCAACATACCAAGTTTTCATCATAATAAACAGAATGAAAGTAATACATGTCATATAGTAATATAATTATTAATCTTTATGAACATGTTTTTTTTTGTTTTTGTTTTTTTATCGGAAGCGTTATAGCTATAAATGACAACATGTGGTAAAATGCGTATTTCACAAGTTTTTTTAGGTCAAACTTAAAACCAAACAAACAAAAAAATCTGCCAAACCTGATGTGCTAAAAGAAGGAAAGACATTTTTGAATCTCGGATTCAAAATTTGCTGTTGACTCGTGTTGTCGTCAAAGCCAAAGCTGTTTCTGGCTTCCATTTTTGCAAATCGGCACAATTGAAATTGATGATAGAAGGCGTGTGAATTAAAAAAAAAAAGCGGAAGATGGTTGGGCCTTTTTTTTTTTTTGTGCATTTTTTTATAGGCTCTCTTTAAAGTGCTTGTTCAGCAAAGCAGGAGCGCAGACCTTATCAGGACATTGCTTAGATCACATGCCAGAGATTTCTCAAGTTCAGCACTTTTATGATTGCTTGCACTCATATTCACGTTGATACGCGTACTCGACATAGCCTCCGAACCATAAACACACCCAGAAGAATGCACACACTTTTCATGCCATTCGTAATCACTTCCAATCATTCTCAGCCTCGCTCTGCCTTCAGTTGCCTCCATTGATTTGATGCCGGTGCCGTTAAATGCCCAAAGCATGAAAGTTTCATATCATTGTGTGAATCTTGAATTCATTTTTAGACAACAGTGTGGGAGTAAAATAAACAATCACTCTACATATAAAACTGAAGCGACGGCAAGGTCAAACTCTTGATTGCGAGATCACTGTGAATGCCCTTTTTTTTTTTAGTTATGAGTGACAAAACGCTTCATCAGGAGGTCGTTTTAAGATGGAAACAAAGTCACCAACACGCCCCCTTACAAAAATGGTGCAAAAAAAAATGAACAACAATGATTTTTGTCTCACCGCTCACTCATTGACTCGCATCAAGCGATTCCTCTGTGGTAACAATGATGAATTCTGCCCTCTAGTGGCTGAACATTTAATTGTTCTGTCTGTCACTACGTTGTCGTTGGTATAGATTGACGAAGAAACGTGATACGTTATTTGATGTCAATACAGTAGGTAATCATTTTCAGACCAGTGAAGTGAAATTGAACAAAAAAAAAAAATCATAAAAAAATAAAAGCAGCGTTATTCAGCAGTGGAGTGACAACTACACAGGAAGAAATGATACCAATTTTATTACCATTGTGTTTTGGAAAAAAAAAAAAATTGTATGGTTACAATGAATCCCTCCCCCCATTAACATCCTCTTTTACATGTAGACACGGATGATGATGGAACTCTCCTTTATTTCCTCCCACAGTTATACGGGCAGAGTGGTAGGAAATGGTCTGCATGCACAAAGACAGAATCCAGAGGTCAAAGTTCGGAGCGCTAACCCCTCGCTCGCTGACGTGAAGGAGAGGCTTGAAACCTTCAACCAGGTAAGATGATGACTTCATGCTTGTCGACAATCATTTGCATATCACATGTTCCGCTCTTTAAAGAGCTCGACTGTCCTGGCGTGGGTCAAATGCTCAAATCAAACATCCCGTGGTGTAATTCAAACTTTGAAACGGTTTCCA
>NW_017806197.1:514150-561299 GCF_001891065.2 Hippocampus comes | reverse complement strand
AAGGTAGTTGATATATGTTTTGGAATGTATTGTTAATAATAATCATCATCATCATCATCATCCACTTCTTGTGGCAAAGAGCAAAGCCTTGGAA
Source organism: Hippocampus comes (assembly GCF_001891065.2). Classification (NCBI taxonomy): domain Eukaryota; kingdom Metazoa; phylum Chordata; class Actinopteri; order Syngnathiformes; family Syngnathidae; genus Hippocampus; species Hippocampus comes. Next base: position 561,205 of record NW_017806197.1, on the reverse strand, counting down.
AAAAAAAAAGATTCTGCTGTATAATTAGCCCTCTCAGCCTGTGATAAGTGAACCCTGTCATTCATCAAGACCTCTTTTATTTTAACACTCTTGTAAGTATACGCCTTGGACGCCGTTCACTTTGGCCATCAGTCACTTGACGCGGAATCCGTACCAACTAATAGAAAGCCATTAGGCGTGACTGGGGCTAATTTGGTAAGAAATCCTCTCTGCTGGTTTCAACTTGAGCCGTTTGTCAAAATGGGAAGAGTTGTGCTTCGGTCGGCGTCAATAATAAGAAGACATGATTATAGAGACGACTTGAACAAATACAGACTGCCTTGTTGATGATTAAATCCCTCGTGAATGGCGTGCGTTGAGAAAGCCTCGCAGGCAAAGCTCAATGATCAGTCAGGAGCGGATCTCGGAGTTCACCCGAGGCCACTGGAGACTCCTTTCCTTTGCTACGCTTGCCCTTCTTTACCTCCCCCCGCCCTTCACATGTACTCATTCTTGAAAATTGTTCATTTTGATGCAGAGCTGCTTTGTTCGCTGCATATCGACGGGAACGCTTGAATCGCCTTGGGTGAGTTTCAACAGTTCAGTGCCGAGGTCACCGTACACGGTGTCGGTGTCTTGAACGCTTCGGGCAGTGGGGAAGACAAGAGGAGTGAACGCTCGCCGTTGCCAAAAGTGCGTATTCACCATGCGGTGGGTCACGTCCAGGGTTCAATTTATGCAGCTCCAATGGAAGCTTAAAAATGATCCGTCTGAATCATTGTAATTAAAACGGTATTGTTTTGTTGTATGAAAAAACTGAGAGGGCAAGTGTTCTTCAAGCCCCCGTAAAATGAACATGACGGCTACACGAAAGAAAAGAAAACAACCATGCCAAATCTGAACGGTTTACATTGGCTTCAAAAATCAAGATAAATCTGGTCATTGTAGAATTACTGACTGCTTTACTAATCCACAAGTAAAAAAAAAAAGAAGTGCAGACCACCATTCATTTGTATTCTTTTTGCTTGACTCCCCCCGTTGAGTGCGTGAGTTGTCGCATGTCGAAATGTCACACGGAAATGATTTCAGCAAACAAAAATGAAATTGGCAGGCCTGCGCACGTTCTATTTGCATTCACGTCGAAATAGATCAAGAGCAATCTTTGTTCTTTGCTCGTATGATTGTCAGTCTGCTGTCCAGAGGCGCCTGAAACGCACGGCCATGTCTCGGAAAGCAACAAAGAAAGAAAACCCAGAAAGCTACGAGTCCCCGTTTGAACCTTTGCACACCGAATGTTTGTTAAATTCCAAAATGTGAAACTGTTTGACAAGAAACCTCACTCATCAATCATTCCTGTGCCATAATTTCCTTTATTCTTCATTGTAGCACTCCAGTTTGAAACGATTCGGAAACCTTTGCATGAATGCCACTGCAGGAACATCATCAGCAAGAAGCCATTTGCAGCGTTAATTGTCCGGGTCGACGGCGTTCAGCTTCGGCATGTCCATTTGTGTCGCCTTGTCATGTCGCCGTATGTAATACCAAACAAGCCCCGAAATGAAAAGGAGCAGGCCTAATTCCATACCTAACTCACCCAGGCACATCCCTTTCATTCGCATCCTATTTGATGAGCTCTTTTTTCTTTTTGCGCCAACAACTGTTATCCCGAGCCAAGTCGGAACACGGACGTATCCACAACAAACGCACTCATTAACACAATTGGAAAGCGCCGCTTAGGGAGCGGGTTTGATTCTCGTATTCATCATTTATGTCAAACGGAGAGAAAGTCCAAACGAGGGTTGGTCATATTGCGACACCTCATATTTGGATTAGGATACAGAGGGCGACGGTTCCATTAGTTACAGAATATCCAAGCATTATTTTCTCTTAAATGTCTTAAATGTTCCCTGCTTTCCAATGAAGTTCCATCTGTATATCAGTGATGGAACCCAAATCTCTCAGTACCTTGTGACTATGAATTGTGGTTGCTCGATTTTTTTTAATGACCTCAGTCCTGAGAAATTGTGATGTGATGTTCAGTTGACAGCAAGTGGCAAAATGGCCACCCCCTGACATGGATAAAAAATGGCTGGATTTTTGACTAGTGGGTGTGCATAAGAACCGATTTTTGTCATGGAAATTTGGGGGTTGACTTTTTCTTTAAGGCCTGCTCAACACGTTTTTACGGCATTTTTTAATCAGAGATACATGTAGTTTTTTTTTTTTTCATTTCCATTCCATTTATTTATTTATGTTCCATTGACTCCAAATCTGACCCCGTTTTTTTTTTCTCCAACATACCAAGTTTTCATCATAATAAACAGAATGAAAGTAATACATGTCATATAGTAATATAATTATTAATCTTTATGAACATGTTTTTTTTTGTTTTTGTTTTTTTATCGGAAGCGTTATAGCTATAAATGACAACATGTGGTAAAATGCGTATTTCACAAGTTTTTTTAGGTCAAACTTAAAACCAAACAAACAAAAAAATCTGCCAAACCTGATGTGCTAAAAGAAGGAAAGACATTTTTGAATCTCGGATTCAAAATTTGCTGTTGACTCGTGTTGTCGTCAAAGCCAAAGCTGTTTCTGGCTTCCATTTTTGCAAATCGGCACAATTGAAATTGATGATAGAAGGCGTGTGAATTAAAAAAAAAAAGCGGAAGATGGTTGGGCCTTTTTTTTTTTTTGTGCATTTTTTTATAGGCTCTCTTTAAAGTGCTTGTTCAGCAAAGCAGGAGCGCAGACCTTATCAGGACATTGCTTAGATCACATGCCAGAGATTTCTCAAGTTCAGCACTTTTATGATTGCTTGCACTCATATTCACGTTGATACGCGTACTCGACATAGCCTCCGAACCATAAACACACCCAGAAGAATGCACACACTTTTCATGCCATTCGTAATCACTTCCAATCATTCTCAGCCTCGCTCTGCCTTCAGTTGCCTCCATTGATTTGATGCCGGTGCCGTTAAATGCCCAAAGCATGAAAGTTTCATATCATTGTGTGAATCTTGAATTCATTTTTAGACAACAGTGTGGGAGTAAAATAAACAATCACTCTACATATAAAACTGAAGCGACGGCAAGGTCAAACTCTTGATTGCGAGATCACTGTGAATGCCCTTTTTTTTTTTAGTTATGAGTGACAAAACGCTTCATCAGGAGGTCGTTTTAAGATGGAAACAAAGTCACCAACACGCCCCCTTACAAAAATGGTGCAAAAAAAAATGAACAACAATGATTTTTGTCTCACCGCTCACTCATTGACTCGCATCAAGCGATTCCTCTGTGGTAACAATGATGAATTCTGCCCTCTAGTGGCTGAACATTTAATTGTTCTGTCTGTCACTACGTTGTCGTTGGTATAGATTGACGAAGAAACGTGATACGTTATTTGATGTCAATACAGTAGGTAATCATTTTCAGACCAGTGAAGTGAAATTGAACAAAAAAAAAAAATCATAAAAAAATAAAAGCAGCGTTATTCAGCAGTGGAGTGACAACTACACAGGAAGAAATGATACCAATTTTATTACCATTGTGTTTTGGAAAAAAAAAAAAAATTGTATGGTTACAATGAATCCCTCCCCCCATTAACATCCTCTTTTACATGTAGACACGGATGATGATGGAACTCTCCTTTATTTCCTCCCACAGTTATACGGGCAGAGTGGTAGGAAATGGTCTGCATGCACAAAGACAGAATCCAGAGGTCAAAGTTCGGAGCGCTAACCCCTCGCTCGCTGACGTGAAGGAGAGGCTTGAAACCTTCAACCAGGTAAGATGATGACTTCATGCTTGTCGACAATCATTTGCATATCACATGTTCCGCTCTTTAAAGAGCTCGACTGTCCTGGCGTGGGTCAAATGCTCAAATCAAACATCCCGTGGTGTAATTCAAACTTTGAAACGGTTTCCAGGTGTCTTAATAACATGCCTGTGACGTGTTTTTCGTGACCGTCATCCTGCCCTAAATACCGCAGGTTACCATGATGACGTGGATGAAGCCTAAGGCTCATCTCCCCGGCAAGGGGATGTGTACAGTAAGACAATGGCAGCTAAAGCGCAGAGTGAAGGAGGGAAAAAAAAAAAAAAAAACTAGCACCCATATGAATAATACAAGCATTGCAACTTGTGGAGGAAGCTTCATACGCTACACTGTGTGTATGTGGCACAAAGCCAGATCACCAAACACTAAAGCCCCCCACCCTCCAGGCTGTCACTTGACATTATCTCTGGATCTTCACCCAGCTTAGCCGATCATCTCACCTGGGGAGAAATTCCGGTTGGGGATGCGTTTTTGTATGTGGTTACATGATCTTCCCAACATTTTTTCAAAGGTCTTAGAGCCATGCTTGAAGCTGTATAATAGGCTGGAATAAATCATTTTTACCTGTATGGCAGACTGCTTCGTTGTACAACAAACAGGCTGACTCAATGGAACTACTAACTATTTCCACTTTTGTCTTAAAAAAAAAAAACATCCAGACTTTCAATCTTGAGGCAACATAATGACATACTGAAGAGGCGGAACAAAGTCATCCAGGAAGAGAATTCGTTCTCAAGCTATATGCAACATTTTAAATTGGTCAGTAATGCATAAAAAAAGCAACTGGAGAAAAAAAACAATAATACAAATATGAACTTGACACTATTGGGACGTAGGAGGTTTCCGCTGACAGCAACGATGTGTCCCATTTTAAGGGTCCGTTGTCGAGACTCTAGTGAAGTGGATCAAATGATCTCACGCAACAGGAGTGCCGTACTTAATGGAGGTTGTTGGTGTCTAATTAACTCCCCTCCTATCCTCATAAACACAAGTTGGACATCATCGCACTCAAGACCACTTTAAAGGAGAGACAGATTTCAGTTAAATAAAGGGCGATTGAAGATGAAAGCGGGACATGGACAAAAATGCAATGACTTTCGAAAGAAAAAAAGAAAAAGATGAGACGCGGGGATCAAGAGGTCACCAATGAGTGGCAGAAAGGCCGAGATGACACAAGCCACTTCAAAGTAACTCTATTTGTCATGTAGATGGACTTTAGCTCTGAAAGGAACCAAGAAGAAAAGGGCCGTTTCACACGAGCCCTCGAGGCCATTTGACGAGAGCGACGGAACAGGATTCCGTTCCCCCCTGAATGGCCTGGCCTTTTGTTGGCCCCCAAATGATATCCATAGCTGGTACAGCAGGAATTTCTCAGTTCAAAAAAAAAAAAAAAAAAGAATTTAGCCCTTTGTAAAGCGCTTTGGGGCTCAGAGTATATAGCCAATGTGCAGACCAAGGCTTTGGAATGGCGTGGCTGTGTTAGAGTGCCCTGTTGTCAGACTTGAGTGCATGCATGTCACAGAGAGAAAGTGGAAGAGCAAGGAAGGAAAAACCAACTTGACAACCATTGTGTGGAGAGGGACTTGATGCTGACATGGCTGCTTTAGAGCGCCTCATCGGTTGTGAGTGTGCACCAAAGAAGGAGCAAGAGTGACAGAAAGTAATAAAAATTAACTGATGACTTAAGCCAAGGTGGACACCAGGGCCACTTAAGAGTGCCTCGTTGTTAGCCGCAAGTATGCGCATAGGGTGGGAGAGTGAAGGGAATTATTTTGTAAAGTCGACAAATTGAAAGCCGGCATCTCAACAGGCGCTTTAGAGTGCCTCGTTGGAGCAGCGTGGAAAATTCCTGTTACAACCTGGTCGCCATTGGAGGCCTTAAGTGGATATACTGTATTTTTGTGGCTGAGGCATGTAGTTATGTATAGACATGAGAAGGATGCTGGACAAAGTAGCTTTCAGGGTGTACTTATGGTTTTTGTTTGACAATTGCTAGTTGAGCGCGCTGTGGTTTCAGCCCATTCACCGGACACGCCCACAGCGTTTGAGAGGTGAGATGATTTTTCATGTTCATGTTGATTGTTCACGATTTTGAAGCCTCATCTTATAAACTTGACAGTTTTTTCAAACTCATTAAAACTTGGCACTGGTTCGCATTTTTCTCCGCGCTGTCAAATTTAGTATCTCATCATGTCTCGTCATCTCTTCTCGTCCTGTGACATTCCTATGAAATGCACATCTCACAGGTGTCTGAAAATGTCACGACACTGATAGGACAAGAAAAAAATTCCGATCCGCCGCATCGTCGCACTTACCATGCGTAGCTGGGGCTCGCGTCCCGTTGACATAAATTACAGCTTTAAAGGGGACCACCTTGAATCTCAACCAGGTGGCCGAGCGCGACTGAGCTTTTGTGTTCATGCCAAATAAGAGCAACAGCTCAGATTTGCTAAGCTGCATAATGCGGAAGGCACTCCGTGGTGCCTCAAGAATATTTCAGTGTCCACAAGTGCACGGCTACTGTACATATTTAGCATGTGCGTTCAAGCCTGCGTGATCCTCGACATGTACCGTCCTGTGAAATCGTTCCCAGAAAAATCCCGCGTGAGCTCACGTGAGACAGCTCAACAAAGTGACACTTAGTTAGAAGCTTTCGCTTACTTACTCATCCGAAATCAGCCGACTGAAAAAGCGAACACAATTCCGAACTCCAGTATGATCACGATGTGGATAAGTGAAAGAAAATTAATGCCGGAAAATGAAAACAAACTCCGTTATTTCAGTGAAGGCTAACATGTAGCCATGTCTCTGCTCTTTTTTTTTTTTTTAATCCAAATTTCAATAACCGCCACTTTGAGCATGAGTGAGGTTAAGCCGCATATTTTTACCTTCGAGAGAGGAGTTACAGCCAATCCTCTGCGGTTCTCAGAGGATTGTGCAAAGTGATGTAGCTGATGTATCGTACATCGCGGCCCCCCTCGTCTGCCTCGAGACATTCTCTTTGTACAGCATTCCTTCCATAGAAAGAAAACAAAAAAAAAAAATCAGTGTTTGCATTTTGGCAGGTGTGAATGCATGCTTGGCCCATCCTGCTGCAGACAGGTTTGCAATGTGGATCTCACACGGCCGTATATCGGCTGCTGCGGCATCTCCATGTTGAGCCACGTATATAAAAGCACGTAATAACCCGCAGAACAGAACCTAATCTATTGACTGGCAGTAAAATGGGTCATTAATGGAGTTATGGTCCTCCTCTGTCTAGTTCCTCTGACTATCGTCTGCCTTGCTGTCTCCCTCTCGGTCTGGTAATATTGCTAACGTGAACAAGAAATGTCTCCAAGAGGATTTTTGATTCCCAGCCATTAGTCCAGCTGTTTAGTGTGGGAATTCTTTTACAATGGTCTGCTTGTTTCCACACAAAGTATTAAAACCAGATGATATGTTGGTTTGTCAATTGGAATTCACTCAGTGACGGAGGAAAAAAAAAAAAGCCAGACAAATCATTCTCGCACGTCTATTTTCTGCTCTCTCTGTCAAACTTTGGAAATGGCCGCGGCAGAAGGAGAGTTGGAGACACTCTTGGATTATTAACTGGCCAGTTGTGTGTGATTGATGAGATTGATTTTTGTGTTGCTGTGCGCTTGGCCAGAGTCCCAGCCAGGTTGCACATCCGAGTGTGTTTAAACGTGCGCCGGCCGGCTCCCCTCTCGACTTCCAGTCAGCGCTTGGATCCTGCTGTTGAGGGGACATACTGAGTCCTCAGAAGATAAGGAAGTTTGTTTACATGGTTTCACAATGAGCACACGGTTTGCTTGCAACTTTTGCGTGGCGCGCGGGCGGCTTTTACAGGATAAAAATAATATTACAATGGCAGTGAGATTGAGCTTAGGTAAATTTAATTTTCTAGTTTTTTTTGGCAGGTGACGGAGCCTTCAGTGCCACAGCCCCTCCCCCACCTTTGAAATTCATTTCCTACTAAAATCTGTGATGCTACTTCAGTGGACATATGCGGTTTTTTGAAATCTCCTCAAGGACCATCTGTTCACCAAAACATACATCGAGTAACTTCCACACACAAACATCCACACATACTTTTCGACTCCCCCCGTGACTTGGTGTTAAGCGTCCTTCAGGCTCTGGAAAGATGCTCCTTAGTGGTATCAATGTGTAGTATCGGTGCATTTTTTACGAGGACAAGAGCTGTACAGATGTATAGTATTGGCCGGGGCATCCCTAGTTTGTTCTGCTTTGGGAAAATATTGTGGTTCGTTGAGATACGAGTGATTTGCCCTCCCCCCGTGACTTGGTGTTAAGCGTCCTTCAGGCTTTGGAAAGATGCTCCTTAGTGGTATCTGTGTGTAGTATCGGTGCATTTTTTTACGAGGACAAGTGCTGTACAGATGTATAGTATTGGCCGGGGCATCCCTAGTTTGTGCTGCTTTGGGAAAATATTGTGGTTCCTTGAGATACGAGTGATCTGCCTGACTTGTGAGTTTTTTGAAATGCAAGCTGTTGGTTTGTTTGTTTGTTTGTTTTTTTGCTTTGACCCGTAGACGCAAACACTCTATGGAGGTAGTGAACTCAACTCACTTCACGATAAGCAGAAGTGTGTCAAATATTGAGCAATTCATCAAAATTGAGTCTTCAATCTGTTTCATTTCACTCCCAGTTGAGGTTTACTGTCAAACTAAACATTAAACTAGGAGAGTTACACGTTGGGTATTCTAAACAAGCACATACCCTTTAGTCTGTGATCTTAATGTCTTTAGTCTCCCAGCTTAATGTCTTTAGTTTTCTAGCTTAATGCTAATAAAAGTGCTGTTTTTCTAAATAGAAAAAAAAAACAACAAAGCCTGGAATAATGGCATTTGTCATTGTCACGGAACAAATTAAACTTGCACCTGGATGTAGCGCTGAACCAATTTTTGCGATTAAAGAAAGTAAAAAAATAACATACCCTTTAGTCTGTGATCTTAATGTCTTTAGTTTTCTAGCTTAGTGCTAAAAGTGCTACTTTTCTAAATTAAAAAAAAAAAAACAAAGCCTGAAATAATGGCATTTGTCATTGTTAATTAAACGTGCACCTGGATGTAGCACTGTACCAACTTTTGGAATTAGAGAAAGTAAAAAAATCATCATCATTATCATGCATTGTACATGTATTTAATGTATAATATTATTTTTTGATCCATTTTCTCTTAAACCGTCTATTTTTCACCATGGCTGTTTTATCACAATTGCTGGATGTCATTTAATGGCACCTAGTGTATGTAATGACTGTAAATGATGCACTTTAAGATAATATGCATATGTAAATTTAATGACATATATAATACATGAAAATTCATATGGAACACGGTAAACGTTGGCCCGTTGGCATGACCGTCGCCAACCGTTCCATTTTCTTGTGTGGCCTCTTTTGAAAATGTCACCTCCCATCCATGATCTAGTGAGATTGAAATTTTTTGAACCAAAGGTTTTGTATGTTTTGAACTTTTTGGACCGAAATCTGTCATGCAGAAGGCTATTAGCTCATTCAGCTGTGTTATTAGCGTTGCTCTAGTACTGCTGCAAACGACAGTGACAATGGTAAATGTATTTCATTTATTATTCAAGTAATAGCTCTTGGACTGAGAAAATCAAAAGCAATCGCTTTTGGGTTTTGTTTTGCTGTTTCAGCGCTTGCATTAGGTCTCATTAGATTTTTTGCAGGTCTACCCAATTAAGTGATCAGTGAACGGTCAACAGAGATAAAAAGCATTTTGAGAGCTTGACAGAAAAAATGCACAATGCTTTTCCCTTCTCTGTAATATAAAAAAAAAGGTTTGGTTTGAATGAAGTTTTAATTACATATTGACAAAATCATTTTCAATAGAAAAGGGTCAGCAGTAGCTCATCCGTGAGGACTCGGGCGACGCAAACAGAGGGTCACGCTTTAAGTGGACAAAGAAATTGCAAGTCGTTCAGGACGTGCTAGTGTGCATTGTGACTACTGTTGACGTGCCCTTGAGCAAGTCACAGAGCCCTTGGAAAATCACCTGAGGGCCGCTGACACAAATTGGTGACAAAATAGCAAAGTGGAAATTGAATTTCCCTTTGAGATACAGTATCATATTCATCATGTGTATTTATGTTTTTTAATTTAGGTTTTATCCCAGTTAGCTACTAATTCTCAAGCGTGACAGCTCATTGATTTCCCTTCTAGCAGTTTGATGAAAAGATGAACATCTCACCAATGAAATTACTCATAAGTGACAAGCACACACATTATTAGTTGATTTTCTTCATTGAAGCTTTGTCCTCTACATCATGTGTGTGTGTGTGTGTTTGTGTGTGTGTGTGTGTGTGTGTGTGTGTGTGTGTGTGTGTGTGTGTGTGTGTGTGTGTGTGTGTGTTTTGGGTGAAAATTGGGTTTCATTTCCCAATTCGCTTGTGGTGCGTGAGACATTTAAAATACTTATCGGGTGATCTTACATTGTGCTTCCTCTTGGAAGCTCCTCGCAAGAAATAAGAATTGTCATCGAAAAGCCACAAAAATGATTTCCATCTGTGCAACTTTGAAATCCGCAATTTGAGGTTGAAAGTCAAACAAACAAAGGGAAAAAAAATCTGCTTTGGAAACAAGCCAAGCAGCAATTTCCGAGCAGAGGAACTCTAGTTTCCACAGTAACGACGCCTTCATTGATTTCCTCACCAATTAAAACGGACAGCTGGGCCAAGCACCATTCTGTTAAATAGATACTTAAAGGCACTGTTGTTAGCGTAATACGCAACCGCTTATCAGGATGCTGTTGGTTAGCAACACTTGTTGTGGAGCTGGCTGTTTCATTGTGAACTCATGGGATATCCACAGAGTCTGTCCGTTTGTGTAAGAAGGAAAAAAAAAAAGTCAACGGGTTCATCTCGGCGACTTTCTGCAAACTGTTTTCTTTTCATAGTCCATCTTCTGTTAGCTCCAAAACATCCTGATGAATGCGTTGCATAAATACCTCATCCTCCCCAAAAGGGCACCGTGTCTTCTGTGAGCTTCCTAATCAATAGCGCATCCTCTAATTTGGCATATCACATTGTTGCGTCAAAGTAGGTAGAGCCAGGAAATGAGCAAAGGCTGTCGACAGGCTGAGATGTGAACAGAACCTAAAAATAAATGAATAAATAAATAAAATATAGTGGCGCCATGAGATAAGAGTCACGCGATTTGCATTTTGAAGTACGAGCCATCATTCAGCTGATTTTTTTTTTTGTTTGTTTTGCTTTGACTTGCGAGTGCACACTTGAGATACAATCACTCTTGTGTTGGCAGTGATTTCAAAAGCAGCAGCAATCTTTGAGTATACTAAACCACACAAACCACAAATAGCCCGAAACACCTTCAACATTTTTATGCAAATGATTTTTTTTTCTTTGATTTTTCTCGTCTTTTCAAATGGCACCCACCATAATATTTCCCGGTATCAACTGTTAGAGAATAATTTGAATGTTTTCAAACAAAACTACCCAATGATAACAGAATCCCCCCCCCCCCCCAAATGAAAATGTTAAAGTGCATTTTTCCAAATTATTATGCGCAGCAATGTTTCAAGACATTTTACAGCTTGTAAAGAACTGAAAAGTCATTTGCAGCATTAGGAGATTGTATTTGCTGGAATCATAAACATCTTAACAGGCCAAGTTACATTTTAAAATTTCTTATTCAACAGCAGCTTTGAAATTCTTGCATTGATTGAACGAATAATTGATCTTTAGCTTCTGCGTGAACCTGTCGGGTACCTATCACGGTTGATGACTTGAAAATCATGCTGAGATCCATTTTCATACACTATAAAAATCTGAGAAAACCAATACTTGCATAATTGTTTGGAACACGTTCTACAGTGTGTGATTCATTTTGAAACTCTACGATGAATAATTTAGCTACCTAGCTGGTGTCGCAAAATTGTTTTTCCTGGCCCCCCTCAGTGTGTCTACCTGTTGCTGTGTAGAATTCATAAGCTATAATAAATTGTTCCTCAAAGCTTGAGGAAAATCAATGTCAATACAGTGCTTGATCATTTGGAGAAGCATGTTAAATTGCACCACACATTACCTGACACATCAGGACACTCATGAAGAAAATGCCCCCCCTCCTCCCCCGAAAAGGTTTATTTGCACATTTCAATTCCATAATTGAAGAAAACGTAACACACTTTGACCCAATCCGTGGATACTTCTCATTTGCCACTTTGAAAAATGACCACTGCATATATTTCTGTTCGTCCCAAGAAACCCTGCGGTGCCATAATAGTGCATTCGACAAAAAAGCTACTGAATTGTATATCACCCTGGGAGCTGCTGCATGTTTGTGTGTTCAAAACTTGACTATTACACTAACAAAACTATTTCAGGTCACCTTTTCTGTCATGTGTTTTGAGTGGCATGAAGTGCCGTCTAAAACTTAAAGTAACGTTGACCTTGTCCGCCTTTTCCCCTGTAAACCAAACGTACAAGGCAGGCTGTTTGTTGTCTTCCACTTTACATTCACATCTAGCATTCACGATTCTCTCCGACCTTCTAAAAAGGATGCCTTTGTTGTTGTGTCAGGAGAGCTTCTGGTTTGACGTGTAGGAATGGAACAAAGAGCACCTTGATGATGTCGGTCAGATAGATGGGCCAGCAGGTGGTCCCATTAGTTGGCCACATACCGGGAGAGAGAGACAACTGTAACGAGAAATGGAAATTGCTTATGGTTGTAATGAATCATGATTCATTTCATCCCGGAGCAAAAATATCGAAACTGATGTTTTCATCCGAGGCTGTTCGTCAGGCTCGCTTTTGGCAGGATTGCAATCAAATTCAGACGACAAATTTTCACAATCCTATAGAAAAAAAGCACTCCCAGGAGTACATTATTGACTTTATACTTTATACAACTGAATAACATCATTGTGTCTGTTTTTGGAAAAGGAGATGTTCCAGAGTGGCACAATCGACACCTTAAAACTCATTTTCTAATACTTGTTCTTGAAGCAGGATTGCAATCAAATTCAGACGACAAATTTTCATAATCCTATAGAAAAAAAGCCATGTCATTTTCTGAATCAGATGTTATACACCTGCGGTGACACTCATTTTTTTTTTTTGGGACACTTTTATCTGACTGTGCTTAACAACTGTAAATTTTATTTAATCGCTGAAATGAAATGAACCCAAAAAAATGTCATGTCTCCCTTTGATGTGTTCGTTTCTCAGCGTCCTGTACCACTTGTTAAACCACGCCGTCGTTACTTTTCAAACACTGCTTCACTGCTCATGACACATTGTTGGCAGCTGTACTACTCAATATTTTCCCTGCCAGCGCTTTTCATTACTTACAGCCGACACTGCCTGATTGAGATTAAACTAAATGTCTTATTCTGCTTTTTTTTAAAAAAAACTTGAGGCATCGGATGAATCTGAGTGTTAACATTGTTTGGGGAATTTGCCATGGCATTGACAAATGATTTGATTTTGAAAGAAAGCACCAGAAGTGCATGTGTACATCCTTGTGTGGCAAAGACTCTCTGGAGCTTCCGCTAACAACCAAGGCCAAATGATCTCCTCCACAACATGCAAGATTTTTAAACTCTCAATCGAGAAGTCCCACATCAGTATATTTCATTCACACCGAAACGGCTTCGCTTGGCCCTGGATGTTCGTTATTAGATTTTTTTTTTTCAGGGCCGAGTGGTTGCAATGGCACGGCTTTTCAGAACCATCTCGAAAGTGGTTCTAAAACGAGTGCCATTCCCCCCTTCGCCTTGAGGATGGCGGCTTTGTGCGACCGCCAGAGGGCTTTGTTTTCTCAGAACTAAAAAACTCTCGTCTCACAATATACATGAATAATCATGCAGATACACAACCTTTCTGTGGGCATAAAAAGCAGGATTACAACAAATGCCATTGAAGTAATGTTCAACAAAAACTAGGTGATGCCGTAATGCCGTATTGAACTTCCTGATATGTTCTTATTTCAAATTGATACGATCTTAAACTAAGTGTGCCGCCATCTAGTGGTCGACAGTGATTTACACCCAATATTTCAAATGACAGACCAAAATGTGTCATACAATTACATTTTTGTGTCAAAGTAACATTGCTCTTCCAGTGTGGGTCAAACTCTTAGTTGTTGTTTTTTTTTTTTTGTCCAGGAGACCCAGGAGAAATTTCCAAATCTGGGCCAGATGGAAGCCTGGGAAGAGCTGGGCAGTGGGGAGAAAGAGGGCAGTACAGCAGATTGTGATGACGAAGATGGATGTCAAGCCTCAGGAGACGGTCAAGACACAACCTGTGAGTAACATTCATAACTAAGCCCACACGTTTGCAAACATTTGAGCTCACTTCTCACTTCTGTTTAAAACCACACGCTGATGTCTCTTACGGTGCCACAAAAAAAGGGCCTCTCAGGAGTGTCTTCAGAACTTGACACAACAAGCAAGCCTGTTACATCTTTTGACTGAACACGGAATGAAGTGTGGTGTTGTTCGGGCTTGTGTTAGCTTTGACGTCGTTTCTATGACAGGCTAATCCACAAAAGCGTTTCTTTCAAAAAGAAGCATACATACAACTCATTCGAATTGTTCTGCCAATAACAGAGGCAAAACCACACGGCCGAACCTGTCACTTAAAACTTAAATCCCATTTAGAAATGAGCCATAATAAAAAGTAATGAGAAATATAAACATACACATTCAGGTCAATCATTATTGTTAATTTGCTCCCTTATCCACCAAAGAAATCTTTTTGAATACCAAAGCTCACTTAATGCAGTCATTTTACCATGCGGCTCTTTTGAAGAATCAATAGTCATTACACCGCCAGGTCCACACTGCCCTGGACAAATCCTTTTGGCCCCGCTCCTTGTTGCCATGTGGATAAAACACGCTGGCCTTTCGAAGAGCTCTATCGGTTGTAGCACCGGTATCCTCACATCAGTGAAAAATCAATCCAAGCCACTGTGTGAGATTTACGAAACAAAAACCCCTGAGTGTCTGCAGTAAGTATCAACCGAAAGCCTGGTGAGGCCGAATAAAATTCTACGTTTGGGAAGTGTTACTGGCCTTTTTGGATTCATGACATTGTAATAAAATGAAGGCTTGCTTTTGCTCTACCTTAAAATGAAGTCTGAAGTTTGAAATTGTCTGTCGGTATGATCAACTTTTGACAAAATATTCCATTCAGCATAATGCCATATGTTGCCTTTTTCATTTTTTTTTTTTTAATCTCACACTTGACTTATGTATTATTGTTCAGCTTTTCAAAGAGTTTGCGGTCAAAGGATATTTTTTTTTCAGCGATTGGAGAATCATTTTACTTTGCAGCTGTTTGCCGAGACAAATTCCCGAGGTCCATGTTGAAAGAGGGCATGGCCGCCCATTGTTCTGGCAAGAGAGACTTTATTAACAAACTAATGAGCATGACTTATCTACAGAGAGCAGACCCACTGTCTCTTTTATCACTTAGATGTGGAAGAAATGCAGGAAGTCTCACTGCGGAGTTGGACAGCATTGGGTCTCACAATGCTGGACCTTGTGCATACGAAGCATATGGGGTTTGCCACATTTTGTGTGCAGATAGTCATTTATGCTAGTGCTTGCACTGCATATAGCCTGTTGCAGTTCAAAAAAATACGAAAAATAATACAAGGTTGTTGTGTAAAAAAAAAAAAAAGCCATTCTAGTTGTCACTGAAGCAACCAGACTCCCTGTAGATATTAATTAATCTTGCCTCACAACGGAATTTGCCCACTATACTAGAGCATTAATAGTACGGTATCGTGCATACGAAGCATATGCGGTTTGCCACATTTTGTGTGCAGATAGTCATTTATGCTAGTGCTTGCATTGCATATAGCCTGTTGCAGTTCAAAAAAATAAAAATAATACAAAGTTGTTGTGTAAAAAAAAAAAAAATGCCATTCTAGTTGTCACTGAAGCAACCAGACTCCCTGTAGATATTAATTAATTTTGCCTCACAACGGAATTTTCCCGCTATACTAGAGCATTAATCGTACGGTAAAACAAAATCTATAATAACAACAACTAACTGAGTCATGCAGCCTACTTTAATTCCAAATAACTACAACACGGAGCCACAAAGGTTGATTGACAACATTCAAAATGGTAACTTTAGTTCTAAATATTGAGATGTGGAGTTTGCCCGGTGGGTGTGGCCCAAATAGAAGGCGGTCACAATCGAGTGCTGTTGTTGTTGCCCAGTGTGGCAGGTGAACGACCATCCTGCATTCCAAAATAAGATTGCCCCATAACGAGGCCCCCCCAAGGCAAGTCAATGACTGGCTGCTATGCCGAAACAGTAATTACATAATTAGATAGATGAAACAGTTTGCGCATGACTACATAGCTTCTTCTAGTATTTGCAACTTATATGTCAAAATGCAAAACAGAAGATAATGAAAATAGGCTTGGGAATATTGTTATATTGTCTGTGTTGCCGCACCATTTGTGTTTAAATATTTGTTGCTCATAAAACAGGTGTTGATGCTAGATATTTGCATCAACATTTTTTTTTCTTGGGGCTTTGCGTGTGTTTACAAGGCCTTTTAAAAGGGTTATCGGCTACATGTAAACGTAGAGACTCGATGCTCTCCGCAGCTCAGGCCGGGCTTGTTCCCGATGGCCATATCTCACGGGGCTCATAATGCGCCTGCAGCTTCGGCCACCCTCCGAGCCATCTCTTCATCCATGTTTGGCTGTAATAAATGCGGTTGAATCAATATCAATAAAAAACATTGTCGTACGTGTTGTCACCCATAACATTGTCCACGCTCATAATTCAGGATGCCATCTTGATGATAAGAATGTCTTTGCGGATATAAAAGCCAGACGAAGAAGAAGAAGGGAATTTGATTGAATAACAGTATGCAGCATGCACTTTGTGGACCGTAATCTTTTTGCATTGTGCAGTAGACTAATGATACAATGGAACGGGTAGAAATAGTGACTAAATGGCCTACATGCCGTGACAATTTACTGCACTTAAAATGTCAACCAAATAAAATAAAGGTCTACAAATGTATTTATGGGTATCTTTCTGATGGCACCAGGACACCTGCAAAGTGGAAACAACACAGGAGAGAACAATGCATCTTTGAAATACACTATGCAGTAGGTTTAATAATACATACAGCTTATCGGGGTGATGATATTTTATTTATTCCGTTTCCAATCCGTTACCATGCTCTGAACTCAAAACATTTGTATCTCGAATCATCTCTTCCCTTTGAAATGAATGGGGATGCCTTTTTTTTTCCTGTTCCAGACTCCCAGAACAAACCAACAAAAAAACTTGGGAATGGAACACTCCAAATTGTCCCTAGATGAGATTGTGAGTGCGAATGGTTGTTCGTCTGCGTGCCCTGTGATTGGCTGGCAACCAGTTCAGGGGGTCCCCAGCCTACTGCCCGAAGACAGCTGGGATTGACCTCAGCACGCCCCGCGACACTCATACCGAGGGACAATTTAGAATGTTCAATCAGCCTGCCTTGCATGTTTTTGGAATGTGGGAGGAAAGCGAAATACCCGGAGAAAATCCACGCAGCCACGGGGCGAACATGCAAACTCCACACAGGAAGGCCGGAGCAGGAATCGAACCTGGTGCCTCTGTACTGTGAAGTCGACGCGCTAACCAGTCAACCACCAGGCCGCCCGGATAGAAAATATATCGAATAGAATTGTATTCATTTTTTGAGTGTATTAATAATCATTTAGTCTATTAAATACATACAAAAAAAATCATGAAAAATGCTATGACCATTGTGTTGATGCATCGAAATCATACCTTTACTCTCCATGACCTTGCCAATTTCTGAAGAAGTCTGATATTTTGTTCATGACGGTGAGCAGAAGGCTGAGATAAATTATGAAACTACATTAAGACCCTGAACAGCTCTCGTTTAAGTGCAATCAAAACAAGTGCAAGAACAAAAAGGTGAACACATGCATAAATATGAAGATTTGCCTCTTTGCATTCCAACTCTTATGAATAAATACAGCAAATACAAAACTTGGAAGGCCCAAATGGGGAAAATGCATTCTTTTCACTTCCTCAATTTGCATGTAGAGTCACATTGCATGATGCCTTGCCTGCTTAATCATGATTCACGACCTACCCTTGCCTGGAGACATGTTAGTGTACGTCATGTGCCAACTAAACAAGGCCTGCACATTAAGAGCTGTCATGGCGACAGCCAGGAGAATAAATCAGTGAATCTGCAGCGAACCACAGCTTTCCTCACCCTTGCAACTCTGAGGCACTCTTCTGCGGTTCTTCCCGTGGTGTGCCGATGGCTTTTCTTCTGTATTAGCCAAGAGGTCCAACTATTTATTTCTTCCATTTTCCGATCCGCTCCATCCTCACAAGGGTTGCGGGGGGGTTCTGGGGCCTATCCCGGCTGTCTTCGGGCAGTAGGCGGGGGGCACTCTGAACCGGTTGCCAGCCAATCACAGGGCACACAGAGAGACGAACAACCATCCGCGCTCACACTCACACCTCGGGACAATTTCGAGTGTTCAATTAGCCTGCCACGCATGTTTTTGGAATGTGGGAGGAAACCGGAGTACCCGGAGAAAAGCCACGCATTCACGGGGAGAACATGCACACTCCACACAGGAAGGCCGGAGCTGGAATCGAACCCGGTACCTCTGCACTGTGAGGTCAATGCGCGAACCACTCGACCACAGGGCCGCCCCAAATATTTATTTGTACTAGCTCATTCATGTATTAATTGGTAAATGACTGACAGGGGCACCGCCTGCGCGTAAAAGCAGAGATTAGATGCTCGCAGGTTTCAGATTAACCCTTTCATGCACCGTTAACGATGACCTGTGACCTGATAACATGATAACCTGTCCACTGTAGTAAACGCTGTCCCTGAAAGGGTTCGAAGTGAAAAACCCACCCGAGTGCCTGCCAGCATTCAGATTGGTCTTCACTGCAGATTGACCAAAACGGGCCCAAAGAAGGAGTTGAATAACATTACACTGAAATTACTCTTTGCAGACGGTGTACAATTAATGCATGGATAAACACAGCCTGCGAAAGGGGCCGAAGCCATGTGAAGCCAAAATAAATGAGTAAAGGCAGTGAGAATCGTGCAGCCGGGCAAGTCCGATTCTCTTAAAGTCATAAACACCATCTGTCAGTTGGTGAGCTCATCATGAAGGCGTCGCTGACACACTCTGAAGTTCCGTATGAAGGCTCGGAGCGACTGGCGTTGGTTGGCGTGATTTATGGCAACTTTCATACGGGATAGTTACGAAATGAAAAGACGGAAATGAAAAGATATGTCTCCAACCATTTTATTGGGTCGTTATCAAACAAGTCACATAGTTGATTGATAGGGGGGGGGGGGGGCATTGGACATTATTCATCAAATACTTTCGGAGGACAGTGGTGGCGATCCTGCGCGGGCCAAGCCACATCACTGTGGTGTCGAACCTCACTAGCTGGAAGTAAGAGTGTACCAAGACTCATCTACTATTAACACACCATACACGTGCAGGCCGTAACGTTTTAGCGTGGCAATGATCATCTTGTGAGACAATCTTCGAAGATAAAAAGATTGCCGGCCTATGGACATCCTTGGCTGGGCTGGGGGCAAAATCGGGACTGCCTGATTGTCATTGGGCGAAAGCTTGGCATCCATTCCACATGGCAGTTAAGATTGAATGGGAAGTCTTACAAAGCGGGGTCTAGCAAGGGACAGCAAATCACAGGACTGACGGAAGTGACAAAGGAATCCTAATTAAACTGTTGGGAGTTGCACATGAGGAGATGCTCGTGATCATAAAGGGCACATTTGCCGGACTAAAACTACGTTCAAAGCTAAAGCAGGATTTGGCTCTCGCATACTCGGCTCGGGCGGGACCCGATCGACTTAGTCCAGGTCCAATTGAGCCAAACCCTTTTGGGACTGGTGTGCTTAGCTGTCAGCTGGCCAGCAGATGTATGGGCTGTATCCTGATATAGATATTACCATTCTGATTGTCATTTCCTTTAACCTTTCATGAAGAGCTTAAGGGCCTGAAGAGTTGATGCGCCTTTAAGAAGAAACAATAGCTTCACCCGGGAAGGAAGAGGGTCTGGTCCGCAGGTGGATGTGGACGGGGTAATTCACTTCTTTACTTGCCTCTGACTTGTGTCCAAGTCTCTCTATTCTGTCAGACCTCCCGATCTTATGAATGAGTGTTTGCAGTCCCCCGCTATATATTATCGTAATTACTCCATCCCGTTTTTTGTTGGGGTTTTTTTGCCCGGCTAGCCACTTCCATTGTTTTTATATCATCTTCCATCTTACCTTGCAATGTTCTCCCCTTTTTGTCACGGCTTGGCACACTCTGCCCTGTGGTTTTATGACACCGAAAGAGGATTTTTAGCTGCAAGGGCTCCCTAGGTGCACAGTCATCAAAGCATAATGGTTCTCATTAGCCAGCCTCATCATTTCCTTTCTAAGCAGTGTCAGTGAAGCCTTTATGATTGAGCCCCTGCAGCACTCCTTTGGGACTCGGGTCTGGACACACCGAGAAACCTCAGTGGCAACAGGTAATAAACCAGAGGAAGTGTTAAGAGTTACTACCTGATACATTTGTGAAATTGATACTAAGGAGTCGGGATTTTGATTGGTTGCTTGGAACTTTATGGCGTAGTAACAAGAGGTACTCGGAAGGTAGCGCCCTGAAAATGCGCTCCGATGAATGTGCTCATTTAGCAAGAATATTGCATTACAAGAGGAGGTTTCCAAGGAGTATATTACATTTTGAAGACGGTTCGCTTGCTTCGTAGGCTCATAAACACAGAGTCACTTTAGTGGATTGAACTTGAATTTTATTGTCTGCAGAACTCCCTGACGTTACACCCCCAGTCCACTTTGCCACTTGTCAGGCATAGACTAAACTTTTCAACTGTGAAATATTTTCCTCCTCGAATACTCGACCAGCTGCAGCTACTCAGTGATGGTCCTTGTTTCTTTTGCGCTCTGTTATTAATGCCCATATTCCGTTTTTTTTTTTTTTTTTTGCCTACAGTGCTTTTGGACCGGGGAGTCTGAAGTACAAGTGACCCTATTTGAGTTTGCCGTGCACAGCCCGAGCGCCACGCAAGCTTTTGTTACCATTGTAACCTAATACTGAACAAATAAAAGCAGACATTCCATTGATATTGAAAAACACAGCGGATGGATAATCGGGGATGAATCCGAACCTTGTCTCAGCCTGTTAGACTCAAATACAGACGAGATGAGTGAGAATGAAACACGGTAGCACTCTTGAATTTCCCCTTAAGGTTGAACTGTCTTCCTCCAGATCAGCGAGGGAACTTGTTTCTTTGAAACTCGGAATTGGCCCAAGTGAATGCTTGAGTTAGTTTTACATTAGCACCGCATGGGTGGTCCCATAATGGAACCTGGCGGCAATGAGCCGAGGTTATTATTGACTTGCTGTATTGACTTGTAGCGCTAAATATGTTTCCATTAAAGTAATGCTACACAAGTCACTTCATTAAATGATTGAAAGGTCAATCAAGCTCCTCTATCAGATGCTGCTAATTAGAGGTAAACCTGGACGGGTTTTTGCAGGTCTGTCTGGGATGGGAGAGCACGTAAACAAATTGCCGATCAGCTACGATAGAGTCCGACGGTGCCATTTAGTAATCATTTGACACTCGTATACATGTCAGTGAGGTTGTATTCCGGAGAGCAAAAGGGACGCAGTGCTGGATGCTAAACTCTAAAAGCAACTGGAATGATTGAGAGAGCGTCAGTACTACCTCGTTGCATTATGGGTGCAGTTTGTTGCTAAGGCAGCGACTTATAGCTATCACCCACTGCTGCAATGGATGAAATTTGTTGGTGAGGAGAGTGGAGAGCGCGTCTTTCGTTCTCACACATTCACTCGGTCCACTTGTGTTGATGGAGCACAGATTTGGCCTCATAGAATCTTTACGGTTATCCTTTTTGTTTGATGTCGAAACAATCCTCCCCTTAAAGTGACCGCGTTCCTAAAAGATGTCTTTCATGCATTCGCTGCCATGGATGTTTCTATTCGTCAATTGTGAACTTCAAATAGATTCGTAAATAGTTTTTTTAAACGGGTGGACGTGCAAGAGTGTCTCACCCAGCTTGTCTGTGAAATTAAGGTTTATGTAAGGGAGACCTTTAGACGGCGGCGTTGCATCGCTTTGGATTTGACATCAGCCAAGGGTAGGAGATGAGGATTAGGCGTTGAATCTTGGCTCAAGAGAGAGAGCGAGAGAGAAAGAGCGAGTGAATTAAGGTGTTGCAGCTGGTAGTAGAAAATGATTGTGAGAAAAGATCCAGTCCCATGTTCCTCTCTTGATTACCAAAAACTGGAAAGAAAGCTAAGAAACTATTTATCTGGTGGGTCTACTGTGGGTCTTGAAAGACCGGTCGAAATTGTCAAAAACAGTCGGCAATATGCGGAACTCTGCTTTGAAAATGGCTGATCTCCGAATGAATTCAGAGTGGCCCAAGTCCTCCAAAAGACCTCATTGTCCTCTCCCATCTATTTCCGGATGTTCCAATTTCAACGTCAGCACCCCTACCGTTCAACTACGCCTGCTCTGTATCGTCTGTTCATTGCTTTATTGATTTGTAGAAGGTTCTAATGCCACCTATCCGAAAAGACTCATTTGTCTCACCATTAGAGATCCTACGCAGGTGGTCGGTGGTTACATAGCTAAGTTGCGCAATATCAAAGGTGAAGAAGATGGACGCGTCCACAGTTCCCAGTGGAGCCCCCCCACCCCACCCCGCTTCTCTCTATGACTCATCATCCAAAGTCCTCCCATCTCGAATGGGAAGCTTGGTTTGAGATTTGATCGGATTTGAAAACTCAAGTCAGTTATGCAAGAGATGACATCAAAGTATCCAACTCACCCCCTCAAAATCAAACATTTATAACATCACAGCAAAACTTTTTTTTCCTCCCCACCCCCCAACCCTCGTGATTTACCAAGACTTTGAAGATGAAAAGGGAAATAACTTAAATCAGCTGAATTCATCGGAGGCTTGGCACACGGGGACTCCGCACCATTTGCAACCTTCTCACCTCAGTGCGAGCTCGTCCGCCGTGTTACTGAGCAGGCGGCACCCTAATGACCATCGAGACACGCTAAAGTAGAGCGAGTTTATCGCTGTATCCTTCACGCACGTCTGTCTGAAAGGACAAACTAGCACCCGCCAAAGCGCTTGGGCGTATGGCCTTTGAATGGGGGCTGAGGTGTTTTACGAGGTGTGTACGCTTGTCATGTCATTGAAATTGGCGGTCTGGAGGGGAATGCGATGCGCAAGAGTTTGAAGGATGCAATCTAAGTGGGGTTGTTCCAAGCCATTTCCGTCGCTTCAAAACATTTGACAGATTTCTTCCATTTTAAGAATCCGCTGTATTGACGAGTGGAAAGTCAGAGTCTCGCCGCACCCCGCCCAGGGGGCCTCTTTTGCTATTTGTTTCTGTATGTGTTATTGTGTTTGCATAAGGGAGTAAATCTTAATCCTGCCAAAGTGTCCAATGGTCTGGTATGGCACTGAGCAAATTCCGTCGCAATGAGCGCTGCTCTGGAGTTGCTGTGCAGCAATGCCAGTTGCTAGGTTTAGCTGCTGCTTTGGATGCGTGCCCCATCGGTGGCCCCTTTCTGCCCTTTTCCCTCCTCCAGCGGCCCATCCAGTGCCCACGGGCAAACCAGATGGAACATCCCAAGCGACAAAAATGTTGTTTGTCGTGCACAAATGTATGTTGTTATTTTTG
Organism: Hippocampus comes; assembly: GCF_001891065.2. Taxonomy (NCBI): domain Eukaryota; kingdom Metazoa; phylum Chordata; class Actinopteri; order Syngnathiformes; family Syngnathidae; genus Hippocampus; species Hippocampus comes. The sequence goes on along the minus strand of NW_017806197.1, from coordinate 537,590 downwards.
AGTACATAATAGGATGGATGATAAGATGGGATAAGGCAGCCCCTAGCTGGCAAGGCGCCGCATGGAAAGTGAGCGCAGAGATGAATGGTCCCGAATGAACATCCTTTCCTCGTCCATCCTGTAACTTCAGTCATTTTGTGTAATCTTTGTGGGTTAGTAGATAGACAAACATGCCCGTGCTTGGAAAGTTACCGTATTTTCCGCACTATAAGGCGCTTTCGAGTATAAGGCGCACCTTCAATGAATGGCTTTTTAAAACTGTTTTCATATATAGGGCGCATAGAATAGAAGATTCTTGCCAAAATGTCTGCCACATACTTTTTCTGGCACTTAAATATCCTTTACGTTATATTTATTCATTTTTCGGTCAAAAGTACTCAAGTTTTTCTGTCCGTTCAATTTGGGGCAGGGAATTAACCGGAAACTAATTTTTGAAGTACATTCCGGATTTGGTGCTCATGATTAACATTTTAGAATTCCCCCCTTGTGAGTTAATGTTCTTGAGTGTCTTAAGAAAAATAAACAAATGGCGCGTTTTGTTGCGTAAGGGACTTTCAGCGTTGACATCGATGGTGTGCTTTGTGTCCAGCGCATGCAGTCAAAATAGCCTCCCCTGACATTCGGTTATAGATTGCCGAGTCGCAGCCAGATGCTAAAACTTTTAAGACCTGCATATACTTAAAAGGAGGTGAGAAACCTTACACCGCTCTGCCTCTCTTTTTCTCAGCTACGAAACAGAGAGACTGTTGGTCTCACAAGCAAACATTTCCCAAAGGTCACACGTTGCAATGGTTTCGCAGATGCGATAGTGGGACACGGATAAAAGCAAATATATTTTACAGACTCAATGATGCCCCTTGCATCAATTTAGTTACACGCCCAAATAAGGATTCACCGCACAAAGAGACAGTCAGATCCAGTTGGTTAAATCTGAGCCGGAGTTGAGAGGCCACATCCGTACATGCCTCTCTTTCTCGCTCACTTTCATGAATCCGCCTGTTCAAATGGCACAAGCGTGTCAAAGGTCTTTCATCTTAATAAAAAATTGCCGTAAAAATCCGATGCGGTGGCCTTGCTGAAGACCAAGAAGCGCAAACTCCTTCGCATCCGTTTCCCATCAAATCCATCGCAGGGAGAAGACCTTCAAGGTCAGTAAAGGGAAGGGTGGGGGGGACTGAGAGAGAGGAATGTGTGGAGTCTGAGGGAGGTGGCGCAAAGTTATTGTCATCCACCGCATTCCCACAATGTGCAATCGATCAAACCTCCAACCTTGTTTTCTGCCTTGATGATAGTATGCAGCAGACACAAAGATGAAACCTGTCAATCAAATCCATGAATGGGCGAGTCAAACGTGTGTGGATGTGTCACCTTGTAAAACTGTATTACAGAATAAATGACCCCTCTCACAAGAGGTTTCCTCTGAGTCGGGTTGTCGAGAACTTCAATGTGTGCGAGTCTCACAGGTTTCTGGAAAATACTTTGGCTCAAATCTCAAGAAATAAAATATTGTGTGAGAGGATGGATCGGGAACTATGCTGTTTAGTGTTTGAGTAAATCCGCTGTAAAAAAAACACGTGTCGGTCTGTCAAACAAATGTTTTGCATTGGCCTTAAGGGAGCTCTGCACTCTTAAGATTACACTTCGTGTTGGAACCGAAAACTACAAGACAAACAAGTTTGAAACACTTGTTAAATCAGCGATGCGCACGAAAGAAATAACCTTTTGCCGATGCTGCTATTGGTGTTTTTTATGGCTGCGAGTGTTCAGTTTTGGCGCAGCTGTACTTGCTAAGCTGTGGAGTGGTAGCGCCATTCCTCAGCTATCGTTCAACCAAGACTTAGACAGCACACACAGATCAAATTAGGAGCAAATTTGTTCTTTTATACCGTAATAAAATAACGCGATAAAACCTCAGCATCAGATCGAGGATCAAACAAACCCCCAAAAAGTGGAGGACAGTACAAAAATGCGGCGTCTCTCTGGGTTATAACGCAATCATTCCCAACTTCCCACAGAATTTCTTGGGAGAAATCTTTGTGTTGTCTATCCCACTCACCTTTCAACCCCTCTGGTCACCCTCCTTTTTTCCTCCCCTATCCATCCTTCCTCTTTTGCTTCAAGCCGAAGTGCAGCTTGTAGTCGGTGCTGTTACCAGCCATGGTCCAAGCAGCTGTTGTTGCTCTTTGGCCAATGGCAAATAAAGCCTCCAAAAAATCCCAAACAAGAGAGCCCGTCCATCTGCAGATGCATGAGGGATCACAGGATAAAATGAGGGTGATTGTGCACCAGGGCTGAACCTAATGATTGTCGATTTATTTTGTTGCTTAATGACTGAATTGGATCAATGAAACACGTTTTCATTTTCATTTCTCTATTCTAAAAGAGGACATGATGTCAAATTGCTGAAATTTCATCGATGTCAATTATGATTCAGTTCCTGGTTTGGTCACGAAGATGTCCGAAAACAGTTTTGATCCTTATTCTCGAAAGTAAAAGCAAATATTTGCAAGTGTCTCATTTTGACAATTGTCTGCTTTCGTGCAGGACTACGAAAATCTAAAAATATTTCCTGTTGAAAGCCCAAATTCCAAGGATCTGGGCAATTTTAAATTAAAAAGTTCTCTGAACAATTCATCCATTATCAAGATAATTGAACCCCAATTCAACTCAAAAATGGCCCACCGACGGTTCGAGCCACACCCGGCCAACAGCGCTCAGCGACGCTCAACCCACTGCCAGACGTCCGACGTCGGCTTGCTACATCGACAACTTCAGCATACTTTGCACGCTCTCCTATAATCATGGTTGAAATGACCTCACGCCCTCTCTCAGAATGGCGCAATATACAGAATGGCTTACGCACAGGTACGGTGACTTGCTAGCTTAATTTTGCACTCGTCCTAGCGGAGTTGGTCTCTGAATGGTTTGCTCTGCGCTGATCGAACGGGAGGTGAATTAAAACAGAAAAAGGCATGCCGGCGTTCAAAGTACACCCAACAATTTCTCGCAAAGAAGTTGCCAACACGACATCCTGCACATTGTACTCGACGTCATCATCGCAACGCATCGCCTTGTCGCCCCTCCATCACACAGTACTTCATTCATAATTCAGTAACTGATGCAACCGCCGCTTCCTTATTCATTCTCAGAGACACGGAGTCTGCGAATTCTGCGAAATTTTAAAAGGGTCTCTGTGTGCCACCGCATATCCTTGAATTGATTGATTCCATCTGCCTCGATGATGGATATTCAGTCTGGCGCTAAGAAGCAAATCAAAACTGTTTTTGCTCTTCTAACCATCGAGCCTGCCTTCTGCTTTCTCCCCATCCTTTCCCTCCCCGTATTTTCGCCATTATCGTATGAGCCAGCTCGATGAAGCGTGTATCAATCTGCTAACATTGTCATTACGGCGACATCACATTCCATTAGCCCCCCCCCCCTTCCCCCCCTTTGCGTATATTTAGGGACTTAATTGTTCGGTTACGGCGCTTAATTTTACATTCACGCAGGTGTCAATTTAATTGATCATCCATCTGGTTTAATCACTAATGGCGTAACAGTAATAAAAGCGTGCATCATATAAACTGCAGTTGGTCGACTGGTTCAAGGAGAATCGCCACTGTCGAATTCGGAAAGATTGCATATGTTTTGCGCGTATGATATTATTGTCGCAAAGGTGGCTGAACATTCGCTCTCCCGGCTGTGACGTCGAACTGGCTGTGAACAGGACTCAAGCATGCTGGGTTTAGACTGCGTAAATTCTTCTCGGTGGTGCAAATGGCGTCAAGTGCCTTATCGCGAATCTCGTAGTTTGAACAGCTGTGAACGGGAGTTGGTCTCGGACAGTTTAGTTAGCATTGGCCCGCCTCCTCGTCACTCAATTTAATTGCTTGCAATTGAGGTTCAAGTTGAGGTTGACAAAGCTTTGCTGCGGCGTGTATTCGCCACGAGGAAATGAACACTTCAACTGGCTGGCAGGATTATATTGCCTTCGAGGAAATTGCTCGTTCTGGCACAAATTGTCGCCGTAATTAGCCAGCTGGTTAACATGCAGTGATTTAGCATATTTCAACTCCATTCTTCTCGATCCTGATGAGATGCAGCCCGGTTTCGCCGAGAACAATAAGCGCAATCAGATTCGGGATGAACGGCGTCTTTGTCTATTGTCAACCTGGAAAAAAACAAAAACGTAAGCTGGAAACAATTCACTCTCTTTAGAGAGGGCCGAGCCCTGAGCTCAAATGCACAACAGAGGTGTGGGGATGATATGGGAGGGAAAAAAAAAAAGAATCGACATTTGTTGTGATATCCAACTCACATTTGTTGCTTCTTTCTCTTCCGGGTGGTCAGAGCATCGGCAGTCGTTGCGAGTTGAAACTTGGCAAGGTGGGATTTCAAGATGTCACAACCGCGTTCTCGTAACTCCACCGGCGAGGCCTTGTAAGGTCACAGTCGATTTACTTCACAATCACATCCATCTTGAGAGAGTTGGCTCATTCGCGTTGAGTGGGATCAACTGAAATCTTGACCTCATTTTGCCAACAGTGGCAGATTAGTCTCTTTTAAAACAGTCGGCCCCCCTGACACAATGCATCGCAATCATTTATCTGGCCGTTGCTTGTTTTTCCTCCCAAAATCCTTTGGGATCGGCACTCCTTGATATATTTTCCTCCCTTTTCAAAGGCTTATGCAACGTTTGCTCGGCCTTGTTAGCGTTAGTGATGAAGCCGGGTTTTTTTCTGTTGACGGAGACGACCCGTAAATCAAGCAATCGATCAGTCAGGAGTTGAGCCTCTGTTTTGATTGGTCGTCTTAGCGCAACTCTATGCCGCTGACGTTGGGAGAACCGTTAGGGGAAGGCTTCTTCCTGATTCTTGCGCATCAAAGCAAGGTCTGTGAAGGTATGATTGGTGGCTTTGGTGGAGAAGAACTGAACTGAAGACCTTTGGTGCATCACAACTTGAGGATAGGGTTGATGTGACAAAAAAGACGCTTCAAGCTGTTTAACGTGACTCCTACTTCAAGTTTACTGTCAAACGAAAGATGAAACAAAGGATTTGAAACAACCACCCAAATTTTAGGTCCGCTAGCTTAATGCTAACACCTTTCTTTTGAAACGAAACCTTTCTTTTTGACCTAGATCATAATTCACCAATGTCTCAGACTGCCGCAGTAGCGCCATCAACTGCCGAGGAGGACGTACTCGGTGTCAGATTATCTTTGAATTAAGTATCAGTGACTGGTATCGGCAGCCTCTTTGGCCTTTCGATACCTTAAATAAAACTTGTATCGGTACTCGCCCATTCCTTGTCCTAATGCTCAACTCTTTCCACATGAATAATCTTCTCTTTCTATCCCATTCCATGACCCCCCCCCCCCCTTCCCCCCCCGATGTTTGCCGTTGCACCTTTGCGTATATTTAGGGACTTAATTGTTCGGTTACGGCGCTTAATTTTACATTCACGCAGGTGTCAATTTAATTGATCATCCATCTGGTTTAATCACTAATGGCGTAACAGTAATAAAAGCGTGCATCATATAAACTGCAGTTGGTCGACTGGTTCAAGGAGAATCGCCACTCCCCCCCCCCCCTTCCCCCCCCGATGTTTGCCGTTGCACCTTTGCGTATATTTAGGGACTTAATTGTTCGGTTACGGCGCTTAATTTTACATTCACGCAGGTGTCAATTTAATTGATCATCCATCTGGTTTAATCACTAATGGCGTAACAGTAATAAAAGCGTGCATCATATAAACTGCAGTTGGTCGACTGGTTCAAGGAGAATCGCCACTGTCGAATTCGGAAAGATTGCATATGTTTTGCGCGTATGATATTATTGTCGCAAAGGTGGCTGAACATTCGCTCTCCCGGCTGTGACGTCGAACTGGCTGTGAACAGGACTCAAGCATGCTGGGTTTAGACTGCGTAAATTCTTCTCGGTGGTGCAAATGGCGTCAAGTGCCTTATCGCGAATCTCGTAGTTTGAACAGCTGTGAACGGGAGTTGGTCTCGGACAGTTTAGTTAGCATTGGCCCGCCTCCTCGTCACTCAATTTAATTGCTTGCAATTGAGGTTCAAGTTGAGGTTGACAAAGCTTTGCTGCGGCGTGTATTCGCCACGAGGAAATGAACACTTCAACTGGCTGGCAGGATTATATTGCCTTCGAGGTAATTGCTCGTTCTGGCACAAATTGTCGCCGTAATTAGCCAGCTGGTTAACATGCAGTGATTTAGCATATTTCAACTCCATTCTTCTCGATCCTGATGAGATGCAGCCCGGTTTCGCCGAGAACAATAAGCGCAATCAGATTCGGGATGAACGGCGTCTTTGTCTATTGTCAACCTGGAAAAAAACAAAAACGTAAGCTGGAAACAATTCACTCTCTTTAGAGATGGCCGAGCCCTGAGCTCAAATGCACAACAGAGGTGTGGGGATGATATGGGAGGGAAAAAAAAAAAAGAATCGACATTTGTTGTGATATCCAACTCACATTTGTTGCTTCTTTCTCTTCCGGGTGGTCAGAGCATCGGCAGTCGTTGCGAGTTGAAACTTGGCAAGGTGGGATTTCAAGATGTCACAACCGCGTTCTCGTAACTCCACCGGCGAGGCCTTGTAAGGTCACAGTCGATTTACTTCACAATCACATCCATCTTGAGAGAGTTGGCTCATTCGCGTTGAGTGGGATCAACTGAAATCTTGACCTCATTTTGCCAACAGTGGCAGATTAGTCTCTTTTAAAACAGTCGGCCCCCCTGACACAATGCATCGCAATCATTTATCTGGCCGTTGCTTGTTTTTCCTCCCAAAATCCTTTGGGATCGGCACTCCTTGATATATTTTCCTCCCTTTTCAAAGGCTTATGCAACGTTTGCTCGGCCTTGTTAGCGTTAGTGATGAAGCCGGGTTTTTTTCTGTTGACGGAGACGACCCGTAAATCAAGCAATCGATCAGTCAGGAGTTGAGCCTCTGTTTTGATTGGTCGTCTTAGCGCAACTCTATGCCGCTGACGTTGGGAGAACCGTTAGGGGAAGGCTTCTTCCTGATTCTTGCGCATCAAAGCAAGGTCTGTGAAGGTATGATTGGTGGCTTTGGTGGAGAAGAACTGAACTGAAGACCTTTGGTGCATCACAACTTGAGGATAGGGTTGATGTGACAAAAAAGACGCTTCAAGCTGTTTAACGTGACTCCTACTTCAAGTTTACTGTCAAACGAAAGATGAAACAAAGGATTTGAAACAACCACCCAAATTTTAGGTCCGCTAGCTTAATGCTAACACCTTTCTTTTGAAACGAAACCTTTCTTTTTGACCTAGATCATAATTCACCAATGTCTCAGACTGCCGCAGTAGCGCCATCAACTGCCGAGGAGGACGTACTCGGTGTCAGATTATCTTTGAATTAAGTATCAGTGACTGGTATCGGCAGCCTCTTTGGCCTTTCGATACCTTAAATAAAACTTGTATCGGTACTCGCCCATTCCTTGTCCTAATGCTCAACTCTTTCCACATGAATAATCTTCTCTTTCTCTCATTTTTTGTGCCGACAGTACACACAAAAGGCTCCAGTGAAGTTGGATCCATCGGGCCTGAACTGAATGTTCCGAAGCAGAATCCAGCCAAGGCCCCGTCAGTGCGAGTGATAGGAGGTTCCCCATCGAACAGCTGGCCAGGACCCTGCAGCCTCGCACTGCTCCTCGCTGCACTTTGCTCACAGTGGACTTTATTCTGATGTCTACAAAAAGAAAAACAAACAAAAAAAAAACTGCAGACTGACTTTAACATTCAACACACACATCACTTTTCAACTCCTCCATCCTGTTGGATGACGGAAGGGGGAATAGACGACAACCTCCAGGCGGCGATTCTCCCCTTTCGAGACCGTCTTGTTGTGGAGCTTGCCCGTGTGTGTTTGTTAAAAGCGATTCCCGTGAACACGCACACTCCAAACAAAATCCCCGCTGCTTCCTCTGGGCTTTGCCGTCTCTGAAATGGTCGAGACTCGCGTCCGTTCACTCTTAAAGACGCACCCTTTGGAATTTTAGTGAGGACTGTATACAGAGGCTTACACTTGCTGCCAATTTGCATACACTTTAATTCTCTTTTGTTTTTCTACCTTTCATTTTGCCATCGCAAACCACTGCATCATCTTCTGCCCCCGCAAGGAGAATTCATTTGAAAACATATTTCCTGTGTGAGGATTACGGAATGCATGCTAGATTGAGAAATTGGTTCCAGGCGTCTGACCGAGAACACCAGATTTGATATCCTCTAACGACTGTGTATCTTGGCTCCGATTAGAATGTGAACGCTTGTGCAGGTGAGCGCCCTCGCACACGTGCGACTTGCTGTTTATAGTAAGTACGTTTATAGCGGTGGAATGATCTGACAGAGTGTTTGAGGTTCAGAGTCAGAGTAAAGCTCTTAGTGGCTAATGGAGCTTTATGAGCTGTTTAAATGGATTGCAATGCTCATCTGCTCTGAATATACCGGGATATCATTTCTATGCAAAACAGAAAGTGGTGACTTTAAGAAGGTGGAAAGAAAGCCGGTATGGCATTTGATTTGATGAATGTTTTGCGTGCATCTTCTCTCGTGTGTTGGCTTGTGGAAACGCATGTTGTCCAAACTGTTACTATGAGCAGGATCGCTGTCCGAAACATTTTTGTAGTAATGTGCCCTAAATTTCGGACTGTCGTAGAATCACTTAACGACCCTGTAAAGTGAATTCACTATTTCATGAATTCCAGAATGCTGGATGTTCGGACAAAAAAAAAAAAAATGTAAGTCAAGACATGATGCTTTAGAGTGCCTCGTTGTTGGCCATGAGTGTGCATACATAACTGAGAAAGAAAGTAGCAGGAAAAATACTTTAAAATCAGATCGTCGTCAACCATGTTAGTGCACATTCAGCCCAATCGTGTTCCGATACCTTTTTAAATGTTTGGTTCCTCTCTTGCCGGATTCAGCACATTGGCAGCCATTGTGCTCGCCCTTTCTTAATGACTTCATTGTGTGTCCCGTTCTAATGCCAGAAATGTTTTTCTTTCAGTCACGATAACAGTAATGCCCCCCCCCGCCTCACCCGCCCTAATGCCGAACGTTCCTCGCAAATCCAATAGATTACAAGTCAAATCCGTATTTGTCTCTGCGCAGAAGAAGCCGAACAAGCAAGCTGCTCTCCTTTTACAATGCCTCCCATCCCGCTTGCCTTCTTGTGTAAATGTTGCCACTGTTGTTGGAAAGTGAAGCACGTGTGATGTAAATGAATGTATGGTCAGCGCGACGACGCCAATACCGTATTAAAGCTGGAGCTGACATTTCAGCGCTCTTGGGCATATGTTGGTCTGTGATTCCGAGGGAAAACGGATAGTGTCTTTCATTTGATGTCGATGCAAATACATTTTGTAAGATGGAGTCAATGACACTTCAGGCATAAGAGCAATGTGGCTACTTGCAAGTCGAAAATGTGTCAAATTCTGTTCCATTCACCAGTACTGAATTCTTTCTCCATGTCCTACAGATCACTCACCGTCATATATCGTCGCATGTGGATAAATGTACAGATTTAAGTCACTTATCTTGCTTTGATTCTTCTTATTGCATTTATTTTTTTTTTCTTTTAAGTGCAAATTTATTTGCTTTGCTCTTTTGGCCGCTCTCCACCTCAGATAAAAAAAAAAACAAAATTCTAGCCACTTAACAGAAAAACAAAACAAAAAACAAGCACAGAACGAGTGAATGTCCGAGCTTTGTCAAATCTGCTGTGAGAAAGACCACAATTGCATTAAATGAGTAACGGAAAAAAATAATCATAATTAGCTGATGGAAGATGAATCATTCTATTTTGACAAAGTAAGGAATCACAAGTACGGATAACTTCTTTCCAATATAGTTCGTAAAAGTTTAAAAAAAAAGTAGAAAAACCTCATTATGGATCGTAATTAAGTAGGTCACTACTACCGTTTCAGTACATCCCGACAGCTGAAGAGTCATGATTGTGTATGCAGGGCAGGCTGCCCTGTCTAACCTTCTCTATTTGCATCCGAGAGGCTTCCGTGCTAAACATATCGGTCTGTCTTTGCAGCAGAAATAGAATCTGCTGGAGTTTTGAGCACTGACAGAGGCATCGCTCGTGGCCCTAAGCTGACATGGAGTTGACCAGTTCGTTCCTGGGAAACTTTACCGAGCTGTCCATGCTGTCAGCAATAATAAAACAATAACACAAAATATTAGAATGTCAACAAACAACTACTTTGGGATATAACAAGGCTCCCATGCTGTATTTAAAATGCTAGTCTTTAAAGTAGTCGTGATTTCAGAGATCCAAAACAATTTGTATTGCTTTTGTTGTTGTTGTTGTTGTTTGCTCCGACACTGTCTGTAGAGTATAAATTGTAATTTATTTCAGTACTGTACACTGTAGTAATCCAACACAACACATCATAATATCACATAATTGTGATTCATTATTACGTTGTAGCCAGAAACAGTCTTAACATGTAAATGCTAATCAGCTAACAGTAGCTATTCGCTAGCTACCTACCTAGCACGATGGCTTAGCTGCTGAACGTGGCCTCACATTTGAAATTTGTGTATAACCTTAATTATTTATTTATTTATTTATTTATTTTTTACACTCAAAACATTATTCAGTCATAGAGTGTCCACATGTATGGCCGTAAAGAATGTTCAGCTGTTACCGAACACCAGTGGCTGTCTGTGCGTTTGGCAGCTGGGCCTTCGGTGTTGCCTGAACCAATTTAATCCATCTCTTAACACCATCACATAGCAATTTTAGAAACTATTAATACTAAATGAAAACACATTTTGACAGCATGTAACTTCACCGCGTACATAATTTCGGGAAGTGCAGAATCCATATTTCTCAAGTAACATGACAACAAGGTAAACCATCTCAATAAAATACTCGTACTCATCGAAGATTTTGATTAAATCGATTAACGTGTGCAAATCGCGGCGGATGTGCCCGTGGAACTTGGCTTGCTCTGACTAACCAATCAGTGAATGGGAAAATGCTGACATGATTTGTGGGCCGGCTCGCTGGCCCTTGGAGACAAATTTGAAAAGAAACACTCAATGATTAATCTAGTTTAAATGACTGGACATGGGTCAGCGCTACATATTTGGAAGGCCCTAAAGAGAATGTACTATTGGGAATAGTTAATACAATTATTTGTATTATCTTTCATTCCTATGTGGAAAATCTTTTTCAATTCCAACGGAATTAGAGATGAACCAACGTCCTGGAATTGCGGTTTCAGGTCCATTTATTGCTTACTGCAGATTTAGAACAGTTCACGCTGGATTTTTTTTTTCCCCCTATCATCAGTATAAAGAAAAGAATTTGATGGCTCCACTTCAGGCGACAGAGGCACTTAAAGCCTCCACCACACCCACACTGTTTTTATCATCAGCCTATCAGTGCAAATAACTAATGTCACTTTCCTGGCAGAGCGGACAGTGGCCGCACGCTTCTCCGAATATCTGCCCCAATACCAGTGATTTCATCCAACCGGTCCCACACTCGCAGACTTCCACGAGTATGCAGACTGCATTTGATCCCTTGGAGTTTATTTCGTGCCTCGGCCGTCTGGCCAGCTGCAGACGACAGCAAAAAGTGTCCCGTGCGAGGATATCGTGCCTTGCCCTTGCCAGAGATGGAATCGAACTGTTTTTGTCCCCAAAGCAAAACCCAAAAGCAATGTGTCTTCCATTAACTTGATATTTTTCTCAACGCGACACAAATATTTAATGGCTGTAAATTATGTCGCAGGCTGAAACACACAATGGCCGTTAGTGTGTGTGTAAGTGTGCATCAGTGGTGGGAAGTAACAAAATACAAATACTTCATTATTATACTAAATTTGATGTTTCAGGTCTCTGTGCTTTATTTGACTCCCTAGAGCGCCAACTACATAAAATGTTTTTTTTTTTTAAATCTAACCATTGTTTACAGTTTTGTGTCTGCTGAATGTGATAAAAACCAAACCCTGCTCAACTGTCAATCAAATACCACTATATCTATAGCATCTTTTTATGCCTCCACAAGGTGCTAGCCATCAGCTAGCTCGTATGCTCACAGGACACCCGTTAGCTTGCAATTTAGCCGATGGCTTCTCACCCACAAACAGAGACACACATATGGAAAGTCAACCGTTTATTAAATCCAGAGCCACGCATTTTTCAGCCTGCGGCATCCAGGGAGCGGTGCAAGCATAGCTAGCTTGCTAACTGCATGCTGTAGTTGTACAAATCAACCGAGTAGTTAAAACGAAGCAACTCGCATTTGCTTCGGATAACCACCGATGCGAACAAAGGTGCTCAAGTTCCTTTGTAGTGGGGCAGCGGTGCTCATGATGGACCCAAGTGCATCACTGGACCCCATTTTGACAATGCCCCTCACAAAAAAATCTGGATACGTTAAATGGGGGAAAAACAGATTAATGCCATACCTCCACAATTTTGTATTTATTACATGATTCTCAGTGTTAGGGCATTTTCATCAACCATGTTATATTTGTACAGTAGAAACTCATCTCTGGTTTTACTTTACAGGGTCTTCAAGTCCAAAGTGTGAGTACTTTTGACACTTCTGGTGTGCGTATGGCAAGGATACTGTCAGCGAGTGTAAGTGAGAGTTGGGGTGACGTGAGGTCACAGCTGCTCAGCTGTCTGTCTGGTCTATTTTCAATGGCAGTACACATCAGCGCTTCTGTCTCACTGGCTCAGCCAAGTCCACACCTCATCTTCTCGACACGCGTCTAATCCACACTCACCATCGTGCATTCGTGCGCCCGTCATAAACATTTTCCAACAAAGCGCTGCTCGGCGCAAACTGTGGACGGACTGACGCTAATAAGCTGTCTGTCCTTTTCATGGATTGTGGTCTCAGGGGAATTTTGGAGCTTTTTACAACCGTTCGCGTTCACAATCACACCTAGAGACAATTTATAGTGTTCCATTAACCTGCCACGCAGGTTTTTGGAATGTGGGAACTAACCGGAGTACCCGGAGAAAACCCACACAGGCACGGGCAGAATACGCAAACGCTACACAGGAATGCCGGAGCTGGAATTCAAACCCTGCACCTCTGCACAGAGAGGCAGATGTGCTTCATTTCTTCATTGTCCTCACTAATCGATTCCCGTCACGAAAAATAATATCTGTGTGTGTCTGTCGTCTGTCGTCTGTGTGGATGACGCCAGTCACACGAGACTGGTCATCATGTCATGTTCAATTCCCCGTCAGACTCGCTCTATTTGTCAAGTCGCAGCCGTGCTACTTGCTGGTGTCCTGGAGACGGATGAGCGCGGCTGTGACTGTCCCGCTGATCCCTTGGGTGTCATTCCACCTTCCCGAATCTCTGTCACTCTCGTTTTCGTCTTCTATCATTATCATTATCGGCTCAGAACACTGTTGTCGTATCCCCTTACTTCGACTGCAGTGTTACCTTTTTATTCCCTACTTCTCAATTCTAAATTAGTGCCATCATTGTGAATGTTGTGTTTGGTGCATAACATGCATCGATTATTTACGGAGGATGTGTCATGGAAAAGTGATTTTTTTTTTTTTTTATACGCAGGTTGTGTGTTTGTAATTTTGTGGTTTTGCGATGATGATGATGCCGCTTCTATTAGTGAGAAATACAACTGAGTGAAGTTGACGCCAATACAGTGGTGGTGCCTTGAGATACAAGTACTTTGTATTTCTTCTGTTTTTGAATGTTCATGAAGAAGACTACAAAACAAACAAATGGTGGTTGTTTTGGGGGAACTGGAATGTATTAATTGCATTTCCATTCATTTCAGTGGATAAAGGTGATTTGAGATACAAGTGCCTTGAATGTAGTTAGTTAGTTGTGTCTCAAGGCACCACTGTATCTGATTGTGGGCTTGAGCACAACTTGTCAACTATTAGCTCCGCCCCTAGACTTAATGGCCATGGTCAAAACTGTACCCGGGGGCGGGTGAACAATGCGTCACTTGCATAAACCAGGAGAGGACAGGACAGCCACCTCAAAAACTGTCATATTTCCAGAGGGCTCTTAAAAATAAATGAAAATAAATGAATCAGAATACCATATTTAGACTAGTGAAGAATGCAGTCTCCTGAAATAAAATTAGTATAGGAGAGTCTCGTTCTGCAACATTGTTTTTGTATGTTTTTTGTGGCACGCTCTGATTGATGCGTTCAATCGGGTGTGGTTTTCTAACGGTGCTATTTTGAAGCGCTGCAAGCTGACTGTGCAGTGGGGAAAAAAAAGCATGAGTGGGAGGTTCTCTTGATGGGTTTATTCTCCAACTTTTCTCCACTCCATCCCAAAGTAATTTAAAACAGGAGTTGTGCTCTGACTAGTTCGACACAACAAAACCAACATTTCTCAATTGTGACACCCAGAAAATTCAAGCATTATCACTTCACTTTCATTTGTTCTCCCTTTTGAATGTTGTCCCCCTCTGGGCTCATCTTATTCAAACCCACTTTCGCACTTCTTATCATGCTTCATAAACTGAGCCCACCTCCGGATCGACTCAATATTCCTCTTTTTTATCATATGTCAGTCAACCCCCTGCGCGTGTTATCGAAAATGCTCCTTTGTCTGTCGCCGTGTGCGATAGAGGCCAGCGTGGAAGTTATTGCATACGCAGTTGTCGAGACTGAACGTAACGGCAGACGTCAGTTATTGCAGCTCGGAATCAAGTCAATTGAAATCACTATCGTGATGACCTGTGGCTCGACTTGGACTTGGAATTTAAAGGTTCACACTTTCCATGCATTTATAGCTAGCTAGCTAGCTAGCTAGCTAGAGAGCTTGCTAGATAGCAAGCTAGAGAGCTTGCTAGATAGATAGCTAGATAGCTGGCTAGATAGCAAGCTAGGTAGCTAGATAGATGTAGTTCCAATTGGTCTTTTTCTCCCGGCATCCTGGCCTCTCACTAATTTCGAGATATAAATAAACCTTGCTCTGATGGAATCACTGTTTTCCTTAACTTGAAAATGGAAAACAGCTTTCTTCTGATTGGTAGTTGGCAATATCTCGCCGTCTTGCGGCAGCCGTGTCAGGTCTTGCGATCATCCTGAAGCAGAATTCACAAAGCACCGGTGACTCACATCCGCACGTTGGCTGATTTGATATGTAGACACACTGAAAGGCGAGCCTGAGACTTTTGAGGGCGTATGAACCTTATCTAGCACTTCATCACTATCAGTAAACCATAAAAAGATAGCGTTACAATCAAGGAATACGCAGGTTGCTACATAAATATGGCAGCGCATAGGATGAAATCTGATCGGGGGAAAAAAAAAAGTAGTGCGGCAGTAGTGAAACATCCTGAGGGCCGCTTGATCCATAAACTCAGTTTTCGATAAAGTGGTGGAATAATAATATCAAATCTCATTGGTCTTCTTCAATCTTAACACGAATGGTAGGACTGCATGAAAAAAGGAGATTTGACTTGACTTGCCCAGGACAAAATCACTTGAGACTTACTCGAGATTTCTCTGTGAAATGGCAGAAGTGCCGAAGAGCTTTTATGCATGAATGCAAGCGTGAGGGCAAACGTCTGCTTTAAGTTGAGGGAGGAAGGCATCAAGTGAGAGGAGGGAGGGAGGAAAGAGAAAATGGTGAACTTCAAAAGCCACCGAAGAGGAAGAAGTGATTGTGATTGGCGTAGGATTAGACGTCTTTTATTTGAAGGAGAGGACACAAAGAGACTTAGTCAAACCACACACGAACTGATACTTATATAAGAAATATCCATTTAATAGGTTTCGTATCAAGCTGCTCCTTCACTTCTTGTCAGCATTAAATATGATTTTGGGCTTTTAGCTTCCCTGCATGAGGCAGTAAGATCCAAGCTCTTCAACACAAATGCAATCCCGGTCAATTTTTGTCTTTGAAAAGCCAAGATTTGACTTACCTGCCTTATGAATCCACTTTTGCTTCTTTCCCAGTTTGAGTTTTTCACTTTTATGTTGTCTCTCTTCATCAGTATGGTTATGTTCTTTCCTTTTGATGGAATAGGGCCGCCATTCAATACCAACAGCCTTTCAAAATGTCCACAGAGCTTCCTTTTTGCCTTTCGTTTCTTGTCTTTATTCCTACCTGCTTTTTCTGTGACAATCACACCATGTTTTTGTGGTTTAACACAAAATTTTACAGTCGAAGAGCTAATTTGCGTTGATTCTCAAAACCTGTTGTAGGGTCGTAATTTTTCCATTGCCTGCATGGCAATCGATGTGCGGTACTTAATTGCGTTGTGTGTGGCAAAGAGTTGCCAAACGTAATTTTTTTGTGATGGTCCATTTCAGTCTTTAACGGCCACAGATGCAAAGAAAGGCGTTCAAGTTTTTATTTAGCGGGGCGTAGGACCGACTCATGCGTGAGCCAAAGTGCATCACTGGGCTCCGTTTTAGCCACACCCCCCCACAAAAAAATAACAAACTATATCTCCACAAATCAGTCCTTGCCCATGTTTCCATGAGACAAAAACAATCAGTAAAACTGTTGCTGAAAGTCCGGCGAAAGTTTTGCGAACATTTGCAACCTTGAACGAATCCTGCCAAACGTTGACATGAACGCCCACTCGGATACCTTCGCCAACAGTCGCAGTTATTCGCCCCTCAGTGGCGTAGAGGCTTGCGAGCGTTGTCATTTGCGTCTTTGATTCTGTTTTCCATCTGGTGTGCACCCACCTTGAGTCTTGTTTGTTCTAAGTAATCATTCTAAGTGTTCTCTTTGTGTCCTTCTCACAGTTTATTTGTTTTTCGTCAATATGTTTCGCTTTGGTTCTGCGTCCCAACTCCAGAAAAGTCAAACAAGGAGGAGATCAGGGTGTCACGTCGCGTCAACAACCTTCATGTGAACATTCGGAGCTAAGTCTGGAAGGCTGACCTCTTTTATTTCGCAAGGTGACTGAGGTGTTATTGCCACACTTTGAAATGTAGGTCATGTTGTGAAATATATCATTGTAATTGACACCCTAGCAGAAGGCCGCAACATAACTTGATGCATCACAACAGACACATTGTGTCAAGTTTTTTCTCCTTGCCGCCATTGGGCTTCCACTCACCTTCGGTTTTTTTTTTTTTTTTTTTTTTTTTTTTTATCGCTCTCACTGGTCTCCCCAGCTTCCCTTGGCTTCCTGGTCCTCATTAGGAAGCCTTTCATGGTCAGGTCCAATAAAACTTCAATGGGAAGAAAACATGGCTGCTGTGCTGCTGAGCGTTAATTATCCAGATCTTCATAGCAGACAGTGGAGCACCGATCAGTTTCTCCACTGCTGAACTATGACCACATGTGCGGCGCACACGTACTCACGGCAGCAACATAACACAGTTTTACATGCTTACATACATACATACATACATAAACACATATAGAAAAAAAAACATGAATGGTGCTATGAATTTTGATTCCAGAATTGTGTTTTAGCAGTTGGAAGAAAAAAAAAAAGAAACAAAAATTTAACACAGTCTTTAAATGTAGCATGTTCTTCTCTGGTCACGTGTCATCACTCGTTTAAGGCCTGTTACTGGAGTAGGATAGGCAACAACAACAACAACAAAAAAATTAAATTTCCATTGTTTTTGGAGGGTTTTGTTTCCAAATAATAATTTCCCATAAAATACTGAAAGAAAAAAATAAGTTCTTTTATTTTACATTTTTTTGCAAAATTATGCCGTATATTGATATTGATCGTATGTCAATTTTGTGGCATATATGTTGTGTTCATTGGCCAAAATAATATTATTTAGATTGTGTGGAAAAAATATTTTGTGGCGATATATTGTTTTTTTTCCTTTGTTTTTTTTTTTTTTTATATATCATCATATGACATTTCACCACAGATATTTTCTTTTGGGCCATATTTCTTTGGCAAAATGGTGTGATTTGTTGGATGGTTATTTTGTGGGACGGTCTGGCCGTTTAGTGGCATCATGATGTGCCGATTTGTCATCTTCCCTCCTACACCTTGTCGCTTTAGTGTTCGTGCGACCGTTTGATGCTTATTTCCGGCAACAACCGAGCATCTCCAGGTGTCAGAGTCATAATGCGTGGTGGCGTCCACCAACAATCCATAAAAAGCATCTCCCACACGAGTGAGATCATCCGACAGTCTGCCGCCATTTCACGCACACGCCAACGCGACTAAAGTGATTCTTCTTTTGTTATTTGTCAAGACAACCCAAAAAGTACCTGATTTGGCAGGGGAGATGCATGAACCAAAATAAAGATCATCAAATTGTTGAAATGGTAATGACGATGCCAATGAAATTAGCTTTGTGAACATTGCTGATATTAAAAAAAAACAAAACAAAAAATGAAATCCAGACTAGGATGTAATATAGCTCGTATTGATTTAATCACATTTTCAAAACCCGTTCAATTTCTCTGCCACTTATCCTTATTACAGTTGCAAGTGAGTTGGAGCGCATCCCAGCCGCCTTTGGGCGAGAGGCAGACAAACAATTTTTCACACTCACGTTCACACCAGTGGGCAATTTAGAGTCTTCAGTGAACCTAACAACCGGTGGTGAGAGATGCTGTCAAGCTGAAGAAGTCCTACCAGGCGTTTTTTTTTTTGGCCTGTGGGACTCCGGAGACAACTGATGGGTACCAGCAGGCCAAGAGTAATTCAGCTTTGGTGGTCACCGAGGATTAAACTCGGGCGTGGGAGGAGGTCAGTGGGGTCACGGAGACCAACTTACTGACGGCTTGACGGAAATTCTTGCCCACGCTCCGGCATCACAGGAGAGATAAGGAGTGTACCGTCAACACTGTGTAAGAGTGAGGAAATGGACGCACACCGCTGGACTCGACTCAGGACGTTGTGAGTTAGTGGGAGAATATCTCGAAGGACTACATTCTGCTGACACAGCTTGCTACGAGAGAGCAGATCTCTATCTCTGGGCTCGGGAGTGCCAAGGTGGTTGAAAAGCTCTTTGGTGTCAAGCCTCCACGAGTGGATGACTTTTTTAAAGGATGCAGAATCACGTAGCGATCAGAGTTGGGTGGCTCTGGATTCGTAGACCGAGGTCATGGTCCCACGGAGGGTGGGGTCCAACTACATGGAGATCACATTCCTCAGTTTCTGACTTGGAAAGTCGAAAGTTTCAAAGGGTGCTGGAGGGCAGGGTCCATCGAAAAGTCAAATTTCTTATTCAGCAGCAGCGGGGTGGTTTTTGTCCTGGCCAGAATCTGCTCGACACCCTTGGCAGGATCCTGGACGGTCCCAAACACTCCACAAGTGATCTGGGGACGTGGAGAAAATGGTCGGGAGTGCCGCTTGGGGAGTCCTGTGGAGAGTGCTGTGCGAGAATGGGGTACCGGACCCCCTGATAATGACTTTTTAGTCCTTTCAGGACCAACGCCAGAATTTGGTCGGCATTGAAAGTGGTAAGTGGATCCTTTTGCAGTGAGTGTTGGACTCTGCCGTGATTGCGCCTTGTCACTGATTCTGTTCATATCTTCGACGAACCAAATTTCTAGTTGCAGGCAAACTGATGATGGGTTCAGGTTTGTTTGCCTGTTTTTTACATCGCTGCTTTTTGAGGATGTTGTGGTACTCTGTTAGCTTAATCAAGCCGCGATCTTCAACTCCCGCTTTGTCAATCGGGTGAGATGAGAATCAGCACTTCCAAATGGTTCTCATTCGGTAAATTGTGGAATGCCCTCTTTAAGTGAGGACTTGCTTCTAGTGGGAGGAGTGCAAATATTTTGGTGTCTTGTTCACAAGTGAGGGAAGAATGGAACTCGAGGCAAACGACAGGGCGGATTGATGCAGCAACTGAAACGAGTCAGACTCTGCATTGGTCTGTCGATTTACGGTTTGATTCCGACCTTCACCTATGGTCAAGAGCTATGGGTGGTCATTGAAAAAAAAAAACCCAGCTTATCGATCCGATTAGCAGAGATGAGTTTTCTCCGTAGGGTGTCCCAGGTCTCGCTTAAGAGATTGTCATGATCACGTTCTGTTCGTGTCCAGCAGGTGGCAGAGGCGTTCCCGGTTGTCCTGCTGCGCACCTGTCAGGCATCGTAATTATTGGGACCATTTAAGGACCACATGGACCCCCGACAAGGTGTCGGATAATTTCGCTTTGCTCAAGTCGTTGTTCATGTGCGTTGCGTCGAGACCCTCTCTCGTTACCCTTTTTTTTTTGGTTCTTGCCTTTGCTTGTGTTTGTTATTCAAGTAAGTAGTTCATGGTGTGTTTAAGTGTATCCACGATTTGTTCTCCACGTGGTTTGTTCTTTCTTGTACTTTTGTGACAAGCTATTTTCGTTCCTGTTTTTTTTTCCTTGCCTTGTGCAAGCGCTTTTTCTTTTCTTCGCATTATTCCTGGCTTGTTGTCCAGCGTCATTATTTGTACTTTGTCGACCTGGCGCCTATTTTTTTTTGGAAAGAACTATTTTTTATGAGATCAACTTACCCCGAGTCTACGTTTGTAGGGTTTGATTCTGTTCGGAACCTTCTGGACGCCTGACAGCGAGAAACTGAGGAGCTTGGTCATACGGGAGAGAGGTTCAGACTAGAGCCACTGCTCCTCCGCATTGAAAGGAACCAGATGAGATGGCCGGGGCATCTATTTTGGGATGTCTTCCTGGTGAGTCTCCCAGCTGGCCTCGGAACACCTCAGGATCCTCTCTGGAAGAGCTGTATGAAGAGGCTGGGTCAAAGGAAGTCTGGGCTTCCCTACTTAAGCCGCTGCCCCTCTGACCCAATGCCGGATAAGC
This sequence comes from Hippocampus comes, assembly GCF_001891065.2. Taxonomy (NCBI): domain Eukaryota; kingdom Metazoa; phylum Chordata; class Actinopteri; order Syngnathiformes; family Syngnathidae; genus Hippocampus; species Hippocampus comes. The sequence goes on along the minus strand of NW_017806197.1, from coordinate 516,835 downwards.
GGCTGAGAATGGATGGATGGATGAACCAAATGTGCATAGTTTTGTCATGGGGAGGAAGCCAAAGTATCCGGAGAAAACACACACAAGCGTTGGGAAAAAATGCAAACACCACACAGGAAGGACAGAGCCAAGATTCAAATTACACGAAACCTCAGATTTGAGACAGACTTGCTAACCGCCAGGCTAAAATGTTGCCTTGCGTTATTTTTACTTTATTTTTTTTAAACTGCAAAACGTCTCATACGAATGTATTTAATTCTGGTTCACTCATGCATAGGCCCTGGCACAATGTCTTCAACCTGTAATGTTGGAGAAACTGACTGGAGCTTTTGTACCATGCGAACATGAAAGCACAGGTGGTTGGCAAACAGGAGAGGCACACAAGAAGAAACATATTAGCGAAGGTGAACCGTGTCAGGCAAAATCCACAGTCGGGAAACTCCTGAGGACCAGCAGGTGACAGGTGAAAGGCATGCTGGGACTCGCCGGCCGTTAAATTGCACCGCGAGGAGTGATGTGGCCACGTGTACGTGTTTTTAAGCAGAGGGAGGAAAGATGCTCGGCGCTGACCCGTTCTGAAGCGGCGCTGGGAGGGCTCGAGATGGGTGGGGGGGGAGATGAGCCACGCCTTCAGTTCACCTGGGACATCTGGCTGGCTCAAAATTAAGATGTCAGAACGTGTCGTAAACATTCTTGCACCGTTCAAGCCGCACTCAGCCTTGGCCTGCTGTAAAGTGACAGATGTTTCTTTGAATAGCAATGACGGGTAATGCAATCCCAAAATATGGCACGTTCTATGTATATACATCGGAATACAATTTGTGCAGGGAGTTCAGTCATCTCAACCAGCGTTTTGAGAAGACTTTCTACACCATCTAAAAGAAATACTGAGCTCTCCGAGTAACATCGTGAGCAAACATTGAAAATCCATTGACATAGTCGTGTTGTGTTTGGTGGTATTTAACGTCCTTGTCGCTGCTTTGCTTCTGTATGTTGCTGTCAGTCGTCACGTAACCTTTGTCATGTACTGCGTCCTGCAAGTGATGTTTTGGTTTCCTTCTGTGTGTGTTTTTGTTTTTTTGATACTTTGAATTTTGATTTTTTTTGGGACTTGTTGATTCCACATTCCACCTTTGTCATGTACTGCGTCCTGCAAGTGATGTTTTAGTTTCCTTCTGTGTGTGTTTTTGTTTTTTTTGATACTTTGAATTTGGATTTTTTTTTGGGACTTGTTGATTCCACATTCCTTGTTGACCTTTTTGAGACTTTCACACTCGTTGCCTCCCCGCTTCTCTGCATTTGGCTCCTCCAAATTTTTGTCACCGAAACCCTCAGCCTTGACTAGTAGGCGACACTTGAGAGAAAAAAAAAATCCTCAAGCGCACAATGGTGCCAAAAGATATGAGTGACTCGATTTGCGAGTTTTCTTATTTTATTTATATACATTTTTTTTGAGATTGGAATCATTTGGGCAATTGTTATTTCATTATTTATTTACGTTTCCAAGCAAAACCTTTGAGGTGCAAGTGTTTTATTTTGGCAGTGGACTCAAGCAGCAGTTTGACAGAAAGTGTCAGTCCCATCAGCCTCTTTCCCTTAGCTTGTAGATTTAGTATTTGTTTATTGAGTTATCTTGTTCCCTTGGTATTATAAACTCCGTAATATTGCCATTTGTTAAGTCTGCTTTGAGGTCCGACATTTTATGCTCACACCACCCCAGGCCCACTACACACAGATCAACATGTCCAAACGCGACTTAACAGGAAAACGCAGACCAATTACAAGCATGATGACTCACACCTGCACACCTGATTGACCTTCAGACAACCACCAACACGTTGCAACGAAATAAACAGCGAACACAGACGCTCCCAGTTGAAATCTCATGTCACACCGATCCTCCAACAAAGCACATTAAATGTATATTTGAAACAACATCTTTTGACTGCAAGTCTGTTAGTTTAATGCAAACTCATAATACGAAACAACACAGCCTTAAAAAAAATAGCATCTACATAAGCCTATGTGGTGGTTTTATGCTGGATATTTGAAAAGAAATCGCGCAGTGACACTTGTAGACACACAATATAAAATTTCTCACAGACAGATATTCTTATTCTCTGTGCAAAACGACGAATATTACTGCAGCTTACTGAGTCGCATACAGAATTTGTGAAACTCTGCATCACTGCATTCGCACTTGGACCATTTAGAGTCGTCAATGTCAATGCATGTTTTTTTTATATGTTTTGATTAGATTTTATCCGCCCACTACCCACTATGCTGCTGCTTGTCTTCCCACAGCGCGTCAGAGCATTTGAATCATCCCACAGAGAGAAAAGCGTTAACTGTGCGCACTTCCCAGTTCAGATCAGACCCCCACTAAACGCCTCCTTTCCCTTCCTTCCCTCTCTCCCTGATTTTTTTTTTTCCAACCCTCCCGGTCCGTCCTAATTGCCGGTACAGACGTGTCGTGCATGAGGCTGCGCGAACACAGGCGGAACATCGTCAAGCTCCACGCTGGACTATTTCTCACTTGATTGACTTATTTTATTCTACACCTCGTTGTGACTCTCTTCTTCCAAACAAAGTGTTAGAGTCGTTTTTAGCCCACGGCGTGACACGGTTTTATCTTTTTTTTTTTTTTGGACCGGACGTGTACAGCCACTTCAGGAGGGGGGGGTT
>NW_017806197.1:430512-495084 GCF_001891065.2 Hippocampus comes | reverse complement strand
TGTTGACCTTTTTGAGACTTTCACACTCGTTGCCTCCCCGCTTCTCTGCATTTGGCTCCTCCAAATTTTTGTCACCGAAACCCTCAGCCTTGACTAGTAGGCGACACTTGAGAGAAAAAAAAAATCCTCAAGCGCACAATGGTGCCAAAAGATATGAGTGACTCGATTTGCGAGTTTTCTTATTTTATTTATATACATTTTTTTTGAGATTGGAATCATTTGGGCAATTGTTATTTCATTATTTATTTACGTTTCCAAGCAAAACCTTTGAGGTGCAAGTGTTTTATTTTGGCAGTGGACTCAAGCAGCAGTTTGACAGAAAGTGTCAGTCCCATCAGCCTCTTTCCCTTAGCTTGTAGATTTAGTATTTGTTTATTGAGTTATCTTGTTCCCTTGGTATTATAAACTCCGTAATATTGCCATTTGTTAAGTCTGCTTTGAGGTCCGACATTTTATGCTCACGCCACCCGAGGCCCGCTACACACAGATCAACATGTCCAAACGCGATTTAACAGGAAAACGCAAACCAATTACAAGCATGATGACTCACACCTGCACACCTGATTGACCTTCAGACAACCACCAACACGTTGCAACGAAATAAACAGCGAACACAGACGCTCCCAGTTGAAATCTCATGTCACACCGATCCTCCAACAAAGCACATTAAATGTATATTTGAAACAACATCTTTTGACTGCAAGTCTGTTAGTTTAATGCAAACTCATAATACGAAACAACACAGCCTTAAAAAAAATAGCATCTACATAAGCCTATGTGGTGGTTTTATGCTGGATATTTGAAAAGAAATCGCGCAGTGACACTTGTAGACACACAATATAAAATTTCTCACAGACAGATATTCTTATTCTCTGTGCAAAACGACGAATATTACTGCAGCTTACTGAGTCGCATACAGAATTTGTGAAACTCTGCATCACTGCATTCGCACTTGGACCATTTAGAGTCGTCAATGTCAATGCATGTTTTTTTTATATGTTTTGATTAGATTTTATCCGCCCACTACCCACTATGCTGCTGCTTGTCTTCCCACAGCGCGTCAGAGCATTTGAATCATCCCACAGAGAGAAAAGCGTTAACTGTGCGCACTTCCCAGTTCAGATCAGACCCCCACTAAACGCCTCCTTTCCCTTCCTTCCCTCTCTCCCTGATTTTTTTTTTCCAACCCTCCCGGTCCGTCCTAATTGCCGGTACAGACGTGTCGTGCATGAGGCTGCGCGAACACAGGCGGAACATCGTCAAGCTCCACGCTGGACTATTTCTCACTTGATTGACTTATTTTATTCTACACCTCGTTGTGACTCTCTTCTTCCAAACAAAGTGTTAGAGTCGTTTTTAGCCCACGGCGTGACACGGTTTTATCTTTTTTTTTTTTTTGGACCGGACGTGTACAGCCACTTCAGGAGCGGGGAGATTATTGAACGCACCGTGAGACGACTGTCTCCACAGTTTATTTTTATTTTATTTTTTGCTGAATTGGATTCGTTTTTTCTTTTCTTCTCTATTCTTTTTTTTTTTTTTTTTTTTTGCACTTGACTGAGTTGACATTGTGCCGGGATGGATTCCTTCATCGTGGCAGCTCTGGTGCTGTGCTCGCTCACGGCCACAGCCTGCGGGGACAAAGGCGGCAGCAAAGCCAGGAGTTGTTCGGATATAAGGCACTTTTATAGCGGCAAAGGTTTCTCCATGGACGGCATCCCCCAGTCCGAAATATCTGGTGAGTTGGAAGTGAACACCTCCGACAATTGCCTCGGTCCCTGAATGTACCACGTGCTGACGAGAATGATTTCCAAAAAGTGAAACAAAAACAAACACACTCGTCTACTTCACCTTGTTCAAGTCTGGCTAGTTGGCAAAATTGCACCTGCAATTATTATAGCGACCCAGGCAATGTCATGTCAAATACACAAAATGAATCATAATCCATAATTGAAATTAGACTAGCTTTCGAGCTATCTTGGTCTCTCTCGGTATGTATGTGAAATGTCACAATCTATTGCAGTTTTACTCACACATGTTGCATACTATTGGTCTTTATTTTCCATTTAATTGCTGTCAACATACTTTCCATGCGCTGTGGTGATCTTACAGTCATGTTCAATTCATGCGGAGGATTTATTTTGTTTCCGTACATTTTTGCTTGTGACATTGTGGCTATGCATCGAAGCTTAACTCGAGTCATCACAGACACGTTAAGAGCCAGTTTTCTCGCTTGATGGCTCATCAGAAATGCGTTTGACACTTAAACGCCATGCCTGGAAACAACCGTTCGCTTCATTGTGGACTCTGCGGTTCTACGCGTGCGCGCGCGCGCACGCACGCAGCAGTCTGGTGACTGGGAATTGTTGCTGCTTATTATAAATGAGCAGCCGGTCACTTGAGTGTGAGCTGTGAGGGAACCGTGTTACTCATCACTGTATCGTGCTTAGCAGATTACACGTGTGGCTCTTCTGGAATTCGGTGGATGGCTTTCACATGTATCAAACGCACACACTGACACGCTCACACGCATACATGCACGTTGCATAGTTTGAGGTATGGCAGGTACAGTGGAGAACATGCACTGACAGGAAAGACAGCAGGCTCTGATGGTGCATGTGTCTGAGACTTTCCTATATTAAAATACTCCTTTCTGGAGAGAGAGCGATTGATGTACAGATCGGGGATGGTGGACTCCCCCCAAGCTCCATTTTATCCTATAGGGTTAGTTATTTGAGTCTTTTTATAGGGTCAAAAAAATGTATGTTATGGTGTATGGTATGTTCACAAGCTGTCATTTGAAGGTATCACCTCCAGTGACAAGCCAATGAATAATATATCATAAAACAACAATTCTCTTTGGATAGTCTGCTGGCTTGGCTGCTTTAAAGCACCCCGTTGTCAGTTGATGAGTGCACGCTCGGTATTGTCTTTCTTTTTTCTTTTTTAAAAAAACATTGACAAATGTTATTTCTAGGATATGTTGCTTCAAAAAAAAAATGGTAGCCTGGCCGCAAATGGCCCCCGGGTGGTAGTTTGGACACCGCCGGTGTCGTGGTTCATGTGCCTGACTTCCACGTAAGCAGTGTGGGATCAGTTCCCACTCAGTGATAGTGTTCATGTGAGTGCGGATGGTTGTCTCCTCATTGTTGCTTGTGATTGATTGACTGGCGAGCAGTCAGGGTGGAGTCCGCCGATCTCTCCAAGTCAGCTCAGCCACGACCCCGAACAGATTAGTGGAGGAAGGTTGTTGCTAAATTGCAAAGTCATCCAGCGAAATATTAAAATCTGTAAGTGTAGCTTTTGAGGTCCAATTCCTCATTTTTGGGTTATTACCCTCAAAAAAAAAATATGACTTTTAGAATGTGGGAATTCCTTTGTGACCTTTGAAAACATACCCAGTGGAAGCCAGTAAGTACCACAGTCCAGTCTTGCTTTACAACATTGTAAACTTTAAGAGTGTGAAGACTCTGCTGGGCTTGTAATTAAACTTTTCATGTCACCATACATCAAAAGGTGCAAAGGACCAAGTAGTAACCCGAGATTTTGAATTTAATGGCAAGACCAGTGAAATAATGAATGCCCATGCTCTCCCTCCTTGCCTTTGTTCCCTCAAATGTGTGTAATCCATAATGCATTAAAGAAAAACCTCCTTTCCTTAAATCAATGATATGGAGCTCTACTCAAGTCCAGGTTAGATAGTCAAGTGGCACAGGCAGAGGAAAAAAAAAAAAGCTTTGACTATTTTCCTCTTTGTGTCTCCTTCTCTAGCCTGGAGGACATAAATAACCACTCTAGAGTGGCTCTTGTCTGGCATATTAAACACCTTGGTAAAAACATGAAAGCTTCACTTTATGCCTCCCAATTATGAGCCACCTGAATATTGAGGCTGATCCCTGACATTTGGCTGAGGATGTTCCCTGCTGTGACACCGGGGCTTGATCAGACTCATGTTTTGCCCAAGCTGCACTCAAGGTCACCCAGCTCGTGTGTGCCACCTCACTTCAGACTGCCACCCCGCAAATAATATCCCTTTGCGGCACTGTAAAAAAAAAAAAAAGCAAGCCATGAAAAGAAAAAAGGCCTGCTTATAGAAGGCACTTGATTCTACTGTGCTTTAACCTATGCTGATGACTACGTGTATACCGTAAAGCTTCAACAGAACAATCAGATTGCGGCCAGCTCAATCAAATACTCTTTCCCCATTGAATCGAATGGAAATAACACTCATCCGTTCCATTTCATTAATGATGTAACTGTATAGTTAGGTCGCTGATGCTCTCACCTGAATTCTGTGTGGGCAGCGTGGAATCTGTAGTGACTGTGTGGATGTGAATGGTTATTCATCCCGATATGTGCCCTGTGAATGACTGGCGACCAGTTCAGGATATAGTCTTCCTATTGCCCAAAGTTAGCTGGCATAGGCTCCAGCTTGCACCCCTTTGGCGATAAGAGGTTGAGATAATGGATGGATCGATAGATAGGGTTAGTCTAAGTCGGGGGTCAATTAAAAGAAGAGTAATTTTTTTTTTAAATGAGGTTGAGGTTAGAACAATAATAAAAAAAGAAATAAGTTAAAGTAAGGTCATGATGAGGAAACACAGAGTTACTGGACTAACATTGCTGTGCCCTGTCAGATTGAAAGTTTCTCACATTCCATTAAAAAATAAAAAAAAAAAAAATATTGAAATTGTATATATATATATATATATATATATATATATATATAAAATTATCATAACACTAAATGTATCATTAATTGAATTCACAGAGGAAATCCTACGTAGGTTATCCGTGGAGTAACGCATGATCAATTTCAGTTAAATCATTATGTTGGAGCAAGCTTTAATGAAGCGAGGGAATAAATCTGTTACGTAGAAACAAAAGTCATTGTGGCTGAAAATGAATGAACTGTTCAATTTCTCAGTAGAGTGCAATTAGTTGTGGACACGGCTTCCTTGTCATTGTTTTCCGTAAGAAAAGAAAAAGGATAATGATTGATTTTCCTTCTCCCGCCTCGTCCTAGTGCATAATTACCATCACCACAACTTATCTTTTCATTAGTGATGAATGCTCCTCAAGTTAGATTTTCTTCTCTCTTGTGCACTTTAAATGAGATAAAAGAGTTGCAATCTTGATTGTTCGTGAAAAAAAACAACAACAACAACAAAAAGTGCTGCCAGAGACATGTGCAGACAGAGCTGGTAACGTTTTGCTCCAGCGCGGGCATCCCTGTGCTGCATTTTTGTTGTTGTTGATTGCCGGTTGCCAGAGGCTGACAGTGTGCTGCTCTGTGCTCTGAAATGTCATCTGTAAGTGCTGTGCGAGATTGTTGCTCAGCACCCCTGCTAGGAGCTGCACACTGACTTCACTGTGGTAGAGAGAGGGAGAGACAGAGAGAGAGACAGAGACAGAGACTTGCCGGTCGGCACGGTCGCCCACAGCGACGGGCTTGTTTTGAACTCGGCAGCGGCACCGATACAAGCCCAGAAATGTTTATTAAACACATCTCGAGCTGAAATCTCTCTCATCGTAGACGTTTGACGGAACCTAATGAGATAAGATAATAACTGGTGCATGACTTCTGTCAATGTCATCACTGATTAAATCTTAGGAATGGCATTTGCAATGTGACGTGCATCAAACATCTTTTTGCCCTTTATTGGAAAAGGAGCCATATTTGGGAACGTAAGAAGGAACGGCAAATGGACCCGGATCAAAAGCAGGCAAAAAAAAAAAAAAAAAAATCCTATTCGACTGGTGTATTGGCTTGAGAGGTTTTGTTTTTTTAAAATTACAAGCCATCGCTAAGTTGATCTTTATTTTTTTTGCTTTAATTGGGAGCTGAAATATGAGGTATCAGGTGAAGTGGAAAAAAAAAGAGCAATTAATGAACCAAACTCTATCGAGAGACACAAAAAAATAAATAAATACATTTAAAAAAGTACATTATTTTCCACCAGCGGCCCGGTGGTCCAGTGGTTAGCGCAAAACAGTTCTAAAACAGGCCATTCATTGAAGTAGCGCCTTATAATCCGAAGTGCCTTATAGTGCAGAAAATACGGTATATTAAAAAAACTGCAAACTCCCCACTAAGTTAGTCCATTTCTGCCCTAACAGTTTCTCCCAGGCCATAGAATCACACAAATACCCACAGCAATCAAAATCTACCATGTGCTGTCACGGCTGGTAAACGTGTAGGGACCCAGACAAAAAGAGACAAAGGCCCCAATCACATTTGTGGGGTGGAAGGTGTTGTTGTGCCTTTCAGCTTCTGAACATCCCCAAGCCCATCAGGCAGGCAGCCGCAGACAAAGACTCTTTCACATCGAGTTCACTCATCTCAACTGAATAAAATGCGAGCAAAAAGAAGCCTTATTTAGACAGGTTCAATCTTGACATCCCATCATGAGTGCCTTGAATTATTAATGAGTTGTTTTCACCTGGTAGTGTCAAGCAAAACTTCAACTTGAAAGGCACTCAGGACTGTGGGACATATATGTATGGCCAACTGTATAAATGGGTGAAGTCATTTTTGCATCATCCTGCTTAAATGGTGATGAAAACAATGGCAACTCAGGGTTGCTCAAAATAGATATTAAAAAAAATATATACTCTGAAACTAAATGTATAAAAAAAAAATACTCTGAAACTAAATGTACCGTATTTTCTGCACGATAAGGCGCTTCGGAGTATAAGGCGCACCTTCAACGAATGGCCTATTTTAAAACTGTTTTCATATATAGGGCACACCGCATTATAAGGCACAATAGTGGCTGCGGTTACGTTATGCATCCACTAGATGGAGCTACACTAAAGGAATACAAAACAGCTTTATTTATATTGCCCTTTCACAACCGCTTCACCTGCAGTTACGTTATGCATCCACTAGATAGAGCTACACGAAAGGAATACGAAACAGCTTTATTTATATTGCGCTTTCACAACCACTTCATTGTTAACAAATTGCTTTCCAGAACATTTAAAATACTACATCCAAGAAATCAGAATATTGATCCATAAATAAGGTGCGCCGGATTATAAGGCTCACTGTCGTCTTTTGAGATAAATTGAATGCTTTTAGGTGCACTTTATATTCCGGAAAATACGGTACTTACACTAGTAAAACTGCCGATATCTAGAGAAGCCCAACAAAACATGAATCGAAAATACTGAAAAATGGAGATAAGTGTACTGCAATTCCAGACAAATGTCCTCTGTCCATCCCATTCATAGACAATCTTGTCTTTTTCTCCAGCTTTAAACGAAACCACAACACCGAATTCCATGTTGCCGCATTGTGTGTGGAACTCATTACCAGACTTGCCGATAAGAGCGACAAAGCTTCATTAGAGATTGTTAGCACAAATGCGGGGAGACGGCGAGATCAACACTTGTTTGTATCCGAGTTGAAAGTCAATCTCTGCATCGCGTCTCTTGTCTGAGCTTGTTGACGTGTCTGCGTGACAGCCTTGTCAGCATGTGAGTGTCTACACAGGCAAATTGCCCAGCGTAGTCGCTTGTTTTTATCTTAATTGTCACATGATTGCACAAAGTTAACCACTGTAACACACACACACACACACACACACACACACACACACACACACACACACACACACACACACACACACAAATCAGGTTCATTGTTCTGTCTTTGGAATACGTGTTGCAACAAAGAAGAAATTAGGTTTGTAGGATTTTGTATCATGTGAAAGTCATTCAACTAAGACTTAAATATAAAAGTGTCTACGTGTGACCAAGCAGTCGGCAAGTCCCAGTTTTTCCCATGTACAATATAAATATAGAAAATAATCAAAAAGTTAAAGTGACTCATTTGTGGAGAGCAAAACTGTTGATGCAAGGTCTGCATGCATGATGATTTTATGCTAAAAATAAGCCCACGAACGCTAAATCATAACCACATACAGTCCATGTCTCGGCCCTGTCTTTCGCCTCCAAATGCGCGCCACATGTTTGCTGTTCATTTGGCACGCTTCCACGCCACAGGAAATGTGCCATGAAGGCGTCGTTTGGCGTCCCTCTCCGCTCCTGCTCGTGTCCGCTAGACTGATGTCGAGAGGTTCAAACAGTGCACTGATCAAGGAAGTGCTGCATATGCGCTGATAAGGGAGAGCATCTGCCATTGTTTTTTGGGGGTTTTTTTTTAGATTGCTGCGAATTATTATTCATGTGGCAATCGCTGTTTTGAGTAGTGCTGTTGAGCTCGTCCTCCAAATAACTCCAAACAAGTCAAGGCTTTGTGGTGGATGTACAATCAGGATATTTGTTAAAAAAAAAACTTAATTGAGCGGCCCGGTGATCCAGTAGTTAGCGTGTCGACCTCACAGTGCAGAGGTACCGGGTTCAATTCCGGCTCCGGTCTCCCTGTGTGGAGCTTGCATGTTCTCCCCCGGGCTTGCGTGGGTTTTCTCCGGGTACTCCGGTTTCCTCCCACATTCCAAAAACTTGCATGGAAGACTTTACTAGTCACTGTTGGTTCATTCTTAGCTGTCTCAAAAGACGATATGACAGAAGTCATTGGAAGTTAAGCTCAATCACAGGTGTCAAAGTCAAGGCCTGGGGGCCAGATCTGGCCTGCCACATCAATTTATGTGGCCCGCGAAAGCAAATCAAGCATGTCAAGTTTGATGATGCTGAACCAAAATTTCAAATTGTCATATGGAATTCACAATAACAGTCATTATTCTTGACTTCTTATTGTAAAACTAGTTATCCATCAGTTTGTTGTGAGCTGTGTATGTAATATGTGGAGGTGATTAACCATTTATATGGTTTCCCAAAATTCAGAACGGCCCTCCAAGGGGAACCGCAACTGCAATGTGGCCCGCGACAAAAATGAGCTTGACACCCCTGAGCTATATCCACAACTCTCTCTGTCCAGTAGAACACTCGTCAAAACATGAGATCAGAATTTCTGCCATCCTCCTGAGAATCATATGGAAACCATCGACGCTTTGGTCAGGACTTAAAACTCCTAATGAGCTTCAGTGGGATTTGAACCTACGGCTCAATTTAGGCTAGCACACCGCTCAGCCTCAATTGACTGTAATGTCGGCTTTTGTTTTACGACCCTAACGTCACGCCAACTTGTGTGGGTGCGGCTCCCGCTGCTTACGGACCTGGTGCTGACCCAACATTCACCGCCCGACGCTGTGTTAAAACGCAGTGTGACTTCTGCAGGCCGACACACCCCAAACAAACACACAGCTCTGCAGTTGTGCAATGAACTTTCTGTTCATGGCCGCTGGTTCCTCGCACTCAGCGGGAATTTGTCACTATGACAACCGCGCAAGCAATTATACTGTTTGATGATTTGTTGCATCTTAATTTTTTTCATGAGGTGTTTGATCACAAGCCAAAAAGTGTTTTATTTTCCACGATATTCAGGAAAGGAATCTTTCGTGCTTGGTGCACTGGCTTACGAATACATTCTTTTATCCATTTTTCAAATGTCCTTATTAGAGTGAGACGGAGCCTCGCTCAGCTGACTTTGGGTGAGAGCGGGGGGGGGGGGTACACCCCCAACTGGTCACCGGCACATACCTGTAGAGATAATCAAGCCTACACAATCACATTCACACCTCTGGACACTCACAGATGAATGATTGAACCAAACGTATGTTTTTAGAATGTGGGCGAAAGCTTCGAATCTAAAATAGCGACTGCAAACACTGGAGCGCACGTGAGATCCAAAAGAGAGCATGGATTCAATTTTCCCTCGTTAAAGCCAAATGACTCTTTTTATCCCAACTCCATCGGCATCGTCACCGAGCAACCAAGCACGTGAAGCAAATTCCTTTAGCTAATGCAAATCTTTGCGCATGCAAGAACTCACCGCCTCTTTACTTTCTTCTTGACGTCGTGTATTAGTCAGTGTCGTTAAGCGGTCAGCGCTGGCTCTTTGCCAATCCTAATTGATGATGTCTTTGGCCAAGAGGCTCGATGTGAAGGCGCTTGTTATGAACCCAAACAGAAGCGCTTGCTAAAAGTCACATTTTCAGGAGTAGGAAAAGATTTACAGTGGTGTCTTGAGGTACGAATGACTCAACGTTTTTTTTTTGAGATACAAGCCAATTGGCCAATTTTTTGACTAGCGATAACAATCTTGAGATACGAGTATTATATGCTGGTAGGTAACTCAACTCACTTCGCAAGCGGCAGTTTTAACTCGTATAATTAGTCAATATTACTCAAAAAAAGGCTTCAAGCTGCCCCTGCCCCACGTTGTGTATCTGAAGCAACCTCTTAGCCTACGCCAGCTGGATGCTAACATACAATGAGGAAACTAGCACTTAGCATACATGTTGCGGTAATGTTACCCTTTTGAACACAAACAGTGCTGCAACACTTATAGACAGACCACATCAGGATACTTGCAGGCGTATCTTATTTATCCTCTGTGAAGAACGACTATCATTACTCTCCTACTGAAGCAGATGGGAGTGGAGCTTTGCCTACAGTTTTCGTATATCTAAAAAGAAAGTGCAAAAATGCAGTCCAAATGCGTGTCCTGAAGCACCTAAAAAGTACAATTTCCATAAAATGTTTCAAAAAAAAAATTCTCATAACAACGGAATGGATCATTTCTGTTTCCTTTCTTCCCCGTGGGGAAAACAATTTGTAATCTGAGGAAATCTACAGTAACCTCTGTGCACACGCTGCGTTTCTCCCTGGCTCAGATCCATTTATTTGATAGGAAATATAATCAATGGATTGATATTGCCTGGTGTTTTATGTTGTGAGCCACACATCAAAAACGAGCCAGATGTCGAACACATTTCACCGATTGCTTGTTGATATCATCTATTCCCGTCTCTTTATATTCACCACTATCTCCTCTCTTCACAAACTTTTATCCGTATCCTGAAGCGTGTCTCCGCCACAGGATAGCTACCCGATATCAGCAAGGTGGCATCTGATCGGTGAACCAATCAGTGAAATGTGTTCGGTTCCTGATGTCTGGCTCACACACCGCAGATTTAATAAAGATGAGACACCGCTGCTCACACCGCCACCCCCCAATCTTTTTTTTTTTTTTCCTGACACTTTGCTATTAAAGCATCCCATCGATATGTATAGTCTCACGGTAGGTGGAAGTAATTAGGTTTGTGTGTGAGGCCAGCGCGGCAGGTGGGTCGGGACTTGTGAATATGCTCTTTGTCTCTAGCTTGCACCCCCCCTGAGGTGTAAACATCAGCCTCCATAATCACTCTCGAAGCAGCTGCATGTTTCCAGTTGCAACGCTCACTCCCACACTGTGAGGGCCCCCGCTGCTGACAGCTCCTTCAGGGCTTCCTCTCAGGAGCGACACCCCAGTACAGTTTGCTGTGTGCAGTCTGAGGGATCCAACAAGTCCGCTGCACTGTCTGAAGTGACCTGACAGCAGTGTGTTCACAGTGCATATTTATTGCAGAGCTGGAACAAAGTCCAGACTGGCACTTGAACTTCCAAGTTCAATTTGTTGGGCGGCCAAGCACAATCAAATCAGTTTTGCTTATTGAAATGAATTGAAATGCTCTTCATGTCACGTGAGGAGCACGCTTTTGACCCAGAAGCAGACAGGATACAGAAGTGGAAAAAAATATAAGCCTTTATATCTGTCTGTCTGTCGATCGATCTATCGATCTACTTATCTAGCTAGCGATCTATCTATCTAGTTAGCTAGCAAGCGGTGAGGAGCACGCTTTTGACCCAGAAGCAGACAGGACACAGAAGTGGAAAAAAATACAAGCCTTTATATCTGTCTATTGATCGATCTATCGATCTACCTATCTAGCTAGCGATCTACCTATCTAGCTACCGATCTATCTATCTATCTGTCTGTCTGTCTGTCTGTCTGTCTATAAATATAGATATAGATATAGATAGATAAATACCAAGTAACAACAGAGCGCAGGGCCGAATACAGAAGGCATGGGAAGAAAGCTCGACATTTTCTATTTTCGACGTAAAAAAGGTGACGAATAAAGGACCATTGCCAGTCACAACATCCAGTCACAACACTTAATCTATTCAACAAGCCAAGCGCTATCGAACCATGCGTACCAAAATCAGCAGACCTTCAAACTCCCTAAACAGTCACTCAAATCTATGCCCACCCCCTGCGGAGCAGTATTACCACACTGATCATTGTAGCGCCAGCTCTCGACAATACTTGAACAAACGATTGTCGATCAATATTCCACCGCACCAGACTCTTTAAAGCCCTCAAGGACTTCATGTATAATTACACACCTATGGTTGGGCTGCAATTACTGCTCCTGGTCACTTCGAAATGGTGCAACGGTCATCAGCGCCAACTGCACTAGCGTATTGAAAAACACGTTGAAAATAATTTTTGTTTGTTAAAAATAAACAAACAAAGATAAATCAATAAAAAATATCGGAAACATAAAATGACTTTAACTAAGCAAAAAATGGTACCTAACTGAACTAAAAAAAAACAATTAAAGATGACATATTTCTAACAAAGTGATTCATGTTAAAATCTGTCCAAAAAAAAAAAAGATGCGTTGTGATTAATTTATTGGTGACAAACAGTACAGGTGAACTGAAGAGAAGGCTGCGGACTTTCTGTCCAAGATGGCGGCCAGGTCCTCAACCAGCCAAGACTCCCTGAAGTGGTTAGTTATCTCTCTGATTAGTGCAGACTCACAATCTTGACAAGTTCGAATCCCTTGTGGAATTTGCAATTTCTTCCCCCAAGACGACACTTTCTATCGGTGTGAAAGGTTTTGTTTACATGTGCCCGGCGTTTGTCTGGTGAGCAATCCAGCGTGTCATCTTGCCAACCAAGATGTTTTTTTTTCCTCACCGCCATGCTAAATGATTCATTTAACTTGTTTTCTCCTTCTCTCTTTCTCTCCTTTTCCCTTTCCATAGCCTCTCACTTGGATTTACTTTGGTGAGAAATTCTCTCCGACGCCCCCAGCAGCTTTGAACGTTTTTGTTTTTTTTCTGACGGCTAATGTTTACGATATCGCATCATCAATTTCAATCAGGCTTTTTAATTGCCTCCAAGATTAAAGCAACATGTTTTGACAGGAATCTTTTCTTTAATAAATGTATTCTTTTCTTGATCTTTCTGTGGGAATACATTTTTTTTTTCCTCCTTCCAAAGTCTCCCACACTTGCTTAGTATTTCTGTTGAAACCCCGAGTGTCGTTTTTATTGACTTGCTGGAAACCAAACAGACACTTTACCGCATTTTAGTGCACTTTCATCGTAATCCTTGAGCTCACCGCTTCTCCCCTGCATGAGTTCGTCTCATGACTCAAGCACTATTTGCCGTATTTTGGACGAGATATCCTCCACTTTCCTTCGCTTGCCCACTCCCATGCCAACTCGCGTCTTCAGCACATTTTTTTGCGTAATTAGATAGGAAGATCTGCTTTGATGCTGACATCATTTGTGTCTGCTTCACAAAAAAATTCCCAGTCGTGGTTTGCTTCTTGGGCTTGACCAACACGGCTCTTTGGACCTTGGAAGTAAGATGATGGAAGAGTGGGCACGAGGGGAGCATTGCGAAGGTCTTGGAAGTCGAGTAACCCGTAGACAAACTTATAATTCCATGCAATTACTGTCAATGTCATCCCGTTTGCTGGTAAAAGATGTGTTTTCATTACCCAAATGGCTTTTTTCTTTCTTTTCTGCCCACTTTTTTTTATTTTCACTCACAGTAGGTCTCATCTGGTCCATTGCTTTGCTGTTTCATTTTTCATTTTCGCCTACGTTTTTATAGAACACCCATCCATCCATTTTCTTTACCGCGTGTCGTCATCGGGGCGCATTGCACTGAAACCTGTTCCAGCCCTTCTCCGGTGGGTACGTCCTGGACTGGTCGGCAGTGAATTGCAGGGCAGATAAAAAAAAAAAAAAAGACAGCCATTCACTTTGGCTTAATTGCAGTAATAATTATACTACATCAGCAAGAAACCTCATGATAGGTGGTTACAGTCGATGCGGTCATCATCTCGTTTCCGCTGATTCACCAAAAATGACAAATAAATGCATTATAAATGACAGTTTTTTCAATTATTGGCCATTTTTGCATAACTCCTTCCATCCATCCATTTTCCGATCCGCTTTATCCTCACAAGGCTCGCGGGGGATGCTGGAGCCTATCCCAGCCGTCTTCGGGTAGTAGGCGGAGGACACCCTGAACCGGTTGCCAGCCAATCGCAGGGCACACACAGACGAACAACCACCTAGGGACAATTTGGAGTGTTCAATCAGCCTGCCATGCATGTTTTTGGAATGTGCGAGGAAACCGGAATACCCGGCGAAAACTCACGCAGGGAGGCCAGAGCTGGAATTGAACCCGGTACCTCTGCACTGTGAGGTCGACGCGCTAACCACTGGTCCACCGGGCCACCTTTTGCATAACTCTTCACGCAAATAAGAAAACCTTTCACCCCAAAAACCAAAACATCAGCGCTCTCCTGCAAAAGCAAATTCGTCTTGCTGAACTCGTCTTGCATTTTTTTGTCTCAAACAGTCAACACAATATGAGCAAGCACACAATGCACCAGTTGATGGAAAGAAAGAAAAACACATCCGACTTTTTCTTTCTCTGTGCACAAGGTAGGCGATGTCAGTTTGAGGTCAGGCTTTTGTCTTAGTTTTGTAAACACAGAGTGATCGAAATTTCAAGTGTTTTTATTCAAGGTCTTCATTTAATTTCATGTAAAAATCCAAACGAGCATTGAACTCAATTGACAAGCACGCTTTTCAAAGGGAATGGATACGCTCAGCAATCCGATGCCGCTCCACTGTAAAATTTTTCAAAAAGCGGAAAACAATTTTACTGATGCACAACAATATGTTTGGGAATTTGAAGTCTGTGCACAAGGTAGGCGATGTCAGTTTGAGGTCATGCTTTTGTCTTTGCTTTGTAAACACAGAGTGATCCAAATTTCAAGTGTTTTTATTCAAGGTCTTCATTTAATTTCATGTAAAAATCCAAACGAGCATTGAACTCAATTGACAAGCACGCTTTTCAAAAGGAATGGATACGCTTAGCAATCCGATGCCGCTCCACTGTAAAATTTTTTAAAAAAGTGGAAAACAATTTTACTGATGCACAACAATGTGTTTGGGAATTTGAAAGACCGTGTTTCACCATTCTGGACATTCCGGCGGGCCGAGGGCATTTGCTATGACACGCCCCGGTGTACCTGACTATTTGGTGACAGAAAATCGATTCGACATTGGACCAGATAGAAGCAGGTCTAAGTCGTGGCGCAGGTGGTGTAACGCCATTTTTGTGGACTCAGTCAAGATCCTTGCATTTTTTTTTTTTTTTATATGATCACCATCATCATCCTGAACGAGACTTGTCCTCTTGACTCGCCACCCTTCCACTATGGCAGCGTCCGTGTGCCTGGCTTGTCCCTTAAGGCCTTATTCTCAACATGAAATGACACCGAAAAACAAGCCGATTCCCCACAGTGCAACTTCATTTTTCATCTCGGACGGATTTTGAGTTCCGTGGACGTGGCATACTGTAACAACATTATACCGAGCTGAAGTGATATTAAAAGGTTCCCGGACGCACAGTCAATTTCCCTTGTGTAGCTATTTTATTTTACAAGCCGAAACTCGTGTTACAAGTAGTTCCGTCTTTAATATGCACACCCTACATCCGCCCGCAGGGGTGATGGCAAGTGGTGAGCTAATGAACTCGAAATGACAGTGACTTATTTAGATCCCCCAACCCCCCTCTGCTCAGTAAGAAGGGAGGACAACTTCCACCACTCCGCTCGGTTTCATTTGTCTCGGAGTGCCCGCGTTTGCTTCTTCCCTATTTTCCCCATCTTCCTCCCCAGCACAGTCCTCCTCTCTCATAAATATTTGACATCTTCAAAATGAACTCCCTCAACTTGAGCTTAGCGCATGGCTGCTCGCCTTGCACGCTTTTTAATGTGTTTGCTTTGCCCGTTAGACCGTGTGGACATTTATATACACATGCCTGCTTGTGCATTTTTTTGCTTTTTTTCCTTGTCTCTCTTTTGATCAATAGGCTAGTGCAAATGTGAGCATATTTTAAGTGGTAAAACCCCATTTTTCCGATATCTATAGGTTTACCGTATTGATGTGCGTGTTCACCTTTCACCTCACGACTTTAATGCAGTGATTTTTTTGCCTGTGGTATCATCTGCTCTGTTTTGTGTGAGAGTGTGCTTCTCTTGGCCCAGCATGTGGTTTTAACTAAAAGCCTTGGGTGTAAATCTTTCATTGGTTTTGCGATCTTCCAGCTGCTTAAAAAAAAAAAAAAAAAAAAAGAGAGATGGCACAAGGTTGATAAAACTGGTACTTTAATTATGAGTCAGTTTGTGGTGAAAGGAGTTTTTTCTAATCAAAATACCAACTCAAAGAGGAAAAACATCCTCACTGACAAATTAAATATTAGTTGTCTTCTTAGTTTGTGCATAAGTTGGACTGGCCGTCGTCCATGTGCCACATAGATGATTTGTGTGTAGAACATAAGCTACTTTTTTTTGGTTTGCCATTACAATTTGTTATGTTAATCACAGTTCAATAGGTCTCAACATAGTGTAGGCTAACATTTGCAGAAAATTATACAATGTTTGAATTTTCATTGTTCAACAACGTACATATAATATATACAGGCAAAGTACAGTAAACAAATCGAAGCCGGCCATTGGATAATTAGGGTTTTTTTTCTTTTTTAAATGAATTTATTTGTTTAAAATATTTTTAAAAATGTATTTATTTAAAATATATACATATATTTTTTTTGTACGGGTTTGCAGTTGCAGTCATAGATTTTAAACATATTGATTTTCTCTGGTGCGTGTTTTCATCTCGTGTGCATGTCTGTCAATATCGACAGTGTTGGAGTGCACGGCTTCCTGCTGTGGTTTGTGTCTTCTTAGTGGGTTTGGTACCCTGCTAACGCCATCACATTCTTCCCTTGAGGTCTGTTTCATTGCTCAGTCAAAAGTTGACTCCCAACTGGAGATGCGCAGTGATGGATGAAATGCTCCCACTAAAATGTGGTTTCCGGTGTTTCCCCCTGCGTGCTCATGATTTTGGCAGCTTGCGGATTCTTCTATCCACTGCTTTTCATAAGGTCACATTCACTCTGTTTGCGCGATTTTGTGGCGGTTGGCACCGAGGAACTCTTTTGAAGTGAATTAAGGAGCTTTATGGTAGCCGCAAGAAATGCTTTTCCGCCATCCCGTGACATCCGGGTGCGAGGGAACTACGTTGACGTGAGTTGAGGAGCTCCATTTGGACATAAGCCGTGACGGCGCGATGCTGTTGGGATGTTCTCATTTTCTCAAGTTTTCCTGTGTCTGTTCCCCATCCAACTGCCTTTTGAAAAATATTGAATGCTCTTCAAGTTGAAAACATATTTTTCTCCGATTCATATCCCAGCTCGATTCGTCAGCTTTAAGCTCCCTCTTTTCCTCGTAAGCTTTCTTCAGCTTCTTTGCCAGCCTCACCTCATCTCTGCTGGCTTTGTGTCCTTGATGAAGCACAGCTGCTCATCTTTTTTTTTTGTTTTTTTGTTTTCAGACAGTCGGGATAAATGGTCTGGGCGCCTTTCACAATGCTGATGTCGAAGGATGGCGAGAAGTTTTGCTCATGCATTTGGACGCTTCGCTTGTTGTACTCTGTCTCTACCGCTCCGTGTTTAGGCTCCGGCTTCTCAACCGGTACATAAATTAATGTTTATGGATGTGTTTATGCCACTAAGTGTGCTGCTTGGATTCAAATCACTCTCTGCTAACAGCCTGATTTCACATTCATTAGTGCTTGTCCTCATTAGGTTGCCAGTAACTGGAAAAAAAAACCGAAAGCTCTCATGTCACGGAGTAGTTGGGTTTGCACCATAATAATCACATTTTAACATTTTACTGTTACAGTTTTGTACATAATTGTGATCTAGCTGTGTCCTTGGCAACTGTTTTGTACTGCTTTTGTTTTAGTCACCTCAACTTCATATCTTAAGTTTAGGATGCAATTGCAAGAGAGCCGACATTCTTTTTGGCACGCTGTTTGGAACCGCGCATTGTACTGGTCCCGTTGTGTTTACGTGTGTTTGTATGCGTGTGGCTTGTTGGACAAGTGCACTCGACAAATCGGACATTCTTTCTTCGTGCGGATGGATGCCTTGCAGGAAAGCGCAGACAGCCACCAAGGTCAAGCATAAGTGATACAGACCTTGCCGCATTTGTTTTATTTTTCCCCAGCTTTTTTTTTTTCTGGTTAGCAGCCTACTTCATGGTGATTCATGGTTGGGGACGAACAAATAGGTGGTGCCATTGTGAGTCTTAGGAGTAGATAGTTTTGAACCACCCGGAAACGTTTCTGGGAAGTTAACTCCAAAATAATTTGTATTGCGGTAATCCAGCTAAGACATGATAAAGACCTGGATATCAGTTTCAAAATGCTGTTGTGCAAAAAATGTTTTTTTATTTATTTTTTTATTTTTATAGCTGACACAAGATGGCAAAGGGCAACATTTTTTTGAAATGAAGCTCCTCAGTTGACCTCAACATAGTTTGGTGGCACCAAGATAGTGGCAAGGCACATCTTTTGTCTAGTTGTAGTTCCTCAACACACTTTAACATAGTTCCTTGGTAAATAGATGAGGTTTTTTTTTATAGGTAACAACAGAGGACAGATTTTAAATAAATCCACGAATTGTAAATCTGTGACTATTGGAAAAGCAACAAATCTAGTGGTGGCCTTGGACTTTTTACTCAGTACTATATAAAGTGGTGACATTTGAGCATCCATAAGTAATTACATGTTCAGGCTTATACATCAGAGTGCACTGACAACATGACACAGCGCTATGTATGTATTTTGAATTCTATTTATAGTATTGTGTGCGTGTTTGTGTTGTTTTGGTTTTCCCTCTATAGAATAGCATGGAATGGATTATAAATGTAACCTGGAAGAACATTCGCCACTCTGGCAGGAAACCACTCGAGTTGCTCTGATGAAGAACATTCACCTGTCAGGTTGCAATCTCTCCCTGCATGCAGCTTTCGCTATTGTTACCTTTTTACAAAAGCACTTTACTGTCTCTCCAACGGGGCAGGGATGGTTATTGTGTTTGGCGGCTCAGCCGCTCTTCTGCGGCTAAATGACATGCTGCGGTCGTTCCAAGTGGGCCCGCTTGTCCTGAGCTCCCCACGTTTTGCAAATAGCCCACCTCCCTCTTGAGAACACAGTGGCTAATGCACAATTGCACTGCTATAAATACCCCGCTGAACATGCTCGCAGCGGTAGTGTTATATGTGATTATTATTTTATTGCCACCTACTGTGAGAAGGGCTTTTGTGGTCCACGGATGTCCATCACCTAACTGGAGCAGAGTGAGAGGAAAAAAAAAAAACAAAACATTCGCATCTCAAATCCGCCCTCCGTCGTGAAATGAATGAGGTTGCCATTCATCACTAGTTAAAAAAATAAATAAATAAATGAGCAATACAGCATGCGATAATAATGTGCAAGGACATAATTAGATGGAATGTAAACAGTTTAGGAATCATGATTCAATGCTGCATCCAATTCAGTGTGCTGCTTTTTGTGGTGGACCCACTTTGGATACCGGGAGTCTGAATTGGATAATACAGTCATGCAGACACAAACGAAGAACATAGTTCGCCTACTACTATACTACAACTCCATGAGTTGCTGTAATATTAGGTTTTTTTTTTTTTTTTTAATGAGGATAAAGAGTATTGTTATATTATCTGTCTAAAGTACATTTGTGTTTGCTTGAATATTAAGCTAGCGGCCCAATCTTAAGACAAAGTAGCTTTCATGTTTTAAATCACGATGTGTAATTTTCTTTCTTGTGAACGTTTAATTTTACACTAAGCTTCAAATGGAAGTGGCATGAAACAGCTTGAAAACCCTTTCTGATGAAATATTCAGTATTTGTAAAATTGCTACTACCAATGCTAATGTTAGCATGTCGATAAATATTAAATTGTGTTTTCTTGTTTTACATACCGAATGTGTAAATCTCTTTGTTTATTGTTGAATTTGACAGTAAACTTAAAATGGTGAGTGGAATCAAACATTCCAAAAACATGCATGGCACGTTCCTGGAACCCTCTAAATTGTGAGTGTGAGTGCGAATGGTTGTTCGTCTGTGTGTGCCCCTGCGATTGTCTTGCAACCATTTCAGGGTGTACTACTGCTCAAAGTCAGCTGGGATAGGCTCCAGCACGCCCCGACCCTCGTGAGGATAAACAGATTAGAAAGTGGCTGGATGGATGGATGGAATCAAACAGCCTGAAACCAACTTTTGATGAAATGTTCACTTTGTCAAGCTGCTGCTGAAAAGTTGTGAAGTGAGTTGAATTAAATTGACTGCGGCACATATATCTTGTTAAAACCAACTAAGTTAAGTCACTCGTTTCTCATGGCGCCACTGTAATTAAAATTTTGGGAGATGGGTGGTTGTTTGATTCATTATTGTGTTAAACGGACTGGCTGCCTGCACAGCAATCCACTTGCATGTCCATCCATCAACATTCACTCGCAGCTATTTTGATTGACTTTTCCCATGAGTACCTACGAAGAATATATAGCTACCGTCTTCCACTGGTGGTCCATGGGAATGGCACATTGAAGGCACTCTGCAGGAAGTCTGACATGTGAACCCATTTCCAGCCCAGAAAACCAACGTAGCAACATACTTGGTGGGTGTGCCCTCCCTCAACAGCTTTAATGTGCATGCAAAGTGAAATTATGTTTTTCACTTGGCAGCATAGTATAGTAGGTTTTTTTTCTCTTTTTTTCTTCCAAGAGTAGATGTTATAGAAGGTCACCGCTGTGCTTCTGTGTGTCCTTCTGGAGATGTTTTTTAGAATCATAATGTTTTGTTAAACAACATGAAGGACTTTTTTTTTTTTTTTTTTTTTTAAATTATGAGCAAGTCTATCCTTGTAGTTCAAAGAGCCTGAGGCACTTGTAAAGCCCTCAGTCGCACGCACGCGCGCACGCACGCACGCACACACACACACACACACACACACACACACACACACACACAGTGATTTTGAGGATGCACACAGTTTCCCGGGTTAACTGGCGAACCATCCCCGCAGTGATTAGTGCAGTCAGTAAGGAAAGCGAAGATGCTGCCTCGAGACACGCGCCATAATAAGACTCTAAAATAAAAATCCTGTCCCTAGAGTGAAGGGGCTTTTTCTTCCATTCACCTTAGGATTGGATTTTTTTTTTCCTGGGCATTTTTTTGAAGTAGTGATTCTCAAAGGAGGGGACAGAGGCTATAACTCCTGGCTGCCTTCTCTACCTCCTCCTCTGTTTTCCCCTATTTCTAGCCCAAAGCAGACTTTGATGTTGCTCTCTGACGTTGCGCTGTTCTGCGGCAAAAAACACCCAAGATCTACAACCCGCCTTGGTGCCATAGTTATTTCTTTTTTTTTTCTTGTCCGTCATTTGCTTTGTTTTCATGTGAATCAAAACATGTCTGGTGATTTTTCTGAAATGTGTTTAATTAGAATTTTTTTTTTTTTAAATTTTCACTCAATATTGTTTTCTTAGGGATGGGATGTTCTGAATATACCGAACCGAGATTTCCATGTCAATGCCAGATTGAACAAATATTATCGCCCTCTTTTGTATAGTGCTTTATAGATGTTGCTCAACTTCACATAATTGACATCGTGCGAGACAACAAACGACTTCAATCTGAGTGGACTGACACTGTGGGAAGTACAAGTAGCTAACATTACAAGTGGCCCTGAAAAAAAAACAAACTCCCTGCTAAAAAAATAAAATAATGAATAGATATATATATCCACAACGTTAGTCTGAAAATGAAATACTCAATTTTACAAATTTATCTTACACTTTTGTATTTTTCCACGTAATGTCTCTTAATTGAGTCAAAATTTGACGAAAATGAGTGCAAACATTTCAGCAGTACATCCGTAACCTGCAGCGATAAATTGGGCTAAGGCCATCTGTTATAAGCTCCCCCCCCAAAAAATAAACAAACGGCATACTTGCACAAACAACATCCCCAATGATTACAAGCAGAAAAACGAAATCCTCACTATGGGCCATGTTTTTTGTTTTTTTTACAGGCTGTTACTGTGGAAACACTGCATTCTACTTCTATACTCGTGTGAAAAGATATCGAGGTGTAATGTAGGTCAGTTTTTGCTCCTGAGAAGCTCAATTTAATATTAGTTATTTCATGTCATATCTAGTAACAATGAAGTGTAAGCATCTTTTTTTTTGTTAGGGAGTGGGGGGGGGCAGAGGGGGGGCAGTTCCTACAGATGATTAACACAAGCCCAGCAGAGCAGTTGGATAATTAGGGGAAAATGTTGTTTTCATGGTCCCCATATTACACTTTCATCATTAATAACAGGGCAAAAATGGCTAATTTGAGAACGAGAGCAAAATCCGTACACTTATATGTGGATTCCATCTTTAATTCAAATGGCATTCGCTATTTTCGAGGGATAGGGACCAAGCCCTGCTGGGAAAAGTGAACAAACATGAGTCATGACAACCCCACCGTAAATGTTTCGACAATAATTGCTCATATTACGAGTACAAACCATTAATACGCCACAAAATATGACATCAAAACAACTTAATACATTTTACATTAGCCTTAAAAATAAATTAGATACAGATGGGACAAAGACTCTCTTGTAATTTCTGCTCCAACCTCCTTGGAGAGAGTTTTGTACAATATTTATCAAAAGGCTTTCGAGATAAGTTAGTTATTGTAAAAGTATTTCAAAACTGTGGCATTTTCTTTGTCTTGGTGCAGCTTCAAAGTTGACAGATCCACAGAATATCTCCAGTCAGGGCCTGTAGAAAGCTTAGTGCACACAAAGGCTCCAAAACTCATATAAACACAGCACACCTGTTGCACAGACGCAGTAGGGCGCACGTCTGAGATAAAAGTGGACCCCCGCCCTTCGTCTTCTAATGTCAATCTATGAAAACAACCACACGTTGTGGTGGTGTTCTTCTTTTTCTCCATCTCGCCACGAAGTGGGGCATGATCGCACCCGCCCGCTTTGTCTTGACTACATGCTCGTTGATAGATCTGAAGTTAATTAACAGTGTTCTTTTTGTTTGATGACTGGTGCTGGTGAGCGCGTTTGGGTGTGGGTGCGCATTTGAGGAGGAGGGGGCGCACAATGATGGGCTTTGTCAGGCTACATGATGTCAGAGGAGCGGTGGCCTTGAGTCACGTATTCAGGTCCGACAATCTTCCATATCATTTTTTTATAACTCCTCCACACAGCTGGCTGAGGGTGGGGGGTGGGGGGCAGGTGGCGGCAAATTAGCTTTGCCGGCTGGGGAAGGTACAGTAGCGTTTAATTATAGTGGCTGATATGGCGTAGACACTGTGGAGATGCACTTTAATAGGACTTTGGCATCAAACGTCGTCACACTCTTGGCAACAACATTCCGAATGAACTGAGTGGATGACGAGAAGGATCCACTGGCAATTCCAGGGAGCTTCCGCCAAAATAAATAGAGAGATGATTTATCGCACTTATTTTAGCCTGTTGCCAGGCTTCCTTCCTCTTTTGGAATTACTTTCCAATTGGATAGCAGACTCAATCACCATATGTCAAGGACTTTTTTCTTCCCCTTTCTTTCTATGTATTCCCATCTCCTGACTCTCTGCATCGCCGCTTAAATATTTCTGTTCACTAAATCTGTGTACCTCATAGCCATGATTCCCAACCGCCATACTGCAGCACCGAAATGTGTTGAAAAGTATTCCACATTGACTTCAAATAATTTATAGTTTTTCATCGAGCTAGCTGGCTAGCGAGAAATACTAGCTAGCTAGCTACGCATTGTTAATGGTCCTGCCTGTCACTCTAAATTGCCAGTGTAGATCGATGAAAAACTATATATGCTAGCTTGCTAGCTAGCAAGAAATACTTAAGGGAGACACTTGATGACACCTTTATGCTGTTAAAAAAACAGTTGAAATTAATCATTTTATATGACAGTGTCACTTGTGTAATTCCGCACGGCAAAATGGTGCCTTCAATGTCTCCTCATACTCTGTGTGAGTCTGCCCACCCTCAGCCTCACCGTCTTCCTTGTTATCCGTGGACCCTTTTAGTCAGAGCCAGTGGCCTGTCCATCTCCCTGTGGCCTCCCATTAACGTTCCCTCGCTGCTTCTCTCAGGCCTTAACTCCCCTCAGAGAGGAGAAACCATCGAGGCTTTCAGTCCAAGCCAGCACTTTCTAATGACTCTTTCCAGTGAGCGAGAAGCTTTGTCCCGCTCCCATTACCACATCCCAGCCATTCATGAAACTTGCATTTTTTTTTTTATAACCCCCCTGCTCCTTTTTTTGCACTTGGATACCAACTAAGGAAAGGACATTCCGCTTATTATGTTGGAAAGATGAGCTGTGATAGAACGCGCTCCTGTTTAATTTTCAACCTTACTAGTTCATTTGCTATTTCAGCATTCAATTAAGAATCACACGGCTGACTACATCTGATAATTACATTTCTTTTCCACAGCAAGAAGCCGACGGGGATGCGCTCGGAAATCCTAATCCAGTGCAGTGAAACCGACGGAAAACTTTTCCCACCAGTTTCACAAGTCATATTAATAATTCAAAAGGGGAAAGGGGGGGGCTTGTTTTTTGAATGACGACAAACTCTGTATTAGTAAGTTAGATGCTTCATTGCAGGTGGGTGGTTGGCAAGAATGAGGAGTCACGCATGCAAAGACGGAACATTTCAAAGACTTTGACACGGAGAGGAATCTAAAATAGAATTGTTTTGATCTGAAAAAGGCAGGCATGTCGAACAAAATCTGAGGATAAAGGCGGCAGAGAGGAGCAAAGCTTTGCAGGAAACGAAAAATCACCTTGCAAATGACAGAAGAAAACATCTAAAACCTTGAAGTCTTGAAGCCAAAGTATACGTAAACACAGAGGAAAACGCTCAGCACAAGCGCAACAACTTCCAAGTTCAGGAGAGCAGATTTTTCTTCTTTCCTTTGTGTGTGTGAGTATGTGTGTGCGCATGTGTCAAAGAAGAACCTCTGAAAAGGCCTCTTTCAGGCCGGGATTGAAAGAGGGATTAGAAGGAGGCACACCGAGCGAAAAACACCAACATTCCTTCGCACAGTTGATACGTTGACCTGTCAAAATGCTACCATAAAGCCGCCCCTGCATGGGCACTCGGACTCGCCGTTGGATTGCAAACCCCTTCGGCGTGTCACTAAAAGGCTTAACAACAGATTCATCATCCACAAATGGCCAAATAAAAGCTAATATTTATACAATGCGTGAAATGCTCCACAAGCATTTGTAACGGGGAGTCTCAAATGAATTTTCCACTCAAGTGTTGTGTGCTGGTCTGAATTGTGAGCATTACTTTAAAATCCCTCCAAATATAATTGCCACTTTGCTGAAGAGTTAAAAAAGTTAAAAGAATAAAGGGTGACATCAGCCCACGTGTATTAGGAAGTAGCCTGCTAGCAACAAAGATACAGCACAGTGAAAAAGTCAAAAGTCTTTCTCGATACAAAAACAACAACAGAGAGCAGGGCTGGATGCAATAAGGCATGGAAGAAAGCTTCGTGTTCTGACGTGTCACTGAGCAACCTGAGTTTAGCTGAGTTTAAATACCGAGAGACCGTGCCCAATCCTTGAAAGACAAAATCAAGGTGAAAGCGTAAAAAGGCCGTAGCAACTGAAAACATCAGTCTCCAACCCAAACCACAGTCATAACAGATGTTCATTAGTGTTAGCATTAAGCTAGCAGGGTCTTTTTGAAATGCACGAGGTGTAGTTGTTTGTTTTGTATTTACTTTTGACGGTAGACCTCAACTGGGACTGACATTCAACAGTATCAAGCCTCTTTTTTTGATGAATTGTTGAGTATTTTGCCAAACTGCTACTTATTGTGAAGTACGTTTTCTACTCCCATAAAATAGAAATGATTGTTTGTCAACACATGGGATTGACCTGCAACCAGTCCAGGGTGTATCTCGCCTCTGGAGAGGCGTAAAGTAATCTGGGGTAAAAATCCATCAAATGAATGAATGAATAAATCTCCAATTCTAATTTCAAAAGCAGAATGATGCTACGTTTCTCTTTATCTGATGGAACGATGTCATCTCAAAGGAATTTTGACATCATGATTCCAGCGCACCGCAAACATCCTGAAAGGCAGTACGACTTCCCACAAAGATTTTTTTTTCCAGTAAGCAGGCACACAGCTGGTGCTTGTGGGCCCGCTCGCTGATCGCTGCTCAATGCCCACACTTGTTGTCGCCAAGGCCGGAAGATGACGTTTGGTACATGAGCGATGGTGGTGACCCGCAGAGAACAATGACATGAGATCCTCACAAGATTGACCAAAACTGGGATGTTTGTTTTGGCTTCGTCCCTATCGTCCCCCCCTGCCCCCGCCCCTTCGTTGGCCTTTTTGCCTTTCTGTCCGTCTGTATGTCATCACTGCGTATTTGTCTGCTGACAAGACATTTTGCTGACTTGCACTGACGAAGAAAGGCGAGAAAGTACGAGCCTGTCCTGACCTGACTTCAGAAAAGACAGCTTGGCATGCTTACACTTTGCTATAACAGTGCTTTCCTTGTGTCACGACCGTTTTTTCAGATCTGACTTTTGATGTGACTCACCGGTTATGAGCCCCGATTGAGAACGTTGCGTTTACAGGAGCACAAAAGGATCATCATGCGCAACCCTTTCTTTTTGGAGGCGGTGATTAAAATTGTCGCCTCTGCTGCCTTGTTAATTTATGATCAAACAGCAGGTGTAACGCAAGCAGCCCCTGCACAAAGTTACGACTGCTGTGCCATTAAATGCAAAAAATCATCTCAGAAAAAAATACACACACACACACACAAACCAAATAATAAAACAGCGTGATGTGTGAGGATCTGGCATGTATGGATCTGTTTCCTCAGGAGCCCAGATTCCTGGGCAGGGGGCATGTGAGGTGCAGTATAGGCGGCGGAATGGTTGAAGAATGACTAAAATTAGTTTGAGAGACCTGGCCATACGTTCTGCTAATAACTGAGAAAGTTAGTTTGACTTGCTTTTAAATTCTCTCTGGTCAGAGCAAATCCAATATTTAACACTCCTCTCACTTGGCGATGTGGAGTAAAGCTCCGATTGATTGAAGTTTTAACTTTTAAGTCTCTTACCGTGAAAGCAGCAAAAGAGATATCAAGCGGGATTCAATAAAAGGACGGCGGTGAGGGCTTTAATTATGCAGCAAGTGTTTCCAATTTCAAAACAAACCTCCATTTATTTGTGTGAAAAGAATGAGGTTGAGTAGTGACTGGATGGTGTGTTTTTGTGCTATGATTGAATTCAACGTGCCATTACTGAATTTTTAATTGATTTGAAACAGGGCTCCTTGGACATCCGTCCGTTTTCTAATCTGCTTATCCTCACAAGGGTCGCGGGTGTGTTGGAACCTATCCCGACTAGGCGGGGTGCACCCTGAACTTGTTGCCAGTCAATCGCAGGGCACGTTTAGACGTAAAAGCATTCGTGCTCACTTTCACACCGACAATTTGGAGTGTTCCATTTAACCAGCCATGCGTGCTTTTGTAATGAGGGAGGAAAGCCGGAGTACCCGGAGAAAACCCACGTAGGCAAACTCCACGCAGGAGTGCCGGAGCTGGAATCGAACCCTGCACTTCTGCACTGTGAGGCGGACGCGCTAACCAGTCAAACACCGTGCCGCCGGCTCTTTCAACAATTGAAAGAGTAGTCTCGAAATATATCATAGTTTGAAGAGAACTGGTGAAATCGTAGAAAAATGGCGAACAATGCAGCACTCCATTGTGAAGATGTGAATCTGTTGTGTTTTTTTTTTCCTTTCCCAAACACATTCAGAAATTATGCTATTCGGCTAACATTTTGTTTTCTGCAGCTGTTTTAGGACTATCACTTTTTTTTTTTTTCCTTTGTATAAACCTTACGACATCTTCAGTTCTCCCACCTTCACCATTCACAACAACCGAGACGTGCCCGAATGTTTCGGAGCTTCTTGTTTCTTTGACTGGCCCGACAACAGCAGGTCATCTTTCTTTTCTGCGGAGGTGCAGCAGCGCAGCGAGCTTGACTGCTTTGTTTGCTCTGTCACCATCACGAGATGAGGCTTGCCACAAAAGAAAGCCTTTGCTGGGAGAGGAGTCAAGCTTAAAAAAAAAAAAAAAAAAAAAAAGTCTTTTTCTCTCTCTTGCATACCTGTGCACAAGCACAGAGCTGCATTCACTCTCTGTTTCTATGCATAGTTCGTTGTACCAACAAATTCACAGGATAGTCGCGATGTGGGAATGGAGTGTACATTGTGTTATTCAGAAGTAGGAATTCCAATGCTGACAGTACAAAATGCCTTTAAACACCACTAATTTATCCATTCATCCATTTTTTTTTTTTCGATACAGCTTAGCCTGTTCAGGATCGCTGGGAGCCGGAGCCTCGCCCAGCTGACGTTAATGTGAAAGGCATACGACACCGTGGACGGGGTTGTCAGTCATTCACGGGGCACGCTTGTATTTGAAAAATTGTAATTCAAGTGTTAACTGTCTTTTGGATGAAATGGAATTGAACGAGCAAAGTCAAATTTAATTTAAAAAAAAATGAAGGAGAAATTAATTGATTCAATGGTCAGCTTTAAAGTCACAGACCCACAAAATTTGAATGTGATCCTACTAAAACCTGTGACCAGACTTTTGTCTTGAAAACGGTGGCCTTTTCCTAACATCGTACTTGCGTCTGGGGTACGTCATTAAAAAAAAAAAGATTCAATACATACCTCGATTTATGGGGTGTGATGAGATTGAAGATCGGTTCGATTTTAAAGTGGAACGATTAGACTCGTTCGTTTGGATTCTGTGGGATGACGACTGAGCCTTTTCCTAACATCGTACTTGCGTCTGGGGTACGCCATTAAAAAAAAAAAAAAAAAAAGATTCAATACATATCTCGATTAATGGGGTGTGATGAGATTGAAGATCGGTTCGATTTATAAAGTGGAACGATTAGACTCGTTTGGATTCTGTGGGATGACGACTGGATTCGGCACGGCCCAGTTTGAGAGGGGACGATGCAACGATTTTCTTGTCATGACAATTTTGACGAGCAGCAATTCTGATCGACACGGTCAAAAGTGAATGCAGATATCTGCGATGTTTTGAATTCAAGTGAATGAAAAAAAATCGTGAACTGACATCATGACTCGTCGCAATCAAATTGTATTTAAAATCCCAAACTTGAATCAGAGATCGCTACAAGTCATTCACATGGCTCGGTAATTCACACAGCTAGCTAGATGTACCTGCAAATGAATCGTGTTTAATTTACTGTCACCACAAAACTCCAAACACATAATTCGCAAATGTGATGTCCCTAAAATGAAGAAATGTTGAACCTTTCCCACTCCCGTTGCTCCCTTTATTGATTCATTTCTCTTTCGTGTGTATCGTGTGACAGGACGTGTACGTCAACTGTTAATGCCTTGCGTCAAAAAACTTTCGCTCGCTCATGAATGGAAAACCCATCCATCCCGCACACACAAATACAGCACAACAACACGCCCAGTCCTCTAGACTCCAAAATGAGGTCAGCCTGTTCAAAGCTGCTCCCTTTCTTTGACATTCGTTTCTCCCCCCCCCACCCCCCCCCCCCCTTCAAATGACTTTGCACTGATTTTCCACCTCGGCACATGATTCAGTGAAATGACACATGGACAAGCTCAAGTTAAGACAAGTCTCCAACCTGCGGGAGAAGGGTGTGACTAAGACAGTGTGCGGCTTCGTATATATTTGTATCAAATGAATTTTCAGCAAGGCGAAAACGTTCAGGGTTGGGGGAGGTAAAAACAACGAGCAAAGAGTAGAATAAATAAATAAATAAATAAGTCCGGTTCGCGTGGTATTAAAGCGTACGGAGCTATCGGTCTCCCTGACAACATGGCGACCGGACCTGCTCAGTGATTCCGACAGGTCGTTTCCACCAATGAGAGCAACTGGCGCTCGCGCTCTTTTGGGTAAACACCGTCAACGTGTGTTTGCTCGCTGTGTCCAAGCGATAAAAGCGGACAAGAGAACAACACTAAGTACTTGGGAGAGAAAGAAAAGTCGACACGCCTGCGCGCTTATCAGAGCAGTCAGTCAAACGTGCTTTTAAAAAAAATCACAGCATAACCCTTCTTCATCTGTTTTGTCACTCGTAAACGCCGGCCCCCTTTTGAGCGCGGCAACACGAATATTGCGAGTTTAACATTCAGGGGGTTGCTTAACCTTGGGAGGAAGCTGATCAAGTATCGTATTGGGTCTTGACAAGCGTTTCATTAAATCAGATTTGTGTGAGTCAGGTCGGGGCCTCGATGTTCATGTGCTGAATGTGCCGGTAGAGGTCAGATGGAAGTTTCGATACCCGAGGACTGATCTCTGAAAATAGATCTGTGCCGGAGTGTACGATATGGGATGTCGTCTTGCGTTTTCGTCAATCGTAACAAGGAAATAAATGTAGTGATTGTCAAAGTGTGTTAGGCGGGCTTCCTTGGGTCTGTGTCGAGTTCGGTTGTCTTTGATTTAACTAGAAGTACAAGATGTTAGCATTCAGTTTTGAAAGACTGTTTGAAAGCATCTTTTGAACGACCAGTCGTCTTTTTATTTTCCGATTGTTAAGTGCAGTGTTACGTTCAAACTGTACAAAATGTCACTGTGGCTTGCAATAATATTAAATATACACTTTTGGATGAACACTCGGGCCTTTTCAGGTGCTACTTATTGTAAAATGTTGAGAACAAAAAAAAAAAAAAAACCTTCAATAATTGCTCCCACACTCGGTCTTTGCACCAGACATGTTTTATACATACATGCAATGTGTGTAACATGACACATGTCCATGTCAAATCCATTTCCTCGTGAACAGTGACACTGTCACACTAGCTTTGAAGTCTGATATCACTGCATCTGTTCTACATTTATTGCTATGGGTAATAAAACAAAAAAAAATTAAAATGCCAGTGGACACCGTTTGTGGTTTTACTTGACTCCCCATTACATTATTGTTAAAGTTACTTTCAAGTGCCACATAGAAAACCAATGAAACATGCTAGCTTTTGTTCAACATTAAAGGTAATTCTCAGTGGGCTTATTTTTATTCCTTGCGCCTGCAAGCGATAACAACTATTTTCCATTTTCTCTTTTTTCCTGTGATATTCGACGCTGACTCATCATCGGAGTGTCTTCTGCTGCTCCCTAGCCAACTGGAATCAGTCTCAGAGGGCCACTTTGGTCATATAATATTAAGTGATCCCAGCCATTGCTGTTTGAATGAAAAAAAAAAAAAAGTACACATTGCTGTGGAAGTCATTTTCTCATTGAATGGACCATCGAGTCAGTCTATTCCCGTCTAGTTAGGTCGCTGGTCAAACGTTGTCCCCTTTGTTTTATAATTGAAGTAAGTGACTTCATTCCAAATGCATGGTTGTCTACCCTCACTGAATCACTCACTGTGAATGTGAGAGACCTGTGAATGGCTGGCAACCAGTCCAGGATGAAAGTCTGCCTGATGCCCAGTGTCCTGGAATAGACTCAAGCTCTACAGTACAGCACATGAGAACCCCCCCTCCCCCCACCCCAACCCCCCCAAAAAGGGAAAATGAGATGTTGAGACTCAGCAGGAGAGAATTTATTCCCAAATTTGACCGTGATCTGCACATAGAAAGAAGTGCTGCATCAGTGGGTGTAGTAGAGGATTGTCCATAAATTTAATGTATCCCAATGGGATATAATAACGTGTGATTGGTTCGATTTAGCGTACAAAAGGTCGACTGGTCTGCTGATCCAAATGTCTAACTCCCGTGTTGTATATCTTCCACTCGTCTGCCATGAGGAAGCTATTTCTGTGAGCCTGTGGGTCTGGCAGCCCGCGTACCTTGCGGGGTCTTTCGCTGTACGACATACAAGGCCTATGTTTTCGGGGACAGATTTAAATGTTGAATAATGGGCTGGTCACAACGGCGCTAAATAATGGATCGACATATGTCATTGGTTAAAGCTGTAATCCCTTGTTCAAGTGTATATTGGTTTATTGTTCACAAATTCTTAACTACAAAATTTTGGAAGTTGAGATGTGTTTTCCATGTAAATGCCCTAATCCGTTCCAAGCCCCCCCAAAATTCAGACATAAATGTTTTCTAAAGCATAAACATGCATCAAAATATGTAACAAATACATGTGACAATTACGTTACTGCACAATAAATGGGAATTTTGCATAAGGTAAAAATAATGACTTAATGTATCCCAATGGGATATAATAACGTGTGATTGGTTCGATTTAGCGTACAAAAGGTCGACTGGTCTGCTGATCCAAATGTCTAACTCCCGTGTTGTATATCTTCCACTCGTCTGCTATGAGGAAGCTATTTCTGTGAGCCTGTGGGTCTGGCAGCCCGGGTAACTTGCGGGGTCTTTCGCTGTACGACATACACGGTCTATGTTTTCGGGGACAGATTTAAATGTTGAATAATGGGCTGGTCACAGCGGCGCGAAATAATGGATCGACATATGTCATTGGTTAAACCCGTAATCACTTGATCAAGTGTATATTGGTTTATTGTTCACGAATTCTTCACGAGAAAATTTTGGAAGTTCGTAACAAGAGGCAATATTTTCCAGTCGGGGTGTTTGGTAACTTGAAAATTTCGTTTGAAGAGATTTTCGTGAGTAGAAGTACCACTGTATACCAAGGATACTCATCGTAAATAGCACCAAAACAACAGTGTGCAATAATAAACGTAAACATGCTCAGATAATGTCATATTAAAAACAAAAAAAAAAAAAAAGAAAATCTTTATTTGAACTCAGTTAACCCAGTGCAGGTTTTCTGAACGGTAAAATGATGCTGCTCGCAGTAGCGCCGGTCTCAACTCAACAGAAATGTATTTATAGAGCACTTTAAACCATTCACAGCTTCATACAAAGTGCTGCACAAGTGAAAATCAGACATAAAAACAAAGGTTCACTTCAAACAATAAATGACGAATATCTTCAACCACACACGCAAAACTTGAAATTTATTACACCCGTGACAAAGTGCACCTACGTAAGATGAAGGCAGTCATTGTTCATTTCCCGTGCCGCTCTTATTTCTGCTTGTCTGCTGTCATCTTTTAAGGCCCGTGCATTGTCATTCCCGACCACGCTTCATCCCAATGCGCTCACCCTTCGTATGCATCCCACTAATAGGAGCATTCCACCCTGGTGAACACCGATAAGCGGATGGTTAAGGAACTCTTCTCCGTTTAGCATCCGAGCCTGTCAAAAGAAAGAAGGAAAGAGTGCCCGGGCGCAGCTATGGGCTTCCATTAAAAACGAAACCTTATTAAATCATCACGCACACACACTCATTGTACTGTTGAGGCGGCTGATTGGCTTGCTGCCTCCATGCTGATTGGCCTCACAGCGGGAGGTTGATGAAAGCGGAACAGCAACCCTGTTGATTTAAATATATTTGAATAGCTCATTGAATTTGGTGCCAGTTGTTCGTGTGTGGTTCTATGTCCTCGAATTTGTATGCAGGATGTGAGCGTTTGTGTTATGAGCATGTTTTGCCCATCAATCATGCCTGCAATGACGTTTATTCAGGCTGTAGGGATGATTTAGAAGCAATAAAGACAGGAAACAGCAAAAAATGGGCTAATCTCTAATGTATGAGAAGCAGATTTCTAATATGTAATGAAAGCAGGCTTTTGGCTGTCTCTTCACGTCTGGCATTAGAAGCCCAAACATCCCAAGAAATGTTAATTCAAAACAGTGCTGAATCTTTGTGTTTTTCACTTCATCTTGACGTTTTTCCTCCTACCATCACAACATTAGGTGCATCTGCGCGGACAAATGGGATCCATTTCAAGATACCAATCAAAAAATCATCAACGACTGCACTGATTTGCTTGTTAAAGGATTATTGTTATCCACTAATGCCTCATATAAAACAAAAGCATTAAAACAACCAATTAAAACCATTGACAACCTCCCTCTCTCTCGCTCTCTCTCTCGCTCTCTCTCTCTCTCTCTCTCTCTCTCTCTCTCTCTCTCTCTCTCTCTCTCTCTCTCTCTCTCTCTCTCACACACACACACACGACCTGACTTGGTCACTGCTTGCAGATTGTGGTGACAAGTGGATATAATAACTAACTGCCAGCTACTGAGCTAGCTAACAAGTTACGTAAGTTACCTAGCTAACCAGCTACTGAGCTATGTAGCTAACTAACTAGCTGCTATCTAGATGCACCGAACAAATTGCAGGATTTGCTACTTAGCCATGTACCTTGATGAACTAACTGTTAACTAGCTACCTAGATATGTACACACAAACTGCTAATTCACTCCCTAGCTATAAGATAACTGCTATATGCTCAGCTACTAACATTTAACTTTTTTTGCTACGAACTATCTAGTGAGCTACTTACATTATGTGGCTAACAAACCAACTTCTGGCAAACTACCTGGCTACATAGCAAGTGGAAATCATCCTTTTAAACATACTTTTTATGAGGGCCCGGGAAACAAGTAGACAGTGGTCACGCCCACAACGGAGCCAACATCCATGTCTAACTATGCACATCTACAAAAATACAAAAAAAAAGACAAATCCACCCATGCTCACAGTTGGTGTGTTTTGCACGAGACTTGTGCTGGGCAAGGAAATAGGCCCCATTATATCTTTTTTTATATTTTTGATTAGAATTCAAATTCTAGTCTGTTTGTTATTGTGGTTTGAGTTGGCAGTGGTTTATGGAGTGGCAGTGTGTCTACTGAGGGCTGTTTGTTCTGCTTACGTTCGATGAGTCCAGTCAGAAAACACGTGTTTGGTCGCTCGGAACATGTTCCCTCTGCACTTTGTTTGAAGTGCTTTCACCTGAATAGATGTGAGCTGACGGCCACAAACACAGTGATGTTTATAGAGTCGGCCATGTTTGTATCATGAGCCTCTTAGAACCGTTATGCTCTATTGCAGCCGACCTTTTATAGCTGTTAGGCTCGTGTTGCGAGCGTGTGTGCGTGTGTGCGTGTGTGCGTGTGTGTGTGTGTGTGTGTGTGCGTGTGTGTGCGTGTGTGTGCGTGTGCGTAAATGCCCTTGCATGTGTTTACACCTGCAAAATTTCTCTGGAAAACAATCATGCTGAGTTTTATTTATCGAGACTTGACATTAATACTGCCAGTGTGTGTGTGTGTATGTTTATGTGCGTATTCTTTGCATGTCCTTTCAAATGACACGCAGCGAGCAGGTTGTACTGGAGGGAAGTGATATAGGACGCACACACACACACACACACACACACACACACACACACACACACACACACACGCACACACACAGGGTGCAGGCATTTAAAGAAGCAGCCAAGGAGCTGACAGATTGCAGCTGACCTCTAAGCAGAATATATATTATTTCAACATAAATCTTCCCTTTTTCATTCCCCTGTTTTCTCATGCTGTTTTCCTCCCTGCTTCTTTGTGATCTCATCTCCACTACTTATCCTCCCCGGGCAGTTTTTTTTTTCTCTTCCTGTCTCTCTCTCTCTCACTCACACACACACACGCGCACACACACACACACACACACACACACACACACACACACACACACACACACACACACACACACACACACACACACACTCGCAGACACCTCTCCAAAGTCCAAATGTTCTCCACTGGCGGGTATGTGGGTGAGAGTCACAGCATAACCAGTTGAGAAGGTGCTGAAAGGTTCCCAATGTCACCTTACACTCCACTTTGCTTTTGCATTTGAAGGGGGTGAAATTGCCTTTAATTGCTACGATTCAAAATTGGCCCGGATGAGACGCTTAAAGGACAGTTAGGGGAATTTGGCAGACACATAATCATTGACATGTACACACGCCAGGAGTATAAAATTCACCTGAGCTAAGTCGAACCCTCTGTTCTCATTTTTAGACATACAGTATGATGCAAGCTTTGCAAAAGTTCCTCTCCTCCACCCAGAATATCGATTTCCTCCATGTGTTGCATGTCTGTGTAATCATACCCACCAGACACTTTAGTAGACATCCCAGACATTTTATTAGGTATTATTGGTTCAGCCGGGGAATTCTGGACACAAGTTTGACATTTTCGACCGAAGTTGCAATACAACCTATGATGCTTGGTTCACTTCTAAGCCGTTCTCGTTTTCACATCAGATATCAGATAGTTCTGTTCATGTGATGCTTTAAGCAACTCTTTAACGTTCCTAACTATGTGTGTGTGTGTGTGTGTGTGTGTGTAATAGATCAATAAAATCGCAAAAAAAAAAAAACACTCATCACTGTTTGTGTAACCCTAATCTAAGGATAACCAATCAATCAAAGATAATGCATGTTGCATAATATTGAGTGGTGTTGAGATGTGCAGTATATACATATTGTTAAAATCCCCCAAACTGAGCTTTAATATCTCTGTAAAGGCATCACAATCCCATTAGAATGTGCGTGTGTGGCACCGAGAATTTGTGCTTGAAATATGAAGTCGAAGGCAACGTCGCTTAAAATGTAAATGAACGCCACCCACGTTTTATCCGTCAAACAGCCTTGCCTCATTCAAGTGCAATTTGCGTTTGACACGGTTTTCTTCCAATATGTGAAGCAGCGCGACTTGAGAGCAGACGGAGAAACTTTGACAGGCTTCGTTTACGCTCGCACATGCGCGATTTGATTGTGTGCATTGCTAGTAGTCCGCTGCCAGAGACCTGTCTGCATCTCGCCAGGTAATCGAGTGACGAGTGAGCCCATGCCTCCGTCAACTGCCAACGCAGCCACTGCAGCTTATCCGAGATTGTCATGTCCATGCTTGCTCCTCAGATGATTATAAAGTAGCTGAGTGTTGACATCAATGACAGAGCCAGTTTTACTAATGCCTTTCCCCCTTCTCTTTTTCTCCCTCTTTCTCCTTCCTTGTGCTTCTTTCCCATCCTCGCTTGTACTGTTTCTCGACCCGCCAGGGGAGCACCTGCGCATCTGTCCTCAGGGTTACACCTGCTGCACCAGCGACATGGAGGACAACCTAGCCATGCTGAGCCGAAGAGAGGTCGAGGGACTTCTCAAAGACGCCGGACGCTCCTTGCAGGTCTCCCTCGGAGGACAGTATAAGGCCTTTGATGGTGAGTTTCTAAACTTGTGCGCAAAGAACACAACAGAGCCGACATACAACAACTGATGAAGATGCATGATTGTCAGGATTAAAATTAAAGGCTCGTGTGGCTTTTGTTAGAATGACAACCAGCACTTATCAGTTACTTAGATGAGCATTACTTTTTTATTTTTTTATTTTTTTTACAATGATTAAGCTTACGAAAATTTAGACCCTGAGATCACTTTAAAGGAGACACACTATGGAAAATTGACTTGTTATTGCTTGTATAAAAATAGTGGAGCCTTTGAATGCCTGCCCACCCATTGGGTGTGAAATTAGTGCGCAGTTATCTATTTCGTAAAATGTGTCTGTGAGCAAACTGTTCCGCATTTCCATCCCACTGTTACATACATAACAGTAACAGTGGGGCAAATTTGCATCATAAGTAATCTTTCAAATATGAGGACCAAAACTATTTCTATCCGAGATCGAAGCAGCAACTACTTGTGCCAATATGTCGAAACCAAGAGTAAATTACAAACAGCATAAAACGAAACTTATTGTTTTCTTGACTGAAATAAACGCAAGGCGTATTCCGCGTTGTAGCAAAGGCAGCCATAGCCACGGGTTGCATTCTTCAAATATGTTATCTTCACGGTTTCTACAATTTCCAAAAAGCTGAATTTCTAGAAATGATTTGTGTTGGCACCAGCCATGATTCCGTCAACATTATTTTCATATTGCAAACTCCAGTGCACCTTGGAATCAGCTCCCAAACAATTAAGTGTTTAAAATGACACAGCGCTCCCCTGGAGCTGGACCAGTTCTCCGCTGGCCAGTGGCTGACGATAGATCTGTCAGATTAGGCTTCTGACCTTTAGCCATCGTCATGATTAGTAGCGGAATGGCGTTTGTTTACTTTTCCTGTGTTGGTCCGAGTCCTTCATTCTCGCGGTCCCGCTCCCTTTTCACTGCGGGTGCCGATGCTGCTGCGCCAAAGGAATACCACCGAAGGGCCAAAACACACACATGCACAACGCTTTCCAGGATGTGCAAATTCCATAGTTAGTGCGTGTCATACCGCGCTTCTTGACCTTTCGATTTTGGGGAAAAACACCTCATTTAGCAAAAGAAGAGCCAGTAAACAATGCTGACGACACTTCAACAGTATTCGGCGTAACTCAGCTTCATTCTGTAAACATTTGATGATTTTAGTATGCAGAGAATTTCCTCTTTTGTTGCTTCATAATGGAGTCATTTGGACATAGCTCTGTTCATTTGTATGCACTTCAATCATACATTTGGTTTAAACAAAGGGACGGTGTCGATTGGACATTGTCGTCCGTTCTTTCCTCTTGATTCAGATTTTCCCTCTTCGGTGTATGAGACGGGGACTGCAGAGTTGATGGAGGGCAGGGGATGGCGTTTATGGGACATCGAGGTCTAAAAACCATCTGTTGTTTACTGACTGGGTCCTCAAAAGATGAGAGTTGAACCATAAACTGGAGCAACCTGGCCTGAAAATGGGCCACATTTGTTGCCGCTTAATCAAAACAGGTTGCCCCAAAAGTCACTGTACACTTTTTTTTTTTCCATGTATCAATTGAAAATAGGCCATCAGTGTTTGATAGTTTAGGCTTTGCAATTATGTAAGTATACTTGAAGCTTGTACCAAGTTATTGAGCACCATAGTCTTCCGCTTAAAGTTTTTGAACTGGTCAAACTGTATCACTTTATTTTTATTTTTTTCGCGTGGGTTGATGTTGAGTTCCAGTGCAGCCCTCTGGAAAGTTTTTTTTTTTTTAAATATAGCTTTGTGTGAATGCCAGCTCAAGGACTTCACAGTTTTCATCAGTGGTGGTGCTACGTAGCAGCTGCTAGCTTTGTGAAGCACCGATCCAGTTTCGAGAAACTTGCCAAAGATTGGACAACGCTTGCCGGCAATATGGCGGCAATAAGCCTCTCATAGTGGTGCTGAACTGCAGTCTGAAAATTTTCTTGCCATGTGGCAGTTTTGCAATGCTGCTCCTCGTGTCACTCGGCGAACCATGGGCAAGGGAATTACATATTTCTACGCCTAAGATGTCAAATGATGATAAGATATCACGTCTGTCTGAATGTTGTTTGAAACAAAACAGAAGAAAGGAAGTGTATAGTGACTTTTGGGACACCCGATATATTCAGATAATAACCAGATGCGGTGTTAGCATGTAGGAATTTTGATGTCCTTCCTTGTTCATGTAAAAAAAGTTTTTCTAAGTACATTTACAACAAGAAGCGGACTACATTTTCTTCCAACCACTTCCCCAATGTGTCCAAATGACTGCAACAGTGACAATATAGCACGCTAGCAGTGCTGACACATCTGGCTATGTTTAGCAGGGTGTGGACTAGCTAGCGCCATGTGACTAAGTGTAGGGTGTTGCTGCTCCAGCTCAGGCAGCATAGACCTTTTTTTGGTCCACTGACTTTGGAAAAGGTCCCAAGCAAGCCACCAGACCACAGATTAGAGGACCAGCATGCACACATGGAGGATCTGGGTCTTGCAAGTATATGCACTCTATATGTGAGCGCGCTGATGTGGCTTTATTTGTTTGTCAGGTTGTAATTTGACTGCCTGGGACTGTTGAGTCGGAGATGGTCTTTTTGTTTAAGTTTGCGCTCGGCTTTACGGTTGACACTTTTAAAACCGGCGGAACAATGCAGAAAAGGGGATGAATAAAATGGGTTAAAGAGAAGACAAAGGGAATGAGACGGATGAGGAAGCGCTAAACAGATGGGAATGCAAATTGATGGGACAAGAAAATGTACGTTTTAAAAAAACAGTCTTGGCTTCTAAATCGAAAGGACAAAGAAGGAAGGTCAAAGAGGACACACGGAGTGATGGGATAGAAAAATGGTGGATGGCAGCCAGGTGTGCGAGACAGACGGAGCCGAGAAACCGGGCAGGTGGTGACAAAACCCAGTGGAGCCATTACTGGCATCTGCAAGGCAGGGGTTTGTGTTTGTGTATTCTCACTGGGCACAACATTAGGGACACCTCCACAATCTGATGAGATCCAAAACAACAAACGCATCAACAATTCTGCCTTTACAAATTCAATAGTGCTCAGACTTATTCATTTAACACTGTGTTTATGATTGCGGTTATTGCGCTGATTATTAGCATCATTGTCCAAGAAGGTTTTAATTGCATTTTCTCTGTTTGATCTCATTAGGTTGTGCGGGTGCATCTCATGTGGCCGCAGACGATGACGTTTTTCATTCCTTTTTTATGAAATGTTTTTTTTAAATTAAAACTTTATTGAACTAGGTGGTCTCATCGAGACAGGTAAGACGATAACTCAATTTAACGTTGAACTCGATTTTATTCATACAGCACTTTTAAAACAACTGCCACTCAAATAAATTGCTGCACACAAATAAATATTGATCATGAAACAATAAATGCGTACGATAACAACAAACACTGGGGAGTTATTCCATCGTTTGGGACTAGCAATAGAAAAAAATATTATCTCGTCTGAGCTTCTGCTTGGACCTCAGCAACTCCAAGAGCAGCTGACTTGGGACACCGAGCCGTTGCGTAGGAACAGAGCAAAAAAACGCAGAAAAGTAAAGCTCGGTTGAGATTTATAAACAAAAAAACGGAGTAGGAATTAGCTGCTTCCTCTTACATGTTCCAGTTAGGAGGCGAGCAGCAGAATTTTGAACCAAGTGGAAACGTTTGCGATAGGACTGGCTGACTCCAAAGTAAAATGACCACATTAAATGAACATACTGTATAAAACCACGACAAACACGATAAAATGACAAAACTGCATATCGGCACGTTGAGAAAAAAAGGTAGTTCGTTTGTTTGTTCGTAACTGTGCTGCCTACATGTCACGCATATCGGCACGTTGAGAAAAAAAGGTAGTTCGTTCGTAACCGTGCTGCCTACATGTCAACTCAAACTTTGTGGAACATAAAATGACTTCATTTTGATGTCAATGTTGATGTATTGGTTGATGCATTAAGAGGATATTTTGCACATTATCATTTTAATTCCCTTTCCAGACAAACATCTCCCACTTTCTCTCCGACTTTTCAATTTGACATTTCCACTCTTCCGATTAACCCCCGTTTACCAGCTTCCAAGCTATTGCGGGGGGGAAAAAAAAGGCCTTAGATGAAACACCGATCCCAATCACACATCAAGGCACGATGGCACGACTTTGTCATGGTTTGAAATGACTTGAATCTGAAATGATCAAACCTACGCAGACTGCAAGCCACGCTGGCAGTTGATGAGAAGTCAAGTCTTTTGCTTCCCGTGTTCTCTACCTATTTTCAGTTGAAAGCAGGTCCGCAGTCACATGCATTGATGTCGAGTTTCGCAACAACGTCGAAAGAGGAGAGAAAGTGGGACCAAAACCTGGTCAAATGCCTGGCTGACAGCTGGAGAGCATCACAAGCACTGGCGTCATGACTGTGCTGTATGTCATATATCTCACCCGCGCCATTACTCGCAATGGAGTTTGTGTAGCAAATAAATAAATGGATTTCCCACAATACCACAAAGAATAGAATAATAATTACAGTAAAGTTCAAAGAATCAGTGCCTCTCTTAAATGCTTCGACAACTACGAAATGACTTAATGACCTCCATGAAAGTAAGATTTATGACGGTGCTGTCAAGCTACTAATGACTGTTTTCACAAAAT
Source organism: Hippocampus comes (assembly GCF_001891065.2). Taxonomy (NCBI): domain Eukaryota; kingdom Metazoa; phylum Chordata; class Actinopteri; order Syngnathiformes; family Syngnathidae; genus Hippocampus; species Hippocampus comes. The sequence continues at coordinate 453,180 of NW_017806197.1, read as the reverse complement.
GGATCTTAGTGTTCTTTGCAATTCCATTTGTGAATTATGTTATGTTTTTTTTTCCCAGTTTGTTTTTCTTGTCTGGCGCCCGTTATGTTTTTTACACAAGGAAGCATATTCACTGGCTGGAGAAATAATTGTTATGTAGGCCTGTTTAAAACATGCTGCCTTTTCACCCTTTATTGGACTCTCATTTAAATACAAAACGAGAAATTTACTGCAGCTAATTCCAAGAATTGTTTATTTTTTTTCAGTTATATGGAATAATCTAGGTTTAGTTCGTAAGTTTTTTCTCTGATTGACTAGTACAACAACCATAGGATTCGACCACCTTACATTGAGGCACGTTACATTGCACAGTATGTACCGTATTTTCCGCACTATAAGGCGCTTCGGAGTATAAGGCACACATTCAATGAATGACCTATTTTAAAACTGTTTTCATATATCGGGCGCAAATGACGGCTTGTGTCTTGGAAAACTCGTAAATTGGGTCACTCCTATCCAAAGGCGCCACTGGATGATTCCTTGCCCACTGAAGGGCCATGGCTGATAGTGCTCAGTTTTGATTGGCTAATTGTGTTATAACCACAATCAGGCCATACCTTCGCCTGCATTCTTCACACTTTCAAGGTCACTCCTGGATGTTACCATAAAGCCTCCGCGGCGCTTGATTGGCTCAGTTTATCTTCATGCAAATCACAGTTTCCATAGCCGGAATCGTACCCTTGCCTCATTAGCCTTAAACTCATCACACTCGTAATGATGGAGAGCAAGCTATGGCATGATGAGTGCAGTAGGTGACATGATGGAGACAGAAGCAAACAGTGGGGTGTTAGATGAGGAAGAGAAGACAAAGACAATGGGTGGTGGAGAATGCTGCTGAAAAGGAGGGAGCGAATGAATATAAATGAAGAAAGAGGTTGTGTTAAATGGCGCATGTACCAGAAGACTTCTCCAGGAAAGCCTGTTGATAAATGATCCACAGATACAGTATGTGATGTGCCAACCGCTTTAATAAAACTGATATTTTAGTAGAATCGAAAGCTAGGCAAACGGCCTCAGTGCATTTGGACTGAGTGTTGTTCTTGATGGAGGGTGACACTGTGTGTAATGGCGCCGAAATCGTCATCTGTGCATTCAGTGTGCCCAGGACAGCAATGTTTGCTTATGTCTGCTGTGTTTATTTTACTTTTACTGCCTTTGCACAGATGGAGCGCGATAACCAGAAAGAAGCTGTCGAGAACGTTAGATACGTCTGGGAAAAGGCCTCTGCAAGGACAAAACCGATGCTGTGCAATTCGGTGTTCGGAAACCAGGATGTTGAGGGAGAATACGCCCCATATGTAGCACAAAAACTTTAGAGTTCAAACCATAGTTACATTTTGGGGAAAAGGATATTCTGATGTTGTTTCAGCAAAGCTCCTGATCCCCAAAGTAACATATGTTGGGGGGGGCTGTTTTTTTTTTTTTTGTTTTTTTTTTAACAAATATGACAAAAGTGACTTTTGGGAAAATCGTGCATTCTAAATTGACCGTAGCAAACACAATACTGAGCATATATTTTTAGAGATTGCCGAACGATTGAGGTTTTCATCGGGTCCAGCATGCAATTGCCTGAAATCATTGATAAATTTGTTAGCATTGTGCCACGTTGAGCTTTTTCCATCAGCCTTGACTTTTTCTTTCATTACCACCAAATGCGAAAGCACTCAGCATTTATCAAATGGACAAGGCGTAGGAAAAAAAAAACAATTAAGGCCGTCAGATGTTTAAAGTGATATGAAATTGCTGCGAGCCGTCATTTGTCTCCCACTTACATTGAATTCATTTTCTTCGTGCTCTTTCTTTTTTTTCCTCATGTTTCTATTGCGTTGTCAAAGTCAATAACTATTTTATTTGAAATTCGTGGCCTTTTACTTTGATGGAGTAAAAGGCCATGGAGTAAAAAGCCCTGTCACTCCTCCAGTCCGAGCAGACTTACTGTTTTAACTTTTTATTTGATGTGTTTTCAGGCTAGTTTTATTGTTGCAAAATATTCCCATTATTCGCTACAAAAATTCCATTTTCCAAGTCAGTGTTGGTCATCCCACTCGTCCCCTTAAGCTTTGAATCACTTCCTGCAACTGTCGAGATGATGTGAAAACGATTATAGTTGCCAACTGGAATCCAAACGTCCATGGCAGTGAAAAAGTTAAACGAGCCAATTTGAACTGCAACATAAGAGGAAATGTACTCACATTGTGGTTTGTTGCTTCTCTTAAGTCTTTGCCGGGTGCATTTCAGCCTTTTGACTTCAAGCCATTTGGCGGTGGAGAAAAGCCGCGTATGAATGAGAAAAGTGATTCTGGATCAAGATGCAATGAGCTCTCTCCATTGTCGAATCCTTCTGTGGGATAAACACCGGCTCGGCTCAAGCTGCGATTGATTGACAGTTGAAGGAAAGGTCGATGCTACCGCTTTATTACATCGGATCTCATGTCAGTAACTTCACACAAGATCAGCTTGACGACGGTGCTGGCGTGGTTTGCTTGGGAATAGATTTAATGTTTCAATATACAGTGAAACTCCTCTACAACGAAACCTACATGTGCGAAAATACCCCCGAGTGTGAAAAAATCTTCATGCATTAAAGCCATTCCCTCTTTTCTGGTTCCCCCTACAACGAAAAATCCCCCTGTTGCGTAATATGAAATCCTTTTCTCCACCCTTGCCTCACAATGAGGTTCACTACAATGAAAACAGCGACTCCTACTGCTGGGCTCAAACGGCAACAGCAACCACCACACTGGTTTACACATGCACAGTAGTACAGGAAGTATTTGTTATTGTTCGCACATGGTTAGAAATGTCACTCATGGTTTCAGACACGGCACGAACGTTGCATTGCTTGGTATAAAATGGCTACAAAACGAACCTTTGCAGACCAAGGCTCTTCACAAGGAGTTAAGAAACGAAAAGCTTTAACACTTGAAGACAGGATAAAATTAAGAAAGATGAAAGATGGAGGAACCAAAGTAAAAGAATTTATGCAAGAAATGGATGGAAGTGAAAGTGAATTGTGATCGTAAATTTGGCAATTTCTTTCCCTTTTTTTCTTTCTACGCTGGCTATATGAAGTGACAAATACGTTTATGCTCGTATGCGCTATTGGAATAAAAATTAAAAGTAGACATATACGTGTTTTGTGTGTGTTTGTGTTTACGTCTGAGATAAAATTTGCTGAAGTGAAAAGTCCCCCGTTGTGAAAAATTTCTGGCTACAAACATGATTTCGTTGTGGAGGAGTTTGACTGTAGCCTGATGTGGATGTGAACTTCCCCTCTCCTTAGAGAAGTGTAATCTTTCAATGTTGTGAAAAATTATAGTTGAACGACTAAATTGGATGGTTAGAAGTCAAAAGTTGCCACTTATAGTTTGCCCTCTGTATGTCCTCTGTGCACGCAATGAGTTGCTCCTTCCCTACAGCGTGGACGCTGATGCTGACTTCAATGATGAAATTGGATTTGGGAGAGACAGCAAAAAAGGTGTCGCTACCTGAAAAGTACCAGCCATGAACTCAAGGGTGGGGAAAGGTCATCCGCCGCACACAAAAAGCATATTCGGGCACACCTTTGACAGGCCCTTTGTGTCATTCTAATGATGATCATTATTCACTCGTTCTCAAGGGCGTTGAAAAAGTGGACAACCTGCTACCGTTGAACTAAGAGCTGCCTTCTGTTTCTCGCAAGAAGAATATTCAACATAAAGATCCGACCTGTATCAAATGAAATCCTTTGCGGGACATTGTAAACAAGATTTTGCAATTCCCTTACAAGTTGTGTGCTAATGCTAGCGCTAGCGTGCTATTTCAATCCCCAGCTAATTTGGAAGGATAGTGTGAAGGGTTAGCTGTAGTTGGATGACCTTAGATTTCTCGAGTTGGACAGCGCCGTTGATGTGACGTGAGGAGAGACACCGACAGTAATTGTCATCACATATATGTTTTTTTATAGGAAGGAGCAGAGAAAAGTCTTGGCCAACTCTGGTTTGACCATTAAACTGGGGTGGAGGAAGAGAAATGGGTGTCATTGAAAGAGTTCATCTCTAAATTTTTACAAGTAATGGATATGAGAGAAACGTTAGCAATTAGCATGAGGATTTAAATGTATTACATTTATTTTGAATTCGATATGGGAATCAGGATTTGCTACCAGCAGTCAGCCATTGACAAATAACAATAATAAAATGCGATAGGGCCCAATCCTGCATGACAATCTAATCTTCAGGATTAAATCTTCAATCACCCTGTATTACTTTACATTTTTGGCTAAATAACCACAACTGTTTTCCATTGAAAGAGCTTTCCATTGTAAGGTAAGAGCAGAAATGAACTGATGTCAGCCATGCTCGCTGCGACCCTACCAAGGACGAGAGCAATAGAAAATGGATGGGTGGGTGTTATGTATGATGACAAATATTGGCATTGATTTCATATTTATATTGCTGCCTCTATAACTCAAAAAAAGGGTATTTCCCTCGTTATTTTTGTTCTTTTTTTGGTGTGGAAATAACCTGGTTGTGTTCGTCCTGCATGTAATAAATCCACTCTGAAAGCTTTTCATCCCATTTGAACTTGCACGGATTGTTTTTGTTTTTGTGAGCCGACATCAACATCTTCTTAGGTTGTTGCAGCGAGCCCCCCATCCCTGATTCTTTTTGGGTCACAGTTATGTTTTGCAGCTTTTTGCTCTACAATGCATACATCTGTACTTTCTCTAAACTGGTTGTAAAAATGAATTTGAGGTGTGGAATTTGTTTGTTTATTTAAGTGATAAATATTACAATGTTACAAGTAGGGCTTGGGCATCTATTAGAGTGAAGAACGCCATTTGAGGGAATGTGTCGTATATTTCATCTATACTGTATAAAAATGACTATAGCCAGATTGTCTGACAGTACCCAGCAGGAATCCGTTCAAGTGGGGATTAAAGGCTAAACCGTCACTTTTGAAGTCGCTCTCTCATATTTGAGCAAACACATGTGCCGCCTGCAAGAAGGTTAGTCCGCTCATATGGCGGCTGCCTCGCATCCATATGAGAGACAGAGATGCCTCTCGTTGACTTCCTGAGGCTGATCGAGGGATTGGCAGGGTCAAAGGGCATTCCAAGATATCAGTTACCCCTGTGCTCCCGAATCATTATTGAGCCATGTCACAAAAGAGTAGCACTTTTCTTTTTGGGTGAGGGGTCGTTGGGGGGGGGGTAGTATCATTAACAATACACTGGCAGTAATAAACCTTCTGATCTGGTTTTAGAACTCGCCTGCTCGGGCTGATGAGCCTTTTAAATATTTTGACCCGCAGCGTTGGTTGGTTGTCACCTTACCTTCCAAAAGTAACTCTTAAAATGGGAAAGAACACTGGCAATTCAACTCAACCTGAAATGTGGTTCTTAAAATGGAGTCAGAAGCAAAAAAAAAAAAAACAAACAAAAAAAAAAACAACCTGTAGTGGTTATGTTTGTCAAGAAGTGGGAGTTCAGAACAGAGACTGTGTACCAAGCAGGGCCACCGCTTAGATAATCCCATGCAGATGGGCCCGGATGAGTTTAGCATTTTAACGTGTTATGTAACTAAGTGCTGTGAATGTCCCCAGGCCGTGCACATATGGGCAAGTTTTCCCATATATGGATAACAGGCAAAACAAAAAAAATGCTTGCACATACTGTATATGTGGAGTGTGTCCATTATCGGGTTTTGTCCTCAGAATACTTGTGGTTCTAACCTCAAGCTTTTCTTATGTATGTTCTCAGGTTATTTTCTGGAGTTGCTGAACAGCTCAGCCGCCACACTAGAGGAGACGTTCATGTCCACCTGGAGGTCTTTCTACTCCCAGAATTCCCTGGTGTTCAACGAGCTCTACACAGATTTGAGACACTACTACCGAGGCTCCAGCCTCAACCTGGAAGAAGCTCTCAATGAATTCTGGGCAAGACTTCTGGAGAGACTGTTCTTCCATGCAAACAAGCAGTATTCCATCGGTAAATAAATACAATGAATGAACTTGTGCAGTAACTAACTAGGAAACTACTTCATTTCAAGGCTCGAAAGAGGCTGTTTTCGGATCAAAATGAATCTTTTACGCATCATTTATACATATTGGGTAACAAAACTGGACATGAATGCCGAGACATCCGTCAAAAGACGGTATTAGAAGACAAAGAATCATCGAGGTGGTCCCCAAAAGCGACACTGGAATCACGTCACATCGGGATGTCAAGGGCAGCTCTGTGCTACTTATGCAGAAGCAGCTAGTGAGCAACAGGTCCTCCTGCTCGTTACTACTGCACCGAAACCTGTTGCGGAGTCGCTCCTGAGTCACAAAGAAGCGCTTGTTTGATCGATTACAATTTTCACAGATGTCTGGCTGGAACCGCGTTAAAGCGGAGCGTATTCAGCTTTGAACAGTAACATAACAGGCCAATTAATAAGTCTGTTTTGGAGTGAAAATTACACAGGCTAAATTGAATTAGAAATGAATCAAATTCTATTACTGATGCAATTTTTTTTTTTTTCTGAAAACACTGCTCTCAGTGCTTATCTTGCGCTAGAATCCTTGCATGGAGTAATGAGACACTCCCGAGACGAAGACAAGTAATAAAGTTTGCTGCGATACACAGTGTGAATTTAAGAAATAAAAACTGTTGATTCGATGAAAAAAATAAAACAAGAAAAGCAATTGTTCATTCATTATATTGTCATAGTTTATGGTTCAATAAAACACTTAAGTTCCTTGTAATCAACCTGTGTGGGTGTGGGGGCGGGGGCGGCAGTTTAGAAAATCGCTCCTTCAATAAGGTCGTTGATTTTCAAAACGGCTCCACAAAGAGAAATAAAAAATGGAACCTTGCATTTATACTGACTGGAATGTTTTTGTTGACTCCAGGGGATGACTACCTGGAGTGTGTCTCTAAACAGCTGGAGACACTTCATCCTTTCGGAGAGGTGCCCCGTGACCTTAAGATGAAGGTCACTCGCACGTTTGTGGCTGCCCGGTCCTTTGTTCAGGGACTGGTCGTCAGTGGAGAGGTCGTCCGTAGAGTGTCCCAGGTAACACCTTCATTCTTGCCCTAGTAGCTCTATTTCCTCATCGCCTTCGTCCACCCTTATGTCATCTTTCTTGAACACCGTTGTGCCTTTACAGATTCGAAAGAGAAACTGCGATCGTTGTCTTTGCCCATTTTTTCGACCGTGCCGACCGCCTTTTTATTGCTGTTGGTGAAAATGACTACAAGCCCTATAAAACTTTTACTGATGTCTAATCTTTACTGCAGTTGATATCTTGTATATTTATGCGTTGCGGCGCCCATTTTTATCTCCCTATAATACAATCGCGTTAGCTCCATTGACTCTCGGTGGGGACCGAACAGGGCCACAAAACTCCGCCATTTCATTCATTTTGTTGTTTTATCCTCTTTCTACTGCTTTTCCTGTCCAGGACCACGGCTGAGTTGGACATTGGTGAACAATCGGTCTTAAATCTGTGCGAGTGAGCACTTCTGCTTTGCCGAGCTAAATCAGCCACCTCGCACGTGTGGCAAATCAAAATGCTTATTAAATAGCATGATTATAAATTAGCGTGACATCTCACTCGATTGTATGTCTCAAATCCAATAAATCGGCCGTACCTCAGTTGCGTGTCCGAGACCAACCAAAAACTTTACATAGCTTCACAAAAACTCAACGTTATGGTTTCGGAAGTTAGCAAAAATAAAATGAACCTTTAGAAAGTCTGAATAGCATGAAAACATAAAAATCTACTTTGAAATGTGCATGCTGACTGCAGAATATCCACCAGAGCTGTTGTCCATGAATTATTCATCGAAAAGGTTTATTTCTCTACCTTGAGCCGTCTCTGAAGGCGTTTCAGGGAATTTGGCAGCCCATGCACATGTTTGAGTGGCCTTCGATTGTGGGCTGCCTAAGGCACACCTGTGCAATAATCATGCTGTCTAAGTGCCGTCTTGTCACATCTCTGAGGTGGACGGATACAGATTTGGTCAGATTTGGGAATCATCTTTGAGTGAAAAATGTGCACACAGTAAAAGTCTTAGCTGTTGAAGTGTTTGGAGTTATATTTTTTTCTCAGTGCGGATAACCATTCATATTTACCATTGCAGATGATTTAGGGCAGCACTGGGTAATTAGCGGCACACATGTGGCCCACACTCACACTCTGAGTGGCCCCTCGATTAATTTTCTTTTAAATGTTGTATTTTTTTATCCCCCCCCCCCACTCCCCCACCCCCCAAAAAATGGACAGTGGATTATACACATTATCTCTTCTACAGACAGCCCCTTGCATACTCACGGGTTGATATCCACAGATTCACCTATTCGCAGATTTTTTTTTTCAATATCTTTTGAAACTTTTTTTTTTTTTTAATTGTATTTGGAGAGCCAACCCTAGTTTTTCACTGAGCCTCAATTATGCGTAGCTTTTCACGATTCACCGGCTGGCCCATATTTTGTCCATATTTAAAATAGCATTTTTGTCATTTAGCTGGTTAGGAAGTGCGTGGTCCAATGAGACCCAGCCCAGAGTCTCATTCATGACAATTTGTGACCCCTTCCATCATTTAAGTTGCCCATCCATGATTTCGAGTATCCAGTTAACCTACCATGCATGTGAACGGAATGTGGGAGGAAGCCAGACTATCCAGAAAAAAACAAAAACAAAAAAAAAGACACACACACAGAAAAAGCCGAGCAAAATGATACTATATTCAGTTTCGGGTAGAAATAGATACAACATGTGGCAAATAGATACAGTATGTATGTTGTTTGATAAATTGATTTTATTTAATACATGAGACCATATTTCTCAGTTTTTCTGTACAACGTATAGGTGGAAATTCGTTAGACCTTGCTGGACTAGGGTATTATATTACTAGAATATCTGGATCATACATCTCCCTGACTGACTCCCACTGGGCCGTGTCGTTAAAAAAGGCTGGGAACCCTTGCTTTAAATAACCTTCACAAATAGATGTGCTGTGTATATATAAATAGACACGTCATCAGCCCAACGTTGATATGTGGCCATGCCAAAACCTCGGCTTTGCAAAGAACCCTCAAAACTAAGGATGGCTCATTAGCAAGAAGGATGTGCACTCAGACACGTTTGGTGTTACTCTTCCAGATCAATGTTGGTGGAAGCGAGCGGCTCGATGAAGTATGGCTCTCGGCTCAGGGAGTCATCCCCCGCAACACCACTTAATGTCAACTCCCTGGCTAAAAAATGTCTGCCGCGTCCGTGGGGAGGGTTAATATGTCCCAAGAGAAATGATATCTGCCGTATAGTAAGAAAGGAGTATGGTTAAGATCCGAGTGAGACGGGGGAAATCATTTGGACTCTTAGAATGGGAGGTCGGTATTGATGCACGGGTGAAAAATATCTCCGGTCAGACACGAGGGCGAGAAGGGTGTCAAGAGTGCTGGCCCCATGAGGACTATACATGTCATGTAGGAAAACAGATGCTGCGGCAGAGGTGAATTATACAGCTCTTTACTTGATGATATATTATCGACTGAGAACCAAAGTACAGTGAGGAAAAAAAATATTAGCGCTGCTTGTGGTGCTACTGTTTGACTACGCAAGGCCTATGAAACTCTAGATGGGCTGCAGATTAGGTTTTATCAAGCGTGCGCTAGGGGTTGAACTTAACCACCGCGTAACTGACAATCAGAGCCGCATGCGGATTCATCCGTAATCGTGTTGTGGCATTCGCAACTCGGACGACTTGCCGAGCGCAACAGGTGGTGAGGTCCGCGCGGCAAACTCGCAGAGCCTCAGTGGTTTGGAAATATTTGACTCTTTTATTTTCATGTCGTATACTTGTTTGTCGCAGTCAAACGATCTTACAACAATGGAACTCAACATAAATAAGTAGAGCTACAGTGCATAGATTCATCATTTTGATTTGCCTTTCATTAAACTGGTCAAGGGCAAATTTTAATCAGTTTCATGGCTTGAACATTGATTTAAAAAAAAAACCCTCAAAAACCTGCTATGCTAGATATCAGGTTTTTCAGGTATTTCTTTTTTTGACCTATAAAAGCCTGCACAATACGCATTTTTGCCATATAATTGATAGCTATTACATTTCAGAAAAAAAAATCCACCTGTTGCTGAACCTAGCACTTAATCCCTAAATATTTCTAAATATATTTCAACATTAAATATGTTATTGTTATTTATTATGATTATGAACACTTGACATGCTACAGCAAAAACGAGTCGGTTTACTTGCAGCTCTGTTGAAAAAAAATGAAGGAAAAATGTGTTGACCAGTGTTATGAATAGCATGTACTATTCCAGCCTGTCAGTATTTGTTTACACGCTTTTCTTCTCACAAGAGGAGCCGAGGGACACTGAATGATGTCGTCATTAAACAAGGCCGGCTGGGGGAATTGTGTAAATAATTAGCCCGGCTTTTAGGAAATGACAAAATGTCATCTCGGCGCTAATGTCTGGACACTGGAACCACCCAACATTTGTTCCCGCCCACTTTGATTTGCTCTCGTTTCCTAAGATAACAGCAATGTCCGTTAAGAGGCAATTCTGGCCAAAATCTGCTTAACTCTAGTCTAGTAAAAGACACAAGGTAAAATCCTGGTTTGTGTGTAGACGCTGAATAATGTATTGTACACAATCACAAGATTAATGAGGCGGTGAGAAAAGCAAGAGAAACGTCGTAAAAATGCTTCTCTCTTGGATGGCAAACATCCATCCTGCCAAGCGTCTCCTCTTGAACAAATGACTTTTCCCTCCTTTCTTCACTGTCACTGCTTTATTTATAGCTTGTCTTTATGTCCACAAATTTGAACTGTTGAATGCACCTTGTACGAGAGGACAGAAATAGAAAGGAGACAAGCTACAGTAAAAAAAAAAAAAAAAAACAGGCTGACAGGTAATGTGACTTCATCGAAAAAATGTTTAAATATTAATCACGTTGTTGATCCCCAGACATTTTTCTCCTTTTGGGTGTGGAAGTACAATAAGTAGGCCATGAGACTCATGAGGTGTGTGCATCATCTCCTTCAATCACACAATGAGGAGAGGCTACGCCGGGCCCTTTACTAATTACACACGGAGAGAGAGAACAAGAGCTTGGATAGTCCACGAGGACATCTATACATGTTTTGTGTCGGTATATTATTCTATATTGGTCAGGTGCAAGCAATGGCATGGCCAAAATGGCACCCTTGATATTACCTAAGCACTGGTTGAAATTAGCATAATGTGTGGCAAATAAAACACTGATGATTATGGAGTCAAATTTACCATCAAGTAAGAATTCCAAAATAATGTTGACGGTACACTGGCTTGTTACAAGGAGAATGTGACGCTTGTGATAAGTAGAATGTCTGTCTTTGCCATGGTGAGCGTGCATCACCTAATTTGACATTTGACATACGGTGGTGTAGTATAGATTTGCATTCATGTATAATCATGTCATCAACGTAGTCCATTATCGAAAGAAAAGTAAACACAACTTTTGTTTCTATGAAACCAGTTTCATCCGGAATTTCCTTGTAAGAAACTCGATACGCTGTTTGAATGACACAATTTCTTTTAAAGCAAAATCTCAGGTATTCCGAAAAATAGAAACCCGTTCAATCACTTTTCCATTCAGACAAACATGATCTGTCGTCCATGATTTTAGAAAACACATCATTTTAGTCTTGTCACAAACGAATACAAGATGCAACTGATTAAAATATTTCTGCATAACACTCAAGGCAGATTGCAGTGTTCTCTGGAACTTGCCCATGACAAAACTGAAAAATATAATCCGCATAAAGGTGAAATTTGGGATCAGTTACATTTTGAAACAAAAAACTTAAGACAGGTATAAACGGGAAATAAAATGGGACCAAGTAGGGATCCCTGGGGGAGACCATTTTGAATAGAAAAAGGGTTTTCAACAAAGACCATCAAAACGAACTCGATATAGTGCAAACGGTTGGTTAATGAGCGTTGGCGATTTCGCAGACGAGCACAGGCCAGCAGTTCTGACAGTGGGCGGCCTGCACCACATCCAGCTGACTTCACTTACCCCCACATCAAAGCGGCTCCTCTCATTCCCTTTAAATGTTGCACACTCACACTCTCCCGTGGTGACATGGCACCGTTCTCTGTTCAGAAGAGGGTGACGCATAATCCCAGCGATGCATGTGTAAGTAGAGCATTGTCACTCTTCTGCCCATGATGTGGCAACAGACAATACGAGCGGCTACTCTTATTAAATACAGAACGGGATGGTAATAACCACTGGTGTCTTAAATAATTTATGTCCGTGGAGCTCCGTATTTTTCTGGCTGCGCCCGATCAAGTTCACCGGTGGTCCACCCTGCGCCAAGACTTAGTCATGGGTTGAGCTGGCATAAATTTAGATCGACTTTCTGAAATCAAATTGTCACTCCGCCAGGCGCATCTCTAAAGGCACAGACTCTGCTGCGCTGGAACACCCAGCTTGGCGTCGACCCTTCTGCCAAATTGGCAAACAAGCGCACCGAGCCTTGCACTTGCACGAAAAACCAGCGTTCCGCCGCAGATGCGCCGTCGACAAAAAAATAGAGCCCTTTGTGTTCTGCCACGCAAACGGTTACCAAGCCCGACAACCGCATTGAAGACATTCCAAAATCCTCCAATCTCTGGGATGAGGTCATTGGTGTCAAAAGCCTTTCGTGAGATGTAAGAACAATGCAGCGCAATCTTCTTTCGAATCATTAGCTCTTATGATGTCATTTAACACTGTCATAATAGCCCTGCTGTTTTGTTCAGAAACCAGACTGATCCATTTAGAATGTTTTTTTTTATTTTTATTTTATTATTATTATTATTATTATTATTATTATTATTATTGTCAACAAATCTTTGAACTGGTCATTCATAAACCGTAAACAGTCAATTTGAACATCGCCCTATAATTATCGGGATTTCCTCAGTCACCACCTTTCAGTGAAGGAGTGACATATGCTGACTTCCTATTCCTAGGTATTAGCCAGTTTTCTATAGTTAGATTGAAAATGTGTTTCAAACGTTCTGCAATGTGCAATTATTAAAAGGTAGGGTGATCCAATCCATTAACATGAGATGATTTCCTGGCTTTTGTGCTTTAATGCCCTTAAATACCCGTTTGTAACTGCACCCATCAGCGAAAATACTAAAAGAAAAAAATAACTCCACCCATGTGCACAGTTAGACTGCGCTTTGCGAAAATAGGGCTCTAAATGTTAAAATGAAACATAGGTATGTTTCATATTTTAGTTTAGTCTTATGTCGGAATTGTTAGTTTTGTCCCAAAGTTGCTAGAAGCAACCTCTCCCTTGTAGTGCTTAATGGAAATTACAGACACTCTCCAATTAGCACTGCAAAGATTCTTTTTTTTCCCCATATCCATCATTCCTGAACAAAATTTCCCACCATGAATATTTATGAGTGAGGAAACCAGATTAAGGAACGTCTCCTCTTGAAATACCATCAGACCAAACTTTCAAGCCTTTAACTCCGCTGCCAATTCCTCTTGGTCGAACTTTTAAAGCTGCTCAAACATTCCGCATCCTCCTTTTTTTTTCTGACATTACTTACAAACTTTCCCATCTTTCTCTCCCTTCTCTGCAATCTCTCTTTCTCAGAAAAAAAAAGAATTTGTCTGACTCATCCCTGGGTAATGAGTGGCAGGGCAAGGATGTGAGGGAAGGAGGGTTTGCAGTGAGGATGTGACTCATGTCTCATCTGACTCTCCATTAAGCCTGGGAATGCGGTTATTGCTTTTCTGTGTCACTCATTCAACGTTATCCCCAAATTCACTTCGAATCATAAAGCTTTAGTATGGTTTTTTTTACCCTATTTTTCACCTCATGAGAAGCTTACACTTGTTATTTTCAAGACCAAAATCGGATCAATTCACATGAAGCAACTCCAAAAAAAAAAACCAAAATGCTCCATCCATTTTTTTCAGTTGTTTTTCTATCACTTCTCCTCTTCAAGTTTGCAGCTATAGCTGAAGCCTATCACTGCTGACTTTCATCTAAAAGTGGACCCCACCCTGAATTGATTGCCAATCAATCAAAAGGGCACATTTATACAGGGCACCACACTCACATTTACTTCATCACTGAAGGAACTGAATGCACAGCCACATGTGCAGATGCCAGTCAGCCGGACATTCTGCTGCTCCACAGAGCATTAGGGTCTGGCGGCGGCAGCAGACGGTCGTGTTGAGCCTCCTGGTAGAATTCTGGTAGAGAGAGAGAGAGAGAGAGAGAGAGAGAGAGAGAGAGAGAGAGAGAGAGAATTTTTATGATTGACGCAGCATCAGGAGCAACTGGGGATTCAGTATCTTGCTCAAGGACACTTCAACATGGTCACTGACCGGGGAATCGAACCACCACCCTCCTGGTTGGGAAACAACCACTGAGCCACGTGTTGAAAGGTTTTGTTATTTTTATGCATAAAAAACAAAAAAACAAAAACATTTTCGGATCCCCATAGCATCCCACATTTTATCCATAGGACAATATCAAAAGCATATCAAACTCCTTTAATGGTTGCCATTTTTAGCTCTAAGCTGCCACAGATACTCTATTAATAATAATCTGATGATGTATTCGAACAAGGGATGTGGTTCTGTCCACGCTTTCTGCAAATGCACCTTTGTCCTGAACATGATTTGAATCTATATTTAAAGTCTCACGGGTCTGCGGAGTGTTTGCTGTTTGAACTGCTTGTTTTCCCCTCCAGGTCTTTATTATTGTCCCACTTTCAGAATATAGTCATATTCATCAAACGCTTGCTTGTAGGTGCAACATTACTGTTGGAAGCTGTGTTTCCTTAAAAAAAAAAAGTGGCCCACATGTCAGCATAAGAGAGAAGCTTTGTATGCATAGCTGGGCTTTCTGCATCCTTCCTTCTCTCACTTCTTTGTGTCCCTCACGCTCACTTCATAAGGTTTTGCATGCATAGCTGTACGCCCTTGTGAGCAGAGCTTACTGGTATTAACCCAGTTTCACTTTTCACGCACGAAGGCCCTTTCCAGAGGGCGCAGCCTTGTGGGATAGCAACGATGGAGCGAGGGCCCGAGCAGACTTGTATGAATGTCAGCGCCTTATCATCAGCCGCGGAACCAATAAAAAAATGCTTCCAACAAAGTTGTTGTCACGGAAACTGCCAAATGAAAATGTGCTGCAAAGTTATGAAGGTCATAATAGACGATAACCTCCCACTACTTGCGTGTTCGTTACTATTTTCTGCTTCAAGTGATGGTCATTTTTTTGCTTGTTTTTTTTGTTCCAAATTTTCTTACAAATAGCAGAAACACAAGTCGAAGATCATTTGGGATAAATACCGACTTGTGAGAGCATGTATCATCCAAAGAGATCCAGACATAAAATGGAGATTAGAAAGATATTATTTATACTGTATTAAACACAATATAAAATGAATCCATCCATCCATCCATCCATCCATTTTCCGATCCACTTTATCCTCACAAGGGTTGTGACAGCCTTTCCCCAGCTGTCTTCGGGCAGTAGGCGGGGGACACCCTGAACCGGTTGCCAGCCAATCGCAGGGCACACACAGACGAACAACCATCTGCCCTCACACTCACACCTAGGGACAATTTAGAGTGTTCCGTTAACCTGCCATGCATGTTTTTGGAAAGTGAGAGGAAACCAGAGCACCCGGAGAAAACCCACGCAAGCACGGGGAGGAGATGCCGGCACACCCCTACATGTCTGAGCAGCCAAAATATATGCCACACTGTCGTCGTGGGGCTTTCCACATTGCAAAGAGAGGCGCTAGCCAACAGCTAGCTTGCGAATTAACAGCCTTGGGCCTTCATAGTCATGACTAATTAACTTGCAGAATAACTACTGATGTAGAACAAAGGGGCTCAAGTTCTTACATGGTGAGAGGGGAGGGGGACATGCTTGATGCCGAAGTACATAAAACGTGAGGAAAACTGAAATGGTGGAAAACATCTACATCTCCACGAATGAGTACTCCATAGTTCTCAGTTTTTGCACGTTTTCAGCAGTTATCTTCACAAACACATTTAAGTTATTCCAAAACAATTCTCAGAATTGAGTTTACCGGGTTTTAAATGGCCCTTAATGCAAATTCTTCCAATCTTTCTGATGTCGTCCCCAGGTGCCACTGAGCCAGGAGTGCATGAGAGCGATTATGAGGATGACTTACTGTCCACACTGCCGAGGCATGGCCTCTGCCAGACCTTGCGTCAACTACTGCAGCAACGTCTTGAAGGGCTGTCTGGCCAACCAGGCGGACCTCGACACCGAGTGGCGTCACTTGGCAGGTCGGATGACAAACACGTGTATTCGAGCGCACTCAACACATGGATAAAGCATGATATTCGCTGACTCGTTGACGCCCGTCTTTGTAGAAACGATGATGCAGGTGTCCGATCGCTTCGATGGCCCATCTGGTTTGGATGTTGTGGTCCTCTCCCTTCCTTACCGCATTTCGGAAGCTATGATGACCATGGTGGAAAATATAGAGGCCACCAACGGCAAGGTCAGAACATTTTTCAGGCATTAACAATTGGGAATGTTTTTTTGTACTTAAAACCGAGCGTGATAAAAATAGTTGGGGCGGAGCCAACCTCCAACCGCAAATTTGGAAGATGGCAACCGACCCAAGTTCTGCTTAACATTCCTCTGTCGGTTATTAAAATCACATCATCATAAAAGCAATAACATACGTGATTGAATTATATATTTACAACAACCGCGTAACGTTGCCTTCAAGTCTGCTATTTTAATGCTAACACATAGTGGGAAACGCCGTAGCCAGGCTAACAAATAGCATCCATGTGGTTGTATTAATATGGATGGAGACAAAAATAACAACACATATGTATATATTCTTTATCCTCTGCAGGAAAGCATCTAATATTGCAGCTTTCTGAATCATGTACTGTAGTTGTGAAATTCTTTTTTCTTTTGTGTCTGCCTGACTGTGTTATACGACCCCACAGTGGAACAGACAGAGAGGCTCATTCCTTTATTTCCTTTTATTTTTCTTATTATTGTTTTTTTGGTCGTTTGTATCCAGGTATTTACTTCTGCATCTGATGCACACCTTAGAAGAAAGAACCACCCAGTTTTTCATTTTTGACTAGTGTGCAGTTTACGTCGGGACACGGTGTCGGCTGGTGTACAACCTCTGACCCGGTTGAGTGTCACAGACAGTCATCTTCTAAATCGCGCTGTGGTTAATCCCCTTCCCCCACTCCCCCCGACTTGACATTAATGAGCATGGCGTCGCGTTTAGTATTGCGGTCGATAACTTCCCAATTACATAAGCCAAAGACTTCAAGGCGACGACATATGTTGTTTTGTTTGCGCCTTCCTAAAAGCAACCCGCAGAGACACGCGGGACACTGCGGGTGTGTTAATGTGCCTGAAAGTCATTTACACCCCTCTGTTTTAACACCATATTTCCTCGAGTGACAGTTCAATCTCCGATGAGTCTCAGTTGGATTTAGGGGACAGGCTCGCCTGGAGGCTTAAAACAGGATTATTAATTTCTAGCTATGTGTGAAAGTTCAAACGCTGGAGGCGATCCGAAGAGGGCCAGACCGGATGACAGATTGATTGCAGTCTTACAGTAGTCCCAGGGCTCCGTTTAGATCACGACCACAGGGATCTTTTTATTTCTCAACTGTCATCTGATGGACTCATGGGATCATGCAAATAAGCAGCGACAGTTATTTTGATTTGTAGCTCAGATCGCCCGTCTTTGTAGAAACGATGATGCAGGTGTCCGATCGCTTCGATGGCCCATCTGGTTTGGATGTTGTGGTCCTCTCCCTTCCTTACCGCATTTCGGAAGCTATGATGACCATGGTGGAAAATATAGAGGCCACCAACGGCAAGGTCAGAACATTTTTCAGGCATTAACAATTGGGAATGTTTTTTTGTACTTAAAACCGAGCGTGATAAAAATAGTTGGGGCGGAGCCAACCTCCAACCGCAAATTTGGAAGATGGCAACCGACCCAAGTTCTGCTTAACATTCCTCTGTCGGTTATTAAAATCACATCATCATAAAAGCAATAACATACGTGATTGAATTATATATTTACAACAACCGCGTAACGTTGCCTTCAAGTCTGCTATTTTAATGCTAACACATAGTGGGAAACGCCGTAGCCAGGCTAACAAATAGCATCCATGTGGTTGTATTAATATGGATGGAGACAAAAATAACAACACATATGTATATATTCTTTATCCTCTGCAGGAAAGCATCTAATATTGCAGCTTTCTGAATCATGTACTGTAGTTGTGAAATTCTTTTTTCTTTTGTGTCTGCCTGACTGTGTTATACGACCCCACAGTGGAACAGACAGAGAGGCTCATTCCTTTATTTCCTTTTATTTTTCTTATTATTGTTTTTTTGGTCGTTTGTATCCAGGTATTTACTTCTGCATCTGATGCACACCTTAGAAGAAAGAACCACCCAGTTTTTCATTTTTGACTAGTGTGCAGTTTACGTCGGGACACGGTGTCGGCTGGTGTACAACCTCTGACCCGGTTGAGTGTCACAGACAGTCATCTTCTAAATCGCGCTGTGGTTAATCCCCTCCCCCCCTCCCCCCTGACTTGACATTAATGAGCATGGCGTCGCGTTTAGTATTACGGTCGATAACTTTCCAATTACATAAGCCAAAGACTTCAAGGCGACGACATATGTTGTTTTGTTTGCGCCTTCCTAAAAGCAACCCGCAGAGACACGCGGGACACTGCGGGTGTGTTAATGTGCCTGAAAGTCATTTACACCCCTCTGTTTTAACACCATATTTCCTCGAGTGACAGTTCAATCTCCGATGAGTCTCAGTTGGATTTAGGGGACAGGCTCGCCTGGAGGCTTAAAACAGGATTATTAATTTCTAGCTATGTGTGAAAGTTCAAACGCTGGAGGCGATCCGAAGAGGGCCAGACCGGATGACAGATTGATTGCAGTCTCCCAGGGCTCCGTTTAGATCACGACCACAGGGATCTTTTTATTTCTCAACTGTCATCTGATGGACTCATGGGATCATGCAAATAAGCAGCGACAGTTATTTTGATTTGTAGCTCAGATGCTTTGTGTGCTGCGGTATTTTTGGACTGATCGGCAAAGCAGTTCCACGTTTGGGAGTTGGTGTCGGTTAGGTATTGCTAACACAGACAAGTAAGAAGGCACGCGAGGCGCAGCGCAAAATATATTGAAAGCAAAAAGTATTACATAATTAATGTATTGAAATTTGTTTTGTTATTTTCTCTTCTCCATATCTGCCTGTCCTTGTTTTTTTTTTCCCCCTCACTCCATCGTATCTCAGCTCATTCTGGCGTGCGGCCCACTCCGAGAAAAAACAGCCGGCGCTACAGAAGTGGACGTATTCCCGAAGAAAGAAGAGGTTACAGTTGAGGAGAGGTCGGCGAGCAGCGCGAACAAACTTGGCCGACTGGTGAGCTGAAAAAATATTACACAGATTGCCCTCTGATGACAGAGTCTGGCCAATATCGCGGGATGTTTTATGGAGCAAAAAGAACTGCTAAGCACAGACAATAAAATCCTTTTAATGTTCGTTTCACCTTTCCACTCATGAGGTCATTAGACGGGAATGGTGGTTTGGCTGGATGAATAAAGCACATGACTCGGTTAGTCACTTAGAGGACATGACTTGTTCCCAACCCCCCGTTTCAGTGGAACGTCAGGATGGGAATTTGGGGACAAAGTAGAAAGAAAAAAAAAAGTGCTGTCCTTCCCTGTGCTCCAGGTGTCTGATGTAACCATGAGGCTGCGGGATATGCAGCCATATTGGGTTTCTCTCCCGAGAATGTTGTGCAGCGACCGAGTTGCCACGGGTGCAGGCGCCGAAGATAGGTGCTGGAACGGAATGACCCGCGCCAGGTAGGGGGACAGAGACATTACGTCGCTCTTTTGTTGAAATGGGCTCTCTATATTTTAATTTGCCTCAATAAGATTTCGCGAACCCTTGAACCCTTTCAAATTGAAGGTGGCCCACCTTTCAATGAGTTAAAGAGTCAGCCTGCTCTAAAGTGTTTCTGTTCAACTTATCAGTTTAAAATAAATCATGGAGAGGATTGGGTCCACTCAAGGCTAGGAACGGTAGGCTTTCAATCCTTTTTAATGTGCACTAGCATGACGATACTTTATCTACTGTGGAACATGGATAAATTCTGATAATGTTTGTCAAATTTCAAACTAAACATCCAACGAAGGCAATTGCGTGTTGTGTATTTCAAACAACCACATAGCTATGTTTTGAGTCCACTTAGCTTAATGCTAACGAACAATGCAAAACGCCATAGAGGGGCTAAAAAATAGCAGCAATGATGTGGTATTTTAATCAACAGATATTTGAACGCAAATGGTGCGGCAACACATGTTGACAGACAGTGTAACAGTTATTCATAGGCATATAATCGTTATCCTCCACAAAAAAATATATTGATATTACTGTTGCTTGCTGAGACACTTATCATTTTGAAACTCTTCAATTTAAAACAGGATTATTAATTTCTAGCTATGTGTGAAAGTTCAAACGCTGGAGGCGATCCGAAGAGGGCCAGACCGGATGACAGATTGATTGCAGTCTTACAGTAGTCCCAGGGCTCCGTTTAGATCACGACCACAGGGATCTTTTTATTTCTCAACTGTCATCTGATGGACTCATGGGATCATGCAAATAAGCAGCGACAGTTATTTTGATTTGTAGCTCAGATGCTTTGTGTGCTGCGGTATTTTTGGACTGATCGGCAAAGCAGTTCCACGTTTGGGAGTTGGTGTCGGTTAGGTATTGCTAACACAGACAAGTAAGAAGGCACGCGAGGCGCAGCGCAAAATATATTGAAAGCAAAAAGTATTACATAATTAATGTATTGAAATTTGTTTTGTTATTTTCTCTTCTCCATATCTGCCTGTCCTTGTTTTTTTTTTCCCCCTCACTCCATCGTATCTCAGCTCATTCTGGCGTGCGGCCCACTCCGAGAAAAAACAGCCGGCGCTACAGAAGTGGACGTATTCCCGAAGAAAGAAGAGGTTACAGTTGAGGAGAGGTCGGCGAGCAGCGCGAACAAACTTGGCCGACTGGTGAGCTGAAAAAATATTACACAGATTGCCCTCTGATGACAGAGTCTGGCCAATATCGCGGGATGTTTTATGGAGCAAAAAGAACTGCTAAGCGCAGACAATAAAATCCTTTTAATGTTCGTTTCACCTTTCCACTCATGAGGTCATTAGACGGGAATGGTGGTTTGGCTGGCTGGATGAATAAAGCACATGACTCGGTTAGTCACTTAGAGGACATGACTTGTTCCCAACCCCCCGTTTCAGTGGAACGTCAAGATGGGAATTTGGGGACAAAGTAGAAAGAAAAAAAAAATGTGCTGTCCTTCCCTGTGCTCCAGGTGTCTGATGTAACCATGAGGCTGCGGGATATGCAGCCATATTGGGTTTCTCTCCCGAGAATGTTGTGCAGCGACCGAGTTGCCACGGGTGCAGGCGCCGAAGATAGGTGCTGGAACGGAATGACCCGCGCCAGGTAGGGGGACAGAGACATTACGTCGCTCTTTTGTTGAAATGGGCTCTCTATATTTTAATTTGCCTCAATAAGATTTCGCGAACCCTTGAACCCTTTCAAATTGAAGGTGGCCCACCTTTCAATGAGTTAAAGAGTCAGCCTGCTCTAAAGTGTTTCTGTTCAACTTATCAGTTTAAAATAAATCATGGAGAGGATTGGGTCCACTCAAGGCTAGGAACGGTAGGCTTTCAATCCTTTTTAATGTGCACTAGCATGACGATACTTTATCTACTGTGGAACATGGATAAATTCTGATAATGTTTGTCAAATTTCAAACTAAACATCAAACGAAGGCAATTGCGTGTTGTGTATTTCAAACAACCACATAGCTATGTTTTGAGTCCACTTAGCTTCATGCTAACAAACAATGCAAAACGCCATAGAGGGGCTAAAAAATAGCAGCAATGATGTGGTATTTTAATCAACAGATATTTGAACGCAAATGGTGCGGCAACACATGTTGACAGACAGTGTAACAGTTATTCATAGGCATATAATCGTTATCCTCCACAAAAAAATATATTGATATTACTGTTGCTTGCTGAGACACTTATCATTTTGAAACTCTTCAATGTTTGTGTATGAATGACTATTATTTTATGCCGTCTCCTAGTGCCAAAATTGCACCCAAGCAGGAGCCACAATGAAGTAACCATGCACAAAATGTTTGATTCTTTCCTTTCTATTTAATTATGTTTTTACTAAAAGTTGACAAATAAGCAGAGACATTTGTTTGCTGTCAAAAGCCTTTTTGTGGTGTTGTTTTGAAGAAGGAAAGTCTGATTTAGATGCTCATCTGACTTGGATTGAAATTAAATTAATCGCCTTGTTCATATTCTTGTGAGAAGCCACATCCTTTGTTGAAAGAGGTTCAATTTCTCATTCCACTTTTGCTCTTTTGCCTTCACTGGTACTTATCATCAGTGACATTTAAAAAAACAAAAACACACACACACACACACACACACACACACACACACACACACACACACACACACACACACACACACACAC
>NW_017806197.1:427301-429784 GCF_001891065.2 Hippocampus comes | reverse complement strand
ATGTACAAATTACCCCCACCATATTAAACGTATTAAATTGCCGTATTTTCTGCACTATAAGGCGCACCTCAAAGAGTTCAATTTTCTCAAAAGCTGACAGTGCGCCTTATAATCTGATGCGCCTTATACATGGATCGATATTCTGATTTCTTGATCGTAGTATTTTAAGTGTTCTGTAAATGGCTCTGTTACATCCACATCGGTTGTGAAAGCTCAATATAAGTTGTATTGTATTACCTTTAGCGTGGCTCCATCTAGTGGTTGCATAATGCAACCGCATACAACCACATAGCTATGTTTTGAGTCCACTTAGCTTAATGCTAACGAACAATGCAAAACGCCATAGAGGGGCTAAAAAATAGCAGCAATGATGTGGTATTTTAATCAACAGATATTTGAACGCAAAGTTCAATTTTCTCAAAAGCTGACAGTGCGCCTTATAATCTGATGCGCCTTATACATGGATCGATATTCTGATTTCTTGATCGTAGTATTTTAAGTGTTCTGTAAATGGCTCTGTTACATCCACATCGGTTGTGAAAGCTCAATATAAGTTGTATTGTATTACCTTTAGCGTGGCTCCATCTAGTGGTTGCATAATGCAACCGCATCCACTATTGTAACTTCTATTTTATGGGCCTTATAATACGGTGCGCCCTATATATGAAATGTTTTGTGCGCCTTATACTCCGAAATGACTTATAGTGCGTAAAATACGGTAATACCGTCAATCAAAACAATTCTACATTGATAATACATCTCCTGTAATGTATATCCTGGAACTCATATAAAATTGTTCAGGTGTTTACATCCCCGTGCAAAGTTTGACTTTGAATTCGAGCAAAAATAATTCATTGAACTAGAAACTATCCAAGGGAAAATAAAAGCTGAGAGAGGAAGAGCCTAACTCCAAAAAGAAGCTGTTTACCGAAGCGACAGATCATCTGAAAACATTACAGCGCTGTACAGTGTGCGCAACGAGACACGATTGTCATCCCGCATCAGCGTGGACTCCCTGTTGGTGTTTTCATAGCAGGCAGGTCCCTCCAGTCATCTCGCCGCTGTGTCGAAACAGAAGGTTTAGCAACTAAAGCAGGACACGGCCGACAGAAATCGAATGCAGCTGACCTTCCCGACAGCACCCACAGGACATTTGTACACTCAGCAGCAGCAATCCTGAGGTCCGGTCAGAGAGCCTTCATGGAATAAGTTTCATTCCTTCAATGCGTTTGTGTGGGAGTGATGAAAAATACAAGAATCACGACAGAGAAAAGAGCAGACTATTTTTCCTGGTTGCGGCATGAGAACTATTAAAATTTGATTTTGGACAGAGAGAGAATCCTAAGACCCAAGTCTGAAACCAACTTGATGTTGTTGCAATGTACCGGAGGGCTGCGTGACCTGAAGTGTCAATATGAGGCGGCCATTTTGCATTCACACAATAACAAATGGCAGAATAAATGGTGCTATTTCTGAAACGTGAATTTTTGAAAGTCATGGATTTCATGTGTTTGAGGGCACCGCGTGTGTGTATGTCCACTATTATTGAGATTAAATGACAATCCATTCAATGAATTGAAATAGAAATTGATTACAGCTGTTTCCATGTTGCAACCAGCTCATGTTGTAATGTCGTCTCCGTAGGCGATGATTCCAGCGGTTCCGGCAGCGGCGCCATTTGCACCGACGAAGTGTGTTCCCGGGCCCCTCGCCTCGTCGTCCCCGTCACTCAGCGACCCGTGTACCCCTACCCTCCCGAAAACAAGAAGGTGGTGAAAGCCTCAGTCAGTCAGAACCTTCCCTGCGTCGTCACTTATCTCCTTTCGCTGCTCGTTTTGCTGCTGCGGCTGCGATAATTGCCAGCGAGGAGAGCGGCCAGCTGGGACTGAGGTTGGGACTGGGTTTGGGCTTCTTGAGTGTTGGAAAAGGTGGGGGAGGAGACGAGAGGTGTGGGCGTTAGTTACTCTGCCAAAACGTCACTTCGTGTTAAGAACTTGGACGGACTTTCTTTAGGGTTTGGATGAGAAGAAAAAAAATGGAATTACAAGTACTATTCAAAAATGCGCTCTTGTCTTTCATCTCTCGCTATAATATGACACTGTTAGAGCTGATCGTGTTATGTTTTAATGTTTCTGGTGCGTGGGGTAATCGGAGATCCAATGTGTACCTAAAAGTGTAACGCTAACACTCCATCGGGAGAGGAAGACGCTCTCATTAATGCATTTCTTAGTCCTCCTTTAATGGCACTTAGTGATTTGACGGTCTTATTTATTTGTTGAGAACTGACCATAGACCCCAGAGTGGTTTAATCACTCCCTAACGTTACAATAGAAGTTACATGCTGATCTTTTTTTTTTTTTAAGCAAACTAACCAATAGATGCATCAAGTCTCCAAATCAGCACTTTTTGGACCGTGTAAGAGGTACGAGTAGCGATGATTCATACTGCCGTGATCATTCACAGTGGGAGAAACGGGGTCTTGC
>NW_017806197.1:413166-427289 GCF_001891065.2 Hippocampus comes | reverse complement strand
CCACCCCACCCCATCCCCAGCTCCCCATCCAACACCCCTTTGGGTCAGCTCTCAAATGACAGCAGACTTGTGGGCCATCCGTCCTCACAGGCTTTACAGGTCAGAATTTTGGCTAGCAGAACAGAAACTGGCACGCTGTGGTCGCGTTGCTGCAGGGCAGAGCTGCAAAGTGCATCCATGCCGTGACCCATCCTGACTGTAATTTCACCTTTTGATTGCACAAATGTCACATGGTTCGTTTGCCTCGCTATCATTCAATCTAGATGGCGGATCACAAAATAATATGGGACAGTATAGCCCTTTTTTTAAAAAAAAAATTAGATGAGAAATAATGAATAAACACTTGTCCGCAAATTTCTTCGCCCTTCTCCCTCAGCCCTCTATTCTCTTGACCTGAAGTCAATCCTTTGTTCTTTTCTAATCTCTATTTTCAAAAAGGGATGTTTTTTTTTTTTGTTTGTTTTGTTTTACCCCAATACAGTGTTCCCCCTGTACTCGCGGCAGGGCTGGGTCCCTATCCTTCGCGTGAATTTGACTCCCTCCTCCCCCCCAGGAGTTTGTAAGAAGGCAGCCAAACACTGCTTTTGTCTTAACGCTAAAGTTAAGTCGCCCATTTTTTTTTCAATATGTTCTATGTGCCTCTACTAGTCTAAACATAATATTCTGATTAGTATTGCGTTTGTGGGATGAGAATTAGACTGACAAAATCCACCTGTTTTTAGCCATCTCACGGGGCGGCCATTTTGTCCTGTACTGCCACCTACTGTCGACTGCAATTGACATCAGAAAATGGCAGCCCCCAAGGTGGATCAAACAAGTGGATTCTGCTGCTTAAATAATCAACAAACATATTCATCAGAATCCCGTGTTTCGACAAGCAGGAGCACAAAGAACATGTTGCAAAGAAAATCTTGTACTTGACCTTCGCTTTCAAGAAGCTCCTCAACTCACTTCACTATCGTTACTTGGCGCTGAGATGATTCCAAAGCACTACTTTTGCCTAAATGAAGCTCCTCAACTCACTTCAATATAGTTCCCTGGCAGTGAGATGATGCCAAAGCACTACTTTTGCCCAAATGAAGCTCCTCAACTCTCTTCTACATAGTTCCTTGGCAGCAAAACTTTTTTCAGCAAATCACGTAATGGACAGCATATGCAAGCAAGTGAATTTGCAGGGAGGGGGGGGGGGGTCACTGCATTTGGTGTATTGATGGTATGCGATCCTGAAATGTGGGAGACACAAGATGGAGGTTGCTTTGATTTTTCAAGTGCACCATTGCTTGAGCAGCACACGGGGACTACCCACTATAACTAAACATAAACAAAAAACAAACAAAAAAAACGTTTTAAAATGTGTTTCTCTTGGATTATTTATTTGTTGTAACAATGCTTCTTGCCAGTACACTTTGTCTGTTTATTTCCAGGTTTAACAATTCTGTTTACAATGTGCTAATTCTTCACTGCCTTTGCCAAACACCTTTTATAGATCACTGATTCTTGTCTTCTCATTAACCAGTCCCACATCAGTCAACAGGCCAGGCCATGCCTGTTACAGCCACACACATTCAAAGTCACAGATACTCCAGCGTAGACGTGGTGCTGCTGACCCCAGGTGGATCAAAACCACACATGCACCTCACATGCATTTTTTTTTTTTTTTAAAGTGTAAGAGGCATTGTCACAACAAAGAAGTAATCAAAACACAAGCGTTTTTTTTTCTGGAAAGAATGAAAAGGACAAAAAAAAGCACCTGTGTCGATAATACTGCAGATCCATGTTAAGACGTCAAGACTTTTGTCCAAGTTTTACAAGCACATTTTTGAATTGTAGCTCTGAAAGTGGGAAGTTGTCATGCGTGTTCGTGCAGCACGGATGTGTGTTTGTGTGTTCAATGACTTCTGCCTTCGACTGCCTTTGTCACTTTGTTGGGGTCAAGTTTGACATTAAAAACAGTTGTGAAGAAGAGATTTTCTAAAGAAAAAAACAAAAAAACAATATTCAAGAACATAAGGATTTTTTTTTTGCAGCACTTGAGAGGAATCAGAATGAGGATGTGAAATTACACATTTGTGTCTTTATTTTGAACGAGAAGGGACTCCAGCTGTGATGGCGACATTCCAATTCAAATACCACTTCCATCTTTACATTAGCAGCTTCACAGCGTGAGCGCTCAAATTCTTCACCCGCTTCTCTTTGCCTCCTTTCACCTTTTGATTCTACTCAAAGCCACCCATTCTTTTTTTTTTGTTTCTAATGAAAACCTGCACTTTTTTATAAGGCCAACATGTGTCGGTTGTCTGCACAAAGACACGAGGCCACCAGTATGCAAAGTCGACACCCTCTAGAGATGACTTATTGATTTGAGGATGGGCGTATGCAAATGAGCGTGGCCCAGCGAGATGTCTATACGGTGAGAACAAAACGAGAGCATGGTTTGTGCTTTAAAGCTGATCTTCAATCAGTAACGGTGCCTCAACCTTCAATTAGGTGGCGCGTTGCAAACACGGATTAAAATAAGCTTAATGCTCCACCGAGTTCAATTTGGAGGGATGAGAAACATCAACGACATGTTTGGCTTTTTTGTTTTTATCTACCTTTCGGTTTTGATGAGAAATCAGTGGAGAGGAGAAATGCCGGAAAGAGGTTGGGAAAAAAGAAAAACAATGCAGATGTCTTGTTTGCTGTTGTATCTAAAATTGTCAATTATAAACATTCTAAGATTTTCAATGTGTGTTTGTGTGCTGTTTCTTTCATTGCGGCAGCGGTGCTCGAGGGCAATATGTGATTTTTAAAAGAGGCGTATAGGCCAGATGCCGTGTATGTATTTTAATTCACCTTTATTGGTCATTAATTGGAATGAATGCAGCAATTTAAAATATAGTTTGTATTCATTTTAAACTTGATGCACTGTATACTGTTTTTAAAACTGCGTTCAATATTTGATTTGATTTGATTTATAGTAACTGAAAACACAAACCTTAGAAATGAATACATGTATTTTAACAAACCCATTTTAGGAAAAAGAAGATTAATTGCTGCAACAAAAACTTAAGTGTTCTGTATATTATGTATCTGCGACTGGGGAGCAGCAGTGGGCCTGATGTGGCACAAAATTGTGTTGTGCCCAAGACAGGCCCCCGAGAGCCCTTACCCAGCCTGTTTGAGATGTCTCCCTCTTCTAACATCCCTGAGCAACACTGAGGTGGTTACGGTATGCAAATGCCTGCACTGCCACCTAGTGAAATTTTTGGACTATTACAGTTTACACCTCATGTTACGGAATACGTCGACTGACAGAGATGACGTTTCCGGAAAAGAGATGACGTACCCGGTACCAACTTTACTGCCCTCTGCTCACACAGGTGCGTGAGAAAGAAAGCGTATTCATTTGAATGACATGCCCGACAAAGATTTGGTCGTATCATGTTGAAATCTTTGAGTAAAGTGATTGTTGTGAAAACTTGCATAAAATGAATTGTTGTGAACCTGTTGTTGCTGTTCAGAATTTTTAATGCCATCTTTGAATGGGAAGTTTTATGCAAGAGAACGTTTACACAAGTGTGGCTTGGAGGTATTGTCATAGTGTTTGTTTTTTGTAGTTCAGCAGTGGATCGTTCCTATCCCCATTTGAAATTTAAAAATAGGCAGACATATATGAACTTGTCCTCATTATTATTATTTTTTTCATCATACATCTGGTTGGCTCCCGAGTAGCGCTGAGGAAAAATTACGGCCCCCTCCATGGTTGAAGTTGACCATCCTGACCTCGTAAAAATTGGACTGCACTATTCAATCCTGAGGACTAGAGGGCGCTGTGGCCTCACCAAAAGCCCACATTAAAAATTGTAGGCGTTTTTGTATGATGGTGGTCCTACTTTGTTGACTGCTGAGTCCACAGATTTATTCGCAGTCTAAATGATATATTATTACGTTGATTCTTTTTTTTTCTAAATTGAAATTATCATTAACTAGTAGGCGTTTGAATCAACTGCCCCCATCTTATGTCGGTGCTTCACATTTCAGTGTAGATAGATGACAGAGTTTTCATTTATTCGTATGGAATTTCCCGCTGGGGCACCACGGTGAATGACTGCTTAGCACGTAACAGTGCAGAGGTGCAGGGTTCGATTCCGGCTCTGGCCTTCCACTATGGATTTGGCATGTTCTCCCCGTGCTTGTGTGAGTTCTTCCAGGTACTCTGGTTTCTTCCCACATACCAAAATCATGAGGACGGGTGAATGGAACATTCTAAATTGTCCCTGGGTGTGAGCGTGAAATGTTGTTTGTCTTTGTATGTGCCCCGCGATTGGCTGTCAAGCAGTTCAGGGTGGATTCACCCTTGTTCCGCATTATTGTTTCATTTTGGGAAATATTGAGGAGCAATTAATGGTGCTTGCTATTCATATGTGCTGAATGGCAATGCGTGTTAGTGACATTTAGGATGTGTGAGCCTACGATGGACCGATTATACTCCAAGTATCACCTATTGATTTGCTGATCCAGGATTGCAGTTGTCTCCAAAAGGTCAGCGTTAATATCAGAAGGTCCAGCCGTTTGTTTTGCTCTTGTGCTTGAATGGAGATCATTATCTTTGTCATAAATATATATCAGTGCATTGGTGCGCCGTGGCCAGATATCATTTAACACATGCTGAAGCCGTTGGGCAATGCTTTGGGATCATTGCTCCATCAAAAAATGAATCTAATGAAGAGATTATTTTCAATCTGAGTCGTGTGATGAACTGTAAAGTTCCATGTACAACTGCCTGCGTGGTTGTCTGAGATGAGGACTCTTTCCTTCCTCTCACTTCAGTTCCAGCAAGCGCCAGCCCCACCTGTGTGTTCATCGATCACATCCAAGTGTTGCTCTCGTTTCTATTCCCAATATGTTGGGCGCTGCTCACTCCGCTTATGACAGGGCATCAGTAAATGGCAGACAAAGGCCAGATGGATTTGACCCATATGAACCGTATGTATTGCGTATGCTCAAGGCTGAAAAAGCTCCACAATGTCGATGTGAGCTTTGCAGGGAGAGGTGGGGGGGGGGGTAGGAAAGAGGGATGTTGTTGTCACAGTGTCCCTGTGAAAGCATCAAGGAGATGACAGAGTGGGATGGCCTGTCACTAGGAGCCAGCAGCAAGTGATGAGCTGTCAGCGTTGGCTTTGTTTCTCCTCATTAACGAGTCCACCTCCAAAATGTACTTTATGAGACTCTCTGGTGGGCCCGCTCATGATAACATGGATTCAAAAATAACAATTTGCCTGGTGTCAAATGTTGGCATGGTCGAAGCCCTTTGTTTGCAGGAGGCACACGCTGAAATGCG
Organism: Hippocampus comes; assembly: GCF_001891065.2. Classification (NCBI taxonomy): domain Eukaryota; kingdom Metazoa; phylum Chordata; class Actinopteri; order Syngnathiformes; family Syngnathidae; genus Hippocampus; species Hippocampus comes. The sequence goes on along the minus strand of NW_017806197.1, from coordinate 421,966 downwards.
AAAGGAGCACCAGGCCGTGCGGTTAATGGGAAACTTTTTTTTTTTTTAAATGGCGCCGCTGGCAGAAACAAAGCAGGTGAAGCGACAATAACCCTAAATAACCTCATGTGTGATTAGAGCGAATGACGGATTATTTATCAGCGAGACATCAGGAGTCAACTGCTAAGTTTTTCGTGAACGAAAAGTGCCAAAATATACATCCATCCGTTTTCGGATTTGCTTACCCTCCACAAGGGTCGCAGGTGTGCTGGAGCCTATCCCAGCTGTCTTCGGGCAGTAGGCGGGGGACACCCTAAAACTAGTAAATCATACCTTGGACAATTTTGAGTCTTCAATTAACCTGCCATGCATGTTTTTGGAATGTGGGAGGAAACCGGAGTACCCGGAGAAAACCCACGCAGGCACAGGCTACAACCTGGAAACTGCACACAGGTAGGCTGGAGCCAGAATCGAACCCTGCACCTCTGCATTGTAAGGCGGACGTGCTAACCAGTCGAACACCGTGCCGCCCGTGACAAAATATCTAAAATTAAAATTGAAAAAAAGTTTTTTTTGTCACCCCAACAAAATGCTTTCTAGAAAGTGAAAATTAACTGAAGCACATTTCACGCTTACAAAACTAACTTAAAGTAACGATAATTATAGGGAAATTGGATGTATGTATGTGTGTCCATAATATACTGTGTGTGTGTGTGTGTGTGTGTGTGTGTGTGTGTGTGTGTATATATATATAGTAATCATAGGGGAATTAGTCATCCATTTATTAATGTCAGACAAAGAATACATTCCAAAACATTTGAGTTCACATTTGATGGATTACTATTCTTGCCGAGTTCACTTCACACGCAGCAAACTTTTTACAATCTTTTAAATCTACAACAGCTTGGAAAAGCATATATGGACATTTCTTGTCCATTGCAAACAAATGTGGAAAAAAAAATGAGTTCGAGTTTGAACAGCCTCGCCTCATGCTGGGTTTGGAATATTTCAAATATGCTCCACGCATCCACCATAATGAACTTATTTCCTGCAGCCTCTCTTGAGTCGTGACCCAAAAAAATGCAAAGCACGGCGCACTGCTGAGTCCTGACCTTCTATTTGAGTAACATGGGTCCACAGCAAATCTGTATTCATCCTTTGCTCTCTACTCATACTGTCAATGGCCAGTGGCCAGACTCGTGAAGATGGATGAAGCCAATGCCCAATAAAAACCAGGCCAGGCATCCCAACAGGCTTGGAACAGTAGTGCACTCCTCTGCCACAAGGGTCCCTGCACTATCTCTGGCTTTTCATTTTCATTTCTTGTATCAGAGCACTTGTGTGTGGTTGAGCCACAATTGGAACCATCTGTTTTCCCTTTGCCTTGTTGGTGCATTTGTGTATTTTTTCTCACGCTGACATTTCGCTTGTTCATTGCCGGAATCATGTAATCTACACCATTAAAAAAAATATTTGGGGAGGAAAAAGCATCTCATTGTTCCCATTCCAAATTCTACCTGTCCAGCTCGTACTGAACCATTTTGCAGTTTGCACACAAATTCTTACATTTCCACCAAAATTTTACATTTGTCACAGGAAAATTCCCACATTTTCCACACAATTCCAGCATCGAAAAGACAGTTGACCCAATTCCCTGCAAGTTTGACATTTCTTGACCGATTCAAACCATTGCAACATTCAAAATATTCTCCACAATCCATTTACAGTCATGAGTGTGGAAATCATTACCGTTTTGGGTGGTTGAGAACCGAAGTGCAGGGAAGCAGGGTGGCAAGACGCGGGAGCGTGGTGAATCTCAAATTTGTTAGCCAGCTTGAGCCCTTGGACACTGTGATGTCATTTTCAGTCGACAGCAAGTGACAAAATGGCCCACCCCTGCGATGGACAACGGGTGGAGTTTGCTGCCCAATTCATATTCCACAAACGCAATCGTAATCAGAGCACCGCGTTGAAGACGAGTGGGGCCGCATGGAACATATCATTGTAAAGAACATTTTTGGTTTGACTTCCCCTTTAAAGTACATCACAAAACGGCATTCGTTGTGCGACATTTATATTTTCTGTCCGAGTCTGACCGCAAATCACAGCTCCATGCCAAACTAAAGGTCAATGAGCGGCGGTCATGCAGAAGGAGAGGATGGCTGCCCGTTTAAGGTCAAGAGTGCAATAAATGTGAGGTCAGCTCACAAGATGCTGAGGGTGAATAAACACAAATACAACATATAATCACATTCGAGGCGCCAAATTCCCATTTTTAATAAACGCCCTTGTCCTTTTTGTTCTGAATCCGTCCCGGAAGAAATTAAAACAGAGCAGGGAGGCCGCGCGCACTATTGCGACTGAGCTCACTAAGTCCATGCGCTTGTTTTAGTGGGCGACAAACTGCACTGTTTGTGTTATTGCGTATGCACATCTGTCTGTGTCGTACATGAGGACGCGCGAACGGAAGCGACGTTATTGTTCTTACCTTCTGCGTGCTCTTCCTTTCTCTTCGCCCCCTGGGGCGTGGACAGCAAACAGGAACAGATTGCTGTGTGCTGCTCCTGTTGGCGATGACACGGGGATGTCATGATGACTACTGGTTTCGGACAAAATAAGGCCAGATGGCTATTACGGGGCAATGTCAAAAACAGCACAAAGTGGCCAAGCTGTGATCTGTCATGTTGCACAATGCACAATATCATCTCTATACACCGGTGGAGGGAAGTAAAAAAAAAAAAAAAAAAAAAGTACACATACTTTGGTATAGTACTTAAAGAGATTTTTTTGGAGGGTTTTTTTGAGGTGGTAGTTAATGTCAAAGTTTGAGAAGCCGCAGGTAAAAATACATCTCACACCAACACATCCTGCAGACCAGGAGACGTGTTTGTGTTATGGATTACAGGACGACAAAGGCCACCTTTTTGTGATACCCTGGTACTCTGTCCCTGCAGGGGGGGAAAAAAAAGTCAATTAAATGCACCATCTGTACAGTCGTGCATGCTTACAAAAAAAAAAAAACAAAAGTGAAAAAGGGGCGAAGAGGTGGAAATAATGTTCAGTGGCTGTTTAATATCATTTGGAGGAGCGGTTTAATTTACCAAAGCTATTAAGGGGCATTCTGGGAACATGGGAAATTTATGCAAGAGGAAGTGGGCGACTTCATAATTGGAAATCTGTAAAACAAGGTGGAAATGGTGGGTGAACGCATTATACAGTCATTGTGGAATGAAAATAAAATACCACAAACTATCTGCCATGTACTTCTTTCCCCCACTCCATCATCACACACTCCAACAGAATTAACAACAATAATTTTTCACACAGTCAAGAGCTCTGGGTTCCAATATTGACTCATATGTAGGGTTTACATGTTCTCCCTGTGACTGTGTGGGGTTCCTCCCGATACAACAGCCACCGATGTATCAGCACTGTACCAAACATAAAAGTGCCACTCCGATCATCCTATCTACTTCGCACTCATATAATAATAATAATAATGATAACTAAATCTTCTTTTCTATTGATTGCTCCCTTCACATCAGCACTTTGCATACAGAATCAGTCGTTTCATTCCCTCATTTTTATTTATTTTTTTATTTGAAACTTTGACGTACAATTTTACGGTATTTTAAAAATTGTAATAATGGTGGTCTTTATTGTAATGTGTCGAAGTGCTACTAATTGGGTAAAAAAAGTTTTAGGAGCATTTATAAAGAAATATACGGTACGCAGGAGTGGTGATTAGTGGATGTAGTAGCAAAAAATATCCACATGAGGGTGCTACTTCCTTTCAGGTCAACGGAAACGGCTTCGAGTGGGTCAAAGAAGTTTGGTGTTTTGACAGCACCGGGTGGGCGGAGCCATACTTTTGATTGGGCAGCGAGTTCAGGTCGCCGCTGTTGATTGGCTTACAGAGCGGAGAGCAGCGTTTTGAGCAGGCAATGTGGGGTCTCCGCTCGCCTCCCCGGCGTGTCCCTCACCCCACTTTCCCCTCACTCGCAGCCGGCTGCCTGCTCCACCTGAAACACTTGTCCACAGCGTCCTTGTGACACACTTTGATTACTACGCCTTGAAATGTGACTCCCGACACTGTGGCTATCTGCTGGAGTACCCGCTGTTGATAAACAAAGGATTCCTTGAAGGCGCACCCCACGGGAGTGTTGGCAATTTGGGTGGACAAGCGGGCGGAGAGCCAACATTTTGCCATGAGCGTGGATTTGTTTGCGCTCTTTGGCGTGATGCTCATCACTTGTTCAGCAATGGAAGGTAAAGCAAACTCACAAACACAACAGATGTTTATGCGAATGGTTGTCCGTGGGGATACTTCTATTTGACACTTTGGGAATGTTTTTGTGCTCGCTGCTGCACTTTGACGCAGGAGATGCTGGGATGTCATCCACGTGGATCACAGCAGCTTCGTTTTAGTGTATGCTTGAAACGTTTTTTTCAATGCAGTTGCTCAAGAGTACCTTAAACACCTGCGTTTTGCCACTCTGTAGTGTACTTCGTCCCTTTGGGAAATCACCTGCTTTCATAGGGATGACCACCTTTTCCGTAAGAATGTTAGAATTGCTGATATTTTTCAGAAATCCTGAATGCACCACAATTTATCATTGCTGAAAATGTTTCAAAGAGATGTCTCGCTCGTACACCAATATTTGGGAAAAAAACAAACATTTACCTACCCGAACAAATAGGTAGGGGGGGCTTTTCATTTCATTTGATCATATGATACATACTAAAACTATGGATTATGGATTGGTGGATAGCACACCTTCCCCACAATTCTGTAGTTCAGACTTTGAATCCTGTGTATAGTTTGCATGATCTCACCAATTCATGTTAGGTTCATAGACCATCCTAAATTGTTCATAGGTGTGAATGTTAGTGTGGAAAGTTTGTCAATATGTGCCCTATGATTGGCTGCGACTGATCTGGGGTGCACCCTGACGCTCGCTCAAGGTCAGATGGTATCGGATGCAACATCGAAGATGGATGGCATATATTTAGGGGTGTGCATCTCTCCAATAACGAGATTTGAAATCGATCTTGACGTATGGGGGTTGTGATCCTCTGAAGTTTTGTTTCAGTGTGGTGTGTTAGGCCGTTTCAAATGCTCTCGCAAGGCCATTAAAAGCCCACGGGCCGTACGTTTCCCCGTCACCGCTCAGTATCATAACAATCGACAGCGCAGTCTGTCTTTGCATCTCGGCCACCCTCTTTTATTTCTCTCACTCACTCACACACCCACACGCACTCTTATCTGCGCAGGAAGCCATAGTGTTGCCATAAGAAGCTAATGTGTCCTCTCTTCAATGTGTTTTTCATTTCCGCCCCGGGACCCGTTGGGACACTCTTCCGTGGTCAGACATCCACAGTATCTCCTCTCAATTTTATCGTGCACTTGCTCTTTCATTTTGAAGTCAAAATAAGAATTTATCATGCAGCAAGACAAATAACGATCTGATCCCAACTGTCTAATTCTTTCCACTGCGGCTTCTGTGTCCGCGCTTGCCAACTTTGCATGCAGTTGAGGAAGCGACGGGTCAGTTATGCTATTCAGATTAGTGCAGGCTGTGCAAAAAGGGGTTGCGTGTTGTCTATTTCAAAAGGTGGTGAGGTTGGGAAACAGATGGGGAGGGACGGGGCTCCCGGGGTTACCCCGGTAACAAGGATGAAAGCTATTTCCTTGTTTGGGTCGCTAATTGAAACGAGCTTGTTCCATGGGCAGGTTCAAATCTGATCTGAACTCCAATCTGTTGCTCTTTTCATCTTTTTTTTTTTTAATGGGGGCATGTGTGCCTGCATCTGCGTGTGGGCGTAGCATTGAAAAGTTCTATGATCACTCGCACTAATCTATTGGGCCTTAAACTGACTACTCTGCACACATTTCTAAATTTCACTTTGAGAATTTTAATTAACATTGCCGTTCAATCCCTATTGGGTGGCATTCATACAAAAGTGTGAAAAAATCTGCATTGGTGTATCCTCCTTATTCATCTCCTTGGTGCCTTTCCCTCTCCCACTCAGTCACCCCCAATTTCCTCAAACCCCACCCCACCCCATTCCCCAACCCCCACGTCTTCCTCCTGCTCACACTCACTCTATGGTGTGTGGTTCTCGCCCGACACGGTCGTAATTCTCCGTTGCTTGTTTCTGTTTGCCCTTAAACCAATTAGGCTTAAATAAACCTGCCCATTTAACGGCCTGGAACCAAAGGCTTGGGGGAAGGACCAGGGATATGGTACAGCGGTAGACTGGGTGTGGAAAGTGAGACAAGCAAGCAAGGGGCCGGCGGGAAGAGGGCGGGGGTCATGGGAGTTTCAGAAAGGCTGGATGCGTGTTTGACAAACAAGCAGAAATTCAGCAAGACTGTATAATTACGGGATTTCTCTTATCCGACATCAATGGCGAAGCTAAGATGCCGATTTACTTGGGTAGCAGAACGTTTGGTAAGGAGCCGCAACCGGTCCCTCGGAATGATGTGTTACAAACGGAAGTTCCTTTTACGGAGGTCTGCGTTCATGTGGCTTATTTTACCAGAACTGATTCCAAGTTGGCTCTCTCTAGACGGCAACATACTTTTGTGTGTGAGATACATATCATGACAAATGTAGTTCTGGTCACATGATCCACAAGGTCAAATCATCAAAAGGTCAAGTGAACAGATTTGGAATCTCTGTTGAATCCCCTTTTCCAACAATACCTGTTTTGTTAAGTTTGACTGAATAGTTCTTGAGATATAAGTGTTCAAATGAAGGCGGCCACGCCCCTGTTGCCGACAATTTCGAAATTCGGAGGGTCGTAGCTCCCGAAATCCCTGCTTCGATTGACCGAAAATTTTAGATTTTGTGTTGTTCAATCATTATCAACAAGTGCAGCAAATTTCATTCAAATCCAAATCCACTTGACAATGAATGACCCTGACGTTGGAATCAGGCAAGAAATGTGGAAGGAAAAGCTAAATGGATCCAATTCGCTTTCAATTTGAGGATTTCATTGTGAAAATTTGAGACTTTTAACATGAGTGGTGTGGATTTTCAAAATGTGGGAATTATTGGGATGTGGAAAATAGTTGCCCAGATGTCCTGAATGTCGTTAATATATTGAAGCTGGATTGGTTTGAACTGGTGGACGAACCATCGAATCCCTCATTCTCAAATGACTGCTTTATGTATGAATTTACTAGCTGTGTAAAAAAACAAAACAACAACAAAAAAATCAGACCCGTTGAGCTGAATCCATGAGAGCACCGGGATGAGTCCTTCGTTACCGGATTAAAATGAAGTTCAGCATCTCACTGAACTGTTCTTTCCGCTTCAGGTGGTCTCGCTCAAAAGACACACGTTTATTTTCCCCACAGGCGTGCGTCACTGCTGAGACCACCTCATGCAGAATTCCATTTTCCTCCCGTTTTGTACCGCTGCGTGCCTCACGTACAGTTAGTTGCCTGCCATTACGGTGAGCAGGGGCAGCCGACATGGCCTCGTTCCGTAATGGAACCTTATTTTGCTCAAAGTGAAAAGACCGCCGGTGTTCCGCTGCGCTCAGGCGGCCATGCGGGCCGTGGCAAAGCCCGGCGCCGACCCCCCCCCCTCCCCCGCTTGCTTCTTGTGTACCTGCGGCATTCTAAATATGATGGCCGTTGTGTAAAAAGTACTGCCCTCATAGACGGGTGCTGTGAAGCTGCGCTAATGGCGTGAGTGCAGATTGGTTTCATCACAATATCATTTTTCACTTCAAAAAAAAAATTTGACGTGAACTGTAACTCCTCACTCACCCTGGTGGTTTGTGCAACACTTCAAAACTCCGCATGCATATGCACGCTCACACACACACACACACCCACACACACACACACCAGAGATATCTGAGCCCCTCGGAAGGCCAGATGGCGGATGCTAGTTGGGTGTGCGTGTGTTTGTGCATACGTGTGGGTGCATTTTTATTTATTTCTTTTTGTAACAATCTGTGTATTGTTACCGCGTTCATTTCAAGGGACTGTGGGGAGCATGACAGCGGTATCGGCGAGCTGTACTTACTCAAGCGATTTATGATCCAAGAAATACAGTTTGGTTCTTTTCAACAGGCTTTTATTTGTTTATTTTTTTAAAAAATCAAACATGGGTCAGTGTCTTAAAATGTTGACAAATACAGGACCGTATGCCTTGATTTGGTAACCAGATGTTGCATAGTCCACTCAGCTTTGTGCAAAAATAATTATAAATGGCGCAGAATAATAATGGATCTGTAGTATTGTACTGAAGTGCTTTACAGTTGGGCTCACTTCCATTTGTCACTGTCTGTCAGCACGTAACAATTGAACCACACTCGAAAGTTTTTCGGGATCGAAAGATGGGTACCATGCAGTCCTTCGAATGGCCGACAGAGAATCATCATTTCTGCGGGATACAAAGATAGGTCATGTATCAAGGCTTTTACCATTTCAAACTGTACCCCGGCGAATGAACCGCAACTTTGCCATGTTTTCGTGTCCTGCGGCAATCCAGTTCCAGACTACAATTCATACGATCCGCTCTCTGTGGCGGACTTTATGTTCCTGTTGCTTTTCCGGTGTCCTCCACACGTTCCTCCCTCTCGAGATTGGCCGCAGCGATGCCATCAGGTTTTAGCCACCTTCCCTCATGTTGCTCCGACCTTATCGTGGCAGCTGGCTTAGAGTGTGTATAGGGCCTAAATCCCGATCCCCGGAATGAGTAAGACTCGCTGCATCACCAACCGCCGAGACATATTGCCGCACAGGAGCGAGGGCCAGTGTGTTGGGGGGGGGGGGGGGGGTAAGCCTACAACAGTAGAC